>NW_028145430.1:0-377500 GCF_977016875.1 Pavona decussata | reverse complement strand
GCACTGAACTGAAATTTGGAAGATAAAAAGGTCTTATCATTCTGAAAATTTGTAAGCATAATAAGTAGTGCTATAGATCACATGACATGTCACGTGATCGTTTTTTGTGAAAAAAGCAAAGATTTGACAGGTAGGCGACGGTTTTAAGAGAAAACATCAAGCAAAAACGCGTTTCTAATAAAGCTTAAATATCTCCATCGCTTTACGTTTGGAATGATCGTCCATTGTTTTCCAGAAAAAAAATTATGAGGACAAAGGTCATTTTTTAGTCCACAATTCAACCTTTGATTGCTAATTTCTCCAATTT
This sequence comes from Pavona decussata, assembly GCF_977016875.1. NCBI lineage: Eukaryota > Metazoa > Cnidaria > Anthozoa > Scleractinia > Agariciidae > Pavona > Pavona decussata. The sequence goes on along the minus strand of NW_028145430.1, from coordinate 377,193 downwards.
AAAAACTTAAGGACGGTCATTCCAAACGTAAAATATTAAATATTTAAAATCTGCTTCGGAAACACTAATTCAGTTATTCATATAAAGAAAATTCGCCGCCATATCGCCGATTTACGAACTTTTCATTTTTTGGTCACGTGATGTGTCACGTGATCAAAATTATACGTTAAGGCAAAAGAAAACATCAAGTTTAATATTCAGGCAAAATTTCATCCTGTTCTAGGCAGACAAACCGAAGATATAGGGGATCATTCATAATTTCTGAACACCCTTCAAACCCAGGCCTTAAACTGCTTGAGTGCCTGGTCCTCTCATGGACATGCTGTTAAAATCTAGGTATTGTAAACACACTGACTGCATAGTTTGTTCACATAACACACATTTTATTAGAACAATGTCTTTGGTTTGGCTTTTCGAAAAATTCTAGCATTACATGGAATCTTAAGTTGGCATCTTAATTCAAAACTGAGCTTGAACTTTGCTCTGTTTACCAACTACAGGATAATGAAAAATGATTGCTTGATATTTCACTTGAGAATTTTCATTAATCAGAGACATAGCTTTAACGTCTGAAGGTGGGCATCTTATTCTTCTTCTGAAGGCTGATAAGGAAAACAGTAAACGAAATTAAAATCAACAATCCAACAAGAGAAGCATGCAAGTAAACTATGTTAAGCACACACTGAGATAAAAAAAAAATAAATAAATAAATATATAAACAAATAAACAAATAAACAAATAAACACCGATTTGAAGCAGTTTACTTGACTTTATTTGTACTTGTGATGCTAACTGAATATAAATGGTATTTTATACATCTTTGGTGTTAATGAATTTACTATTGTTAGTTCCGAAACGAAACGGCTTCTCTACAATCTAACAGCCTTCATTTCCCCCTGTATTTGTAGCAATTTCATAATAAAGCAAACAAATAAAGAAAAAAAATATTATTCATTCAAAATTTCTACCAGGGTAGCTCATTCGGCCACATCACCCGATGACAGAATCCAATTGCGAAAGACGCTGTTTCATTAAAAAAAAAAAAAAAAAAAAAAAAAAAAATCCTAAATACAAGTTAATATTTGCGTCGGAGTGTATTGTATATCCAGACGTCACTTTTGAAGATCCCTTTCATGTCTTTAAAAGGGATTCATGGTAAACTAACACAGTTTGACCTATTCTGATTTGCTTAAAAATTTTTAGAAACCGTATCCCATCCCCCCAATTTACTAGTAGCCGGCCTAGTTTCGCTTTCCAAACCACATGCATCAATTTCCCGTGTTACGAAAATTTCGGATGGATTTACACCAATGAAAAACTGTTGAACCCAAGATTCTTAGGCCATTCAAGCCTTTTGAAAAGATTTTCACCGACATGAGCTGAACGCCTGCGTTTCGCGACAACATGCTGTATATTCCTTCATCGATACAACGATAACAAGTAGCGAATGAAAACGAACAGTTGTACCCATCTTTAGAGGAAATTGAGAAAAAAAGTTCTGAAGTTTTTCGTGCTTATAGTGATCTTCTCTTTTGTTTGTTTCTATACGTTCTTTGACGCTTAATGATTTTAAAAAGGTATTGTGATGTTAAAGGTTTTGGAACTTATAAATGAACACCTACCAAGATTTTCGAAGCATCGGTCATATCTAAAGGCTTTATGAAATTTGCCTTTATTTCTCTCTTACTCCTTCTTCTTGGACACCTTCTGAGCCTTCTGAGCCTTCTGAAACACCATTGTCTCCTCCTTCTTCGCGGCCGCAGTTCAAAAGCCTCTCCCTGGTCCACCAGAACGCACATCACAAGGAGCAACAAAGTCAACATGATAAAGAGACGCCTTGAATCCATTCTGGAGTGTTACTTTTATAAACGTGCAAAGCGGTTTAGCTGCGGGAGCTCCTATTCTAAAGTTGTTCTTGACGTGTGAATGTATTCGTTGGCCTAGCCTATAGTCTAGCCCTTCACCTAGTTATGACAGATAATTGGTTACGTTTGCTAACTAACCTGGAAAGGTGTAGGTCAACGACTAACACGTCTATTATATGGCGTGTGCTACAAGTGAAGATCCGGTGTTCATTCTTTCACATTAATACGCCCCATGCATCCTACAGTTTTTCCGGTCAAGCGTCAATGGGCCAATCAACACAACACTTTATTAGAAACAGAATCTTACCCCAAAGAAGAATTGTAAACCGTCTTGGGAATATGCGATGTGTGCGGTATACAATTATATAACCATTATTTAACTGATTTCCAGAAAGTGTTTTAAGTTATGGCTGAATAATATGCCTATTATTAATAGGGAGTCGCTTAATGCTTTTTCAGGAGTTCCAGCTAGTTTTAATGACGTTTTGGAAAACAGCCCAGCCTCATCCATCAGTCGTTGTTTGCGTTCGATCCGCTACAAATTGTCAACAAGGATTCGAAATGACTCAAGAGTAAACCAGTTACCCTAAGAGGACAAGCTAATTGATTAACTCTTATCTATAATCTAATTATTAATAATGAGCTTTGTAAACCGGGAAGCTCATGTTACTTCGGCCAAAATGGCCAACAATTACCCTTGGGGAAATAACCAAGGAAAAGCTCTTTCGGTGCAAATATCAATGAGTATGTTTGCAGGCATTTGTGTCCTGTTATATTTTTCGATGAATCACCATTATTTACATTTGCTGCTTCTTAACGTTTCGCGCAAATAGAAAAGGATTCATCAATCTTTTCGATAGTTTGAAATATGAAACGTCTCCTTCTCTAACACAATATATCTCTTCCTCAACAATAAAAGCTTTATGAAAGAAGTAAAAAGTTAAAATTGTGTCACCTGAGGTTATCGACAAATCAACAACATAGAATCGAAATGGCTCTCGAGTCGACAAAATACCCTAAGAAATCAATGTTAGCCGTCTTGTTTCTCATTTTGGGTGCGATAGAACGTTTTATTGTATTAGTTTGATCATTTTAACGATCAGGAGTGATTTATTTCAGGAAAATGTTCTAGCCACAAACTTGATCCCTATTTTGCACTTTTGCAGACATGTGAGGACCAGATCGTAACCCAGCAACGCACACGTGGCCGAATATAAAATCAGTAATCCGACCACGTTTACTGACAATGATTATGCGACTCGAAATTTTCCCACGAGAAAAATTTACTTCTTTATTCTTAGAACTTTAATTAACATTGCGGAGGTAGCTTATGACCTGTAATCACATTACCTGTAATCAGTAATCTGACGACGTTTACTGGCAATGATTAAGCGACTCGAAATTTTCCCACGAGAAAATGTCACTTCCTAATTCTTAGAACTTTAATTAACATTGCGGAGGTAGCTTATAACCTGTAATCAGGTTACCTGTAATCAGTAATCTGACAACGTTTACTGGCAATGATTATACGAATCGAAATTTTCCCACGAGAAAATGTCACTACCTAATTTTTAGAACTTTAGTTAACATTGCGGAAGTTGCTTATAACCTGAACAATTTGGATGATTTTATTCTCAAAACGTAAATAGCCTTTGTTCGCACTAATCCAACTGAACTTATTACTTAACACTGCACGGAAAAGAAAAACCGAATTAACTCAACTTTGGGATTGGAACACATCTGCAGCAAATTTAGGGCTCAAATTTGCCGTAAATTTGTCTTTGATACAAATTTGCTTCTGCTCAATTTGTATTCAAATGTGGCTTAAATCTGCTATTTGCTTGGAATTTGCGTCAGTTTTGGAACTTAGGTAAATCTACCAATGCCATGCATATTTGCTTCTGGTTCGCTTACCATACCAAAGTTAAATATTTTTGAGCATAGAAAATGATGGCAAGCACTACACAAATCCCATGCTTGCATTATCGATAGAACACATTAACCACGATACAAAACTGCAAATCTCCATTCAGTTTATTCACATTTGCTCTAGGAGAATATATGCTAATTTGTCCTTATTTTACACAGCTAGTCAAATAAGTGACTATGCCTGCATGAAACTCACGTTTGCTGCAGGAGCAAACCTGTTCATTTGTACTTTTTGTTTTGCTTTCTAAACCAGTAAATTTGCATCATGTCCATATTTGCTAATGGAGCAAAGTTTTTAATTTGCACGTGCTGTATTTACATACAGATAATTATGCTGGTATGAGATCGCTTTGAACGAGGGTCAAAAGGTTTATTGTTGCCTTTCCTTTCCCATTTTCTTCAGTTCTTGTGTGCCACAGTTTTTTTTTTTTTTTTGAAGACATACTTCATGGACGTCGTCTTATAGTGGGGGGGGGGGGGGGGGGGGGGGGGGCACGTGTGATTGTATAATTTATTAAGCACGTTAATTAAGAATGACTGTTTAAAAAGTTGACAATAACAAGTGCCTGGAGTACCCGTCCCTAGAAAATGCTTCTGCGTCCCTGGACATTTCTTTTCCTTGGTGCCAGTCGTTTTTTTACTGATACAGGGTAAATGAGGTCATGGAGTGGGCTTAAAATTTTCTATGTTAGACAAAAAATATTTTTTTCTTGCAATACATTTCACTACCTGCCAAAAGATGACTGCATCTTGACAGTGGGTTCCTTAAAAAGACCACATTTTGAAAACTCAGCAGTGAACTCTAGAACAAACAAAAAAGTTGCCGTTCATCTTTTGGTAAATGTTGGTCACATTCAAATTGTGTCCGATCCGTGGCCATTTATTATTGTTATTGTTATTATTATAATTGTGAATAGCAATTTTCTTGAAATATATTAATAAAGAGTTCTCATTATTATCTAAAATTAAAAAAATATATTATTATTATTATTATTATTATTATTATTATTATTATTATTATTAATATCATTATTGTTGTTGTTGTTATTCTTGTCATTTTGATGTCAGTTGTTTTTTATTACTCATAAAGTTTAATTGACATAAAGATTTTACTTCAGTGTAGATGAAACAATGATTAAGCTAAAATTATTTTATTGTGAATTAAAACCAAAATAAAAAATAACTTGTTTGCAATAAATTTCACTGCCTACCAAAAGATGACTGCATCTTGGCTGTTGGCTTCCTAAAAATGACTACATTTTGAAAAGCCAGCAGCGAAGTCTACAACAAAGAAAAAAAAAATGTCATTTATTTTGTCACATTGGAATTGATTACTCTGTGCGTGTAACAGTAACTGAAACCCTAATGAGATGTACTAGCTTTGGCTTATTTTAATTAACACTGAAAAGGATAAACAACTGTTTAAGTATTTATAGCCGTTGAGTCTAGGGAAGTCTTGCTTGACCCTTTTCTATTGCTATATTCTTGTCCTTCACATCTAAGTTCCTCCTTCTCGGGGTTCTCGATCCCCTAAGGCATATGAGTGTGCTCCGAAAAATTGCAAATGACACTTTCGCTCTGACCCATGAAATTGTTGTGGCGTAACTCTCTTTGCTTTTTTTGCAGATAATAACTCGGCTAATCTTGAGTGGTATCTCAGGCATTTGTCAGCCATCTCTGCCGTCGTTGTAAATACCAGTCAAGTGAATGTGCCTTGCTCTATTTCTGTGACGCGAGAGTTGTATTTTTGCTTCTTTTCATTTTCATGCATCCTGTAGCTTTGCTTGGGGCTAATATCTCTATACGAGCTCGAGTCTGCATTGGGATGACACACCCTTATATCGAAAAAAGGCAGCCCTCTGTCCCTCCCAGAAACCCCTACAGTGGACGTTGAGGCGAGCCTCAGGGGATTTTTTAGTCCCTCTGGAAAGCTCTTCGCCTGTAATAGGTTGTAAAGCAGGTTCATAGCACACCATGTCCACGTCATAGCAAACCATGTCCAGCAGCTTGGCCTGTAGATCGCGTATTTTATTGTGGCGCTGAATAACTAAGCCTCTACGCTGGTAGATCATCGCATGTTCTACTGTCAACATGCTCCCACAAAGGCATATTGACGGATTATCGGGTATCGGCCAATCATATAGAAACCTCACAGCATCACCAGCTGGATGTGCCTCTTTTACATGTCAAGTCCACGGCTCTCTCTATGTCTTGTCTGGCAACAAGACCTTCACCTCCTCAAGCTCTTCTTTAAGCCCACCATCCTTTTCTTTTAGGATGTTGTTATCCAGTCGTCGTACCTCGGTTTCTTCTGGCGTCTCATGGGATTGCGCCTCTATTTTGCTTGCAAGTGGAGTACTTACCCTAATAGACGCTGAATACTCCACATCCGCACTATCAGATGGATTTATGAGCCCAAGTACTTGCATACGCACCGGAAATGCTACTAGATTGCGCCCTGCCTCGGAGCGGTATGATCTCCATTTATTCAGCCAACTGAAACACTCATTCTTGCACAGCTGTAAATCAGACTTCCTCTCAGTCAGCAACTTTCCCTGCCATTCTAGTCCACGTACTTCCTTCTCAAACTTCTTCTCCACACACTCTTTCAATACTTCCTTGACACGGTACGATGGGATGAGAATCGAGAATAATCGAGCGTATGCAGGCATGAGAGAGACATTGGCTAAAGATATATAGAGAAAGATCCTCTCAAGTACACGGCCACTAAGAATATGATACGGACGGGGAGATGTTCAATAATATCGAGGAAGCTACAGCGTCTGGAAGAGCTTGTGGGAAGGAAATGGAACTGGAATCGAGAACGCGGAATGCCTGGCCGAAATAAGACCTGTCATTTATGAGCAAGTGCCACCCCCGATGGAGGAGACCTGGGTTCTGAACACTAGTTGTGCGGTGAAAATTCTAGCACGGAACAAAAACTGGAGTGCACCTGGACCAGATCGCCTCGTCAATAATTGGTGAAAACGTGCTCAACCCTTACATGAAGGCGTAGCATCGTCTTTTTCAAGCGATCTCTGAGTATGACGAAGATTACTCCGCTTGATTTTCTGAAGGGAAGACATCACTGATTCCGAAGCCCGGAGAATTTACTAGTGACAACCAGTGCCCCATCACTTGCTTAAACACCATGTAAAAATGGTTCACGTCCTGCCATGACGAGACGCAAGTGGGTCTGAAGTGAAAGTACCGGAATTTCGTGATTAATTAAATTGCGGTTTACTTTTAATTTAGGTTGTGTCAACAGTGCCGGGTAGATAAGATTAAAATGTCACCATCCAGTATACAGTTGTCGATTGACATGTCGCATGTATGGTTCCGATTACGTTTCAAAGGTAGCGCTGCACAACCTTTGCTTTTTTTCTGCACGATATAACGTTAGATCGTTCAGATATTGCTCCGAGAAAGGGCGCATTGCCCTTTTCTCTAGTTCGGAGCCCCCAGTTACTAGATGAAAGCAAACATTGGTTTGTTTTTCGTAATAGAGTTTGCGGGGAACGGCCCTTAAAATATTTTGCAAAAAGTAAGCTTTCGTCTCCCTTTCCACAAGACATCGTTAAAGTGAAACGCAGTCCTTTGCGAATACAAAATGGCGCCCTGTACGATAACAAGTCCTCTTCAGACGACAAAATCATGGCTTCGTCCTTTGGCATCATAGTGATATTTCTTCGCCATTCACCGGACTCTCCAATATTTAAAGAGGAGGCTTTCGATTCCTTACAGGGATCTTTAAACAGTCTTGACCTCGTCGTTTTATGCAAAGTTGAAGCATCTACAGCATACGACGCTCATGCTCACATGGTCAAGACTCGTAGGTTGGAAAGTCGGTCTCTTAAATCCAAGTCTCCGCCTTCGAGGCGTGTTGATTAAGATACTGGCTGTTTTTGTTAACCCCGCCAAGCAACAACAAAAAGGTAAGTTTAAAGGGGCAGTGTCATCAGATTTGAGTGTGCCTTTGAATAGCTAGTGTAAAAATATATTTGTATTGATACGAATGTTAAAATAGCGGTTCAGTATTGTTAAAAATTGTCTTACAATTATAGAAAGGCTAGTATTTGTTATCTTTTGCTGCAGATGGCTTAGATGGAAATGGATTACAAGTTCTTCCGGTGTATTTTGGAGAAATTGCTGAAAATAGGTTTATAATTTGTTCTTCATTGAACAAATCAGTTGATATCTCCCCCCCCCCCCCCCCCCCGGTATTCTACGAACAATTTCATATTAGAGAAAAAGTTCTACGTTCAATATTTAAGTAGTTTTGGTCAAAATACAGCAATAATCTCCGTGAGAGTGCACCTTTACGCTTTTAACTTTGTTTGGATCTTCATGTTCTATGGTATGCTTGGAGCGAGGACATGCGATAATCAATCCGATCTTTGCTGATTATATGGACCTTATATATAAATATTGACAAGGCATGCAACTTTTTCGCAAATGAATTTGAACACACTCAGCAAAACAGCTTTGAAAGTTCGTCTTGTTTGCCTCCTTCCAACCAAATTCGTATCAAAAGAAAGCTGGATAGTTTAAAGGGAGAGTTTCACGGTTCGGCGCATGTGCGAGCGATGGCGTAGGCGCTTTCAAGCTTATTCACGGTTTTTGGACCAATTAGAAGTGAGTACACAACACCGGCGGGATACGGTGGGCAAGTCTTATAACTTGCTGGCATAAAATAAAATTGACCCACTAATGTCTCAAGCACGTTTCCAAGAAAAAACCGAAAAGGCAGAACACATGGGGATTTTTGCATCGCCTCGTGCAAAAGTGTTATGACATCCAAGAAATGCCAGAACCGGGGGGGGGGGGGGGGGGGGGTCAGCAGCGAGGCCTGGACGAGTTTGCATGATCGCCCCAGTTAAGAAATTTGGTCGAGCGAGACTAAGTACCGATTTTTTGATAAACAAACGTGGCGGCGATTTTATGTGAAGGCGCGTCTGTGCGGATTCACAAACAATTTGGCTATTAGACGTCCAAACATCACAGGAAAGTTTCGGTCTCTCTTTTACCTGAAATTTGGTCATCAAGAGGGATAACGGATGCAAATTCTGGAGCGAAAAACGAAAATACTGTAACCAACGACTAGCTGACCCACATAGTTCACAGGGCTAGACTAGTAAACCTTCTTCCATTCCACTTTATCGTTACCTTCCCTATAGATTTTTTTCATTTTAGTACACTGTAGAATCTCCTCCCTTTACAGCAACTACCCACTGGGAGTCAACAAACTGTGGAGGTTCTGGTTATCTAATTTTCTGTTTTGCTTAACTTAAAATGTTACTGTCATACTCTCAACAACAGATTTTTCTTCTCTAATCTCTTCTAAATGGTGAGCAGATGAGAGGTAATGTTAGCAAAATTTTGCTCTTCAACTTTGCCAAGTGAGCCACATTTATTGACTTTTGAATTCATTATGTATGCTTGGTAATAAATCTCATCATTTTGAAGAGGTGAAGTTATCTTCCATTAATTAAGATTTTGTCTGTCATACCTCTGGGGTGAGAACTGGAACATAAAAGAGGCAGGGCGCAGCAATACTCTAGCCAGTCATTACACGGTGCAAGTGTGTGAAAATGTGCAGTAATTGCATTATTTACAATATGCTAATTACACTTGACTATGTTACTCAATATATACCAATTAAACAGTATTGCAATATTTTACAGTTCTGATGTATATTGTTATGTTTTGATAACATAATTATACTGCAGAGTAATGTGGTCAACTAGGTTAATCCCCGAGTTGCTAGAGACACTTTAGTAATCAAGGGGTGATAATTTAGATGGTTGATTTACCATCCCGGGATCTATTTGGTACTGTATCTCCCTTGCAGTTGGGTTTTAGGGTGTATTACCAGTAGCCCCATTTTGGCATCCACCAATGGGGGAAAACTACCATATTGATACAGATGTTCATGGGCATCTGTATTGTAAAGGGTGACAGGTAATACAATAATATTTACATGTACTTTCCAAGGTTTCTCCACATGCATGTGGTTTCTGCAAGATCTCACTGTACCAGTACATTGTTCACCCGGTGCTATTGAACTCAACTTCCCAATTTTTTGCACGAGAGAATAAGGACCTGAATGTCTTTCCACGTAAGTTAATCTCGCCACACAGACAAGAGACAAACACCCTTTCAACCGCTCAAACAAACCTGGTAGCTCTATTCACAATAATGTTGAGCAATCTTCTTCTGAGATCTTTATCAGCTATCCTTTCCAGTTGCAAAATTTTCTTATCTAAAAATGTCTTAAGGACTCAAGCCGTTTTCCTTGTGTATGCATTTAAACATTTTGTACATTAAAATTAAACTTACAGGAATAATTGTCGTCACGCAACATTTAAACAGAGGGAGAATTCCATAAAATAAGAATGCTGTTTCATTCGTAACGACGCTTTCAACAGTTGATACGCATAAAATGTGGGACAAATGCTTTTTATAAGCTAACATTAAAGTTCAAAGCCGATCTTGAGAAATAAGCTTACATTCTGGGCTTTCGCGATGACAGTCGTCAAACACTGCGTGGCTTCTAGTTTCTTCAAAACTGAACAAGAATCGAAATTGAACTCTACTATTTTGTCGACGTACAATATCTTCATGAGACGACGAAAACCATAATCGTTCGCTACATTACAAATCATATTCTTCACCACATACACTCGCTAAAAACATGTCGCTCGCAATTTCATTGTGACGACTCTACTAACCTAAAACAAAGCTGGCACCTCATTCCAGCGGTCTTGATTAATCGCAGTGTTCAAACTTCGTACTACCGCAAAATAACATGCTAACAGTAAAGTAACGATGACTTAGCACAAATGCGTTTTCCACCGTCGAGTCGCCACAGACAAAATAGCATGAATCCTTCGCATTTCGCGCATGCTCATTACGGTTTTCGAATGATTGACAGATTTCTTTACTAGGGCGATCATCACTTTTCGAAAAGCGGCAAGATCAAGATTAAAGGTAGATTACAAAAAGTGGAGAACAAAGATCGGATGATCAAAATTCGGGCACGATTTCAACAGATTATTTCACCACAAGCTCGCGCCGAATTTAGTGTCGACCCGTACAATTAAGTTTTGATTCGGTCTGCTCGCGCATGCGCTTAACCGTGAAAATCGGCTTTTAATGTAAATACACTTGCTGGTCTTAAAGCCAAGAAAAAACAAATATGAGCTAGCATTTCCGTTCCCTTTTCGTAGTTCTGCTCGATATATTTTTTGGCACCATCTGCGGCCAGTTACTCTCAATGTAGCAAAACTAATGTTTCTGACACATTACCCGCACTCTTGGTATGGAAATTTGGATGACAAAAGGCCTCTCAACTATAAACCCTGTTTGCAAAAATTAACTGATCATGAAATCGTCACTTTTCATTCATTGCAGGTTGAGAGTAATGACACAGTTACCATACCAGGTATGACATCTCCCAACATAAAGGAGATTTATTAAAAGACTGAGATTGATACGCCAGAAAAATTAATGTTGCTTAAAAGTCGAGCAAACAAAGTATTTCAGTCTGTTGAGGAAGTATGTTACAGCAATAAAGAAACTTTGGCCTCTGCCGTTTGAAACATGTGTTCTTCTAATGATCAACACGCCCAAGGAATTATCATGGGTGTAGTTGACATGGTGCAGAGAAAAGGGGTATCAGTAAAACGATTGCAGATCTGCTTAGTGACGAGACTTTGAGCAATTATTTCAAGTATTTCAGCTCAATACGTGCACCTGACTGGGTGAGATTTAACGTGGCAGACTGCAATTAACTTCACCAAGTTGGGTAGGGCAGGGGTAAGATGTAATACATCTGTATAGCAATAAATGAGAAAATGTCATAGTTTTACTTGTTAATATAGGGTCAGGAGTGAGGGATTAGGTGGAATCCAAGGCCAGCTTTGTCAAAGCAGAAAAACAACACCAGAAACCAATCCCGTATGTATCATTTTCAATCATTATTGCCGGTTTTCACTGTCACGCCATCAAACTAAAAATCAATAACCATCCACTGAATGAAGTCGAGAAATTGGCACCTTATAGACGATAAATAAATAAGAAGTCTCTAAGCATCATTTCTGTGCGGTATTCCGTACTCGAGTTATTGGACGAAATCTTCCACACAAATTTATAAAGATTAGTCTGGAGATGCAATATTTGTGTCCTTCCGAGGGAAATTAACATGGCGACTGGAAATAGCTTAAGAAAAAAAAATCTGGAGATCACTTTTGCCAGAAGAGAGGTTTGTTTTCTTCTATAAACTTTCGAAAATTTAGAAAAATATTCCTGCTTAAACTTACATTGCTTAGAATGCTGAAAATCGGGGGAAGAGTCATTTTGAAGACATGGAACAGCTCTGGCACAGCTGTCCTCCTGATGTCAGGCACGATGAAAATTTGGAGATTGAAATTGTTCTATTGTCGACAGAATGCACAATATCGGATATGATGAATGCAAAGAACTAGTTAGCCGTTTCTTTGTGTCACTCATAAACGGACATGATTTCTTACCTAAAATATAACTTCTGGAGGCACCCTTTCCTCTTTATTTGGTTACTACAGTTTACTTTGAAGTGATTAATGATACAAAGGGGAATACCAAGCCATTCTGAACAATTTGAGCCTTAATACTTATAATAAATATTACAATAATATAAGTGGAATGATGAAAATATAGGCTTTTCTTGCTAGCCCTGCTTTTCTAAATCACAATTGTTTTGTCTAGCAATTTAGCTGCAGTTAGTAGAAGGGCTTAAAGCCTCAACTTTACTGGTTATTTAACGATATGATGAATGCAAGGAACTAGCTAGCCTTTGCTTTATGTCACTCATAAACTGACATGATTTCTTATCTAAAATATAACTTCTGGAGGCACCCTTTCCTGTTTAGTTTGTTACTACAGTTTATCTTGAAGTGATAAATGATACAAACACTGGACGAAAAAATGGATTTACATTGGTGGTAAATGTGGTGCAAAACTGCAGTAAATGCCACATTTGCTTATGTTTGCTCAACTTTATATCGAAGAAAATATCATCTGCGGAGAATATTTGCTCACCATGGCAATGCTTGTAAATGCCGCATTTGTCAGCAAATTTGGCTGCTCTGCAAAACTGGTGTGCAAGTGTGTATGTGGTCAGCATTTGTTTGTGTAGCAAAGATGAGTCCAAATTTGTCAATTTGACTTTTATTAGCCTGCGAACAGCAGACGTATTCCCGGTCGTCGCTTCTCTCCCGCCGAAAAATAACGTCTGCGAAAACGAGCCTAGAAAAAATTTCGTGACGTCAAAGCTTTTGTCTTGTTGTTGGCCAATAACATTCCCTGATAGAATTTGACACTCGCGTACACGCGCGATGCAGAGTGAGAGACGCGGGAACCGCCGATTTATAGTTTAGAACTGGCATTTGCTATGAGCTCTGGCGAAACACCCGAAAAAGATTTCCACGACTAAGGTTTGTTTTCTATGCAAAGTAAAAGTTTTCAGTGAAGAGAAGATAAAAGTGTTTGGAAAAAGTTCTCTGTAAATTCACAAATTAATTCTGCGTTCAACTGAAGTCAATCTGTCTGCTTACGTTGGAAGCGATTCCGTCGCCATTTGCCGCTCCAAATGTTATAATCGTCAGCTTCGCTGCAAGAGGGATTTTGACAAAGTAGCAGAATTCGAGAAGGAAATCAAACAAGATTTAAAAATGATGGCCCGTTCCGTGTAAAACAACTTGCTAAAGAGCCAGAGTGACAAACGCCAGAGACGAAAAAGAGTCTGTGCTTTGAAGGTGCGAATGTAAATAATCGCTCGCAATTAAATGTCACGTTCGATCCGATATTTGGTGTTTCTTCTTTTGTAAGCCCTTCTCCGCCTCCCGTTATCACTTTTGGTGCTGATAGCCCCCAGTAGCTTTGCTTTCATCTCGTCGTTTTTTCGTTCCAAACGGCTTGCTTCAAAATGCTTCTGGAGGAGTAACATCTGGCTTCAATGATCGAGTGTTGACCTCCACGCCGAAGTGCACACAGAGATTACAATAAACAAACATGATGCAGTTGATGATATATTCCTTTAACCCTTTAAACCCTACGATCAAGATTTGAATTCTCACTTCCTACCCCTATTCATTTCCTACTGAAGTGGTGGGGAGGAGTTGTTTAAATATCCAGCGAATTCATCTTGTGTCATCATGACTATAATTCTCATAACTACTATGTTTTACAAAGCATTGATATTACAAGGAAAAATTTCAAGCTGATCACTCATTGGGCTTTAAAAAGGGTTAAAACAGGTTCTACGTGTGGTATAAAATGACGAAATAAATGATTGTAAGTTGAAACCCCAAGATGCAATCTAGCTACACTGTATTTAATCAACATGAGAACCCCTTAAACGCAATGCATAGGTGGTGAAAAATTGATATTGAATGTTGTGGCTTTCGCAGAAATGTGCATATTCGAGGATATTCCCTAAGTGATATTCCCCAATTTCAAAAACTTCAAGGAGCGTCATGTTTGCAATTAAAATGAATGTCAAGATGGGGGAACGGTTTGCTTTTGTGACAGAAGGAGAGATAAACCTGCTGGTCGATAAACCAGTACCAGAAAACAACATACGCTCTAAACGTTTTTGACGGTAAGCTGTTCGTAAATGTTGAAATACTCAAGCTCGTATTTGCAACATTTTCTCTTGGTTTGAACTCTGTTGAACAGTCCTTGAATTAAAAATGTGGTAAAACTGAAAAATATGAAAGGCGAAAAGTTTTAGCCCATCTCATGTAAGAGTATTTATGGTTTTCTTTCAGTCTGGCGAAATGAGAAAGCTATCAACAAGCTATTAAACGAGTTTAATTAATAAGCTCGAAGCTCGCTCACACGACGGCAAATATTACAGTTGTAATTCAATGAGAGCAATTCGTGCTGGCCTGGATATAAGGAATTTAAATAACGAAAATATAAATTTCAGTACCATTACTGACAGGGATCAAGCCGGTCAATGATAATATCAATGCTCACCTGGTCGAGATCGCTCGCGAACATAAAATTTCGTCCACGAAACAAAAAACCAGCCATGATACCCCGTCGACATTCTCTACGAAGAGAAGCAGTTTGTCCTACTCTCGAGCAGCAAGTTTAATCCTCAGTGATTGTGCTCGACTTCGTTGCTGGTTTCATTCAATGTCAAGTTAGCAAAGAGAGCGCTTTAATGGAATCCGACAAAAACAACCGGTGGCGTCGTATTCGACTGCAGCTTCAGCTTCGATTTCTTCACAGGTCGTTTTCGGCTAGCAAATTCCACATTTGTATTTTCGATATAAAGTGCTGCTCCAATTGAACACGAGATAAAGGAAGAGAACGGCAAAGCTCCGGCTGTTTTGTCGACGGCAGTTTACACTGACTTTTTACGGAATGCGATACTTTACAGTTTTTCGCTTTCAGTGATCTTTAGCTTGTTCTCGAGAGGTAGTTAGATTCCTTGTAACCCTATCCGCCACTTGTATCTTGCTTTTGTCTTTCAAGAAATTAAACAAGTTTACTTTCCTTTCAAATGTTTTACCTTTTCCCCAAACAAACGCTTTCGACCTGAAGCGAAATCTGACGTGGAGATTTTGGAAGCCAACTGACAAACTTTGACGTGATTGACATATGACAGAATGGCAGATCCTGCCGATTCACGCGAGATTCCCGCATGTTGCGAAAAATATTTGAAGGATAATAAACACAATAGCCTCCATTTGACTTTAAAAATATGCTCAGATGTTTGTCCTTGGACATTATCTGCTCCTCGAAGCTCACAGTTTTCCTCGAGATTCGCTCTCGGAAAACTGTTCGCTTCTCGGAACAGATAATGTCCGCGGACAAATATCTGAGCATATTTTCGCGCCAAATGGAGGCTATTGTGTTTATAACCACTCACAAAAGTTTTGATTAACATTAATTTTGGCAGGGATACACTTCAGGATTATTTCAAAACAACTAAAATTTAACAGTGGAAATTTAAAGAACAATAATCCAGTTTTCCTTTAACAAAGGAGATCTAAAAAGTTGTGGGAAAAATATCACTGGAAGAGTGTTAACATGAGAACATCGTTTACAAGTTTGTTTCAGATAAATGATGGGAAAAATATAATACATGTAGCAAGATTCTCAGCATGTTTATAGTACAGTTATTGGATTGTTTCTATGGTAATGCATGTAAGACATGTCAAAAGTATCAAAAAATGTGTTCAGCCACATATGCTAAGCCAAAGCCAATATAAAGTGACTGTAATCTTCAGCATGCAAATGTTCTTGTTACAGTCATCTATTGTGTAGTTCCAGAAAATGTCCATACTCCCCCACAGAAGGGATTGGAAATTCCGGAGGGGTGGGGGTTCTCAAAGGCCCAAATATGTAAGTGAATGTATGAACCTTGACTGGAATTTCCAGAGAGGTGGGGGAGGGGGGCGGGGGTCTAAGGAAAAATCCATTCCATGAGGGAGGTATGGATAATTTTTGGAACTACACATTTTATTGCAGCTGCAAATGATAAATTGCTTTTAAATGTTGTGTGAAACCACATTTCAAACATTAACCAGGGTTAGTACAAAACTTTTAATTTCAGAATATTTTCAGAATAACTTCAAAAATATTGCATTCTTTTCACACTTTTTAAAGGCTGTAAATGCAAAACGTTGTATGAAATAACTCCAAAGGAGAGGATTTTATTTGAGCCCAAGAAAAAGACCTCAAAAGTCTCAATTTTCCCAAAATGAAAACTTACGCATGACGATTTTACCTGTGTTTTCTCATTTCCTGTGAAATTTGCCCTTTTATTTTCTTGGGCTGCCGTAAGAAATTGTCTTTGGTGTTTCATAGTCAACATTAAAAAGTGTAAAAAAGAATGCAATATTTATGGCTTAAAATACTCTGGTAGAATGACATATTGGTCTTGTAATTACATATCACGTCAAAATAACTGAGAAGGTGTTAACATCTACGTTTCTTTGATTTAATATAATTTCTGCGTCCTTTTGAACATGCATCAGCTGCATTCCTTGGTACAGCAGGAAAGCAGTGCTTTGAGCACCATCTCTTCAAGCTCTGCCACTCTCTTGTATGTAACATTCAACATTTTTAGCTGGACCAAAATGTATTGTTGAGTGGACTTACTCACAATCAATGCCCATGCCAAAAGCAATTGTTGCAACTAATTAAGAATTGGTTCATGCTTACCGTGCGTATATCGAGTTATGGATGCACGCGGGAAAGTTTTGAGAGCACAAGAGAAGCGTAACAGTTGCTCAAGGCGTGGCCGAGAGCAACTATAGCTTCTTGAGTGCTCTCCAAACTTCCCAAGTGCAATCAAAACTCGATATCCACACAGCTTAAAGCATGAACCAATTATTTTATAACATAGTAAAAATAAAATAAAGATTTGGAAAACAGGTTTTGTTTCGTGATTATTTACAAAATTCTCTGTAAAAAGAAGAAAGTGAAAGTGATTTCCCATATTGGTTTAATCGAAACATTTCATGAAACTTCGGCAAGCTCTTATAAATATACATTCTTTATGGTGTTGTCTCTCTGTAAAACATAACATAACATAACATAACATAACGCGCGCATGCTTCCCCTATCTGACTTGCACACGTCATCAGATGGAAGCACGGGCGTGCGTATGTTTAACAATTATTCCACGAGCGCGCGTTGGATATAAGATGACAGATCGCCAACGAGGCGCGTAGCGCCGAGTTTGCTATAATCATTTCATATCCAACAAGCGCGATCGGAATAATTGTTTTATTGAAAGCAACCAACAGATAATGCTACATTTTGCGGATTTCGCTTTGCAAGAACAATTAGAAGACAGTTCAATCCTCTCTATTTCTTGGGCATGGTATTATGGCTCATATACCATGGACGCTAAGCCAATCAAATCGCTCGAATTGCATTATACAATGGTCCAGTTTTTAATAATAAGAAATGTACTGTGATGACGCCAATAGTAATTAGATTAGGATACACGCGCGCGCTATGTTATAAAACGCGAATCGGTCCTTGATCACTCTGGAAGGATGCAAGGGTGTGGTCCTTGTTTGACTGTGGGGTGCAAAAGTGTAGCATTTCTAGCAACACAGTCTTTGGATCTTTCTTCTGAGGTAAAGATTTTGTTTCCAAGGAGGGTCTTCAGTGTTGAGTATACAACGGCTCATCGTTTGATAGTTTGCGTGTAAATGACGGTTCTGGTTGCTGCTGAGCCACAGTCTTTCACCTCATCGACTATCCAAAAGAAATACTCTGCAAGGCTAGCATTTTTCCCCATGTATTGGACAACGTAGGTTAAGTTTTGTTTTTTGTTTTGTTTGGGTTTTCATGAACAATGTGGTAACCATCCATTAGCAGCATTTCAAATATTTTGTCCCTGGTATCCTTTGTGGCCGTGGCAGTCAATGCAATGAATGTTATTCTTGGAACAAGGGACCGGAACTTGTGCAAACGTGAAAACGAAACTCGAGAAGCTGCTTGTTTGTTCGTTGTTGACTCTCAACATGTAAGCTAAACGAAATATTAGCCAGCTAGAACATTCAGTTTTTCCAGCTAAAGTGGGTGAAACAAGCGCTCTACTTGTTTATTTATACGATGTAAACATGAGACGCAATTCACACGCATAATTTTAACAACATCGCCGATGTTAATAAAACTTTGCTTATAAGCTGAAATGCATAAATGATTCTTGAAAGCAATAAAGAAATGGAATAAAGCTTACCAGAGGCAAATGACATGTCCCTCATCTACAGCTACAGCTCTCACTGAACTTGTGTAAACATCGCTCGCCAACATCCATCTCGTTTCACCGAGCCAAGGCTCTGGTGATCCATACACGATTGAATAACTTCCTTTTTCGACTGATCGATTTCTTCATCTTAACAGATATCACTAGGTGATACTGCACTTGTTCCAAGGGATGTTAAGCGACTGACTTGGTCTTTCATCAGGTTAACCAGCGGCGATGCAACGATGACAATGGCTTTTTCACAATATGAACATGAGAATACACAACAGGCAAAGCCTGAATTACTACAGACTTTCCGAAATGAGTCGGAAGATTCACGAAAACATCGCTCTAAGATTCAACGACAAGTCGCAAGGCTTTCTCTTGATGCTTGTTGAGTCTTTCAAATCTGAAAACTTCGCATACTTTCCTCAACGCATCTTCCGCCATATTTTCCCACGCGTTAGCGAGAGATCCACGAAAAAACTCGCGAGTTACTTCTTGGAATATGCAAGGTGAATTGTGATTGGTCGCTAACATTTGACTTCACGGAAATTTTTTGTCGGCTTGTTTTCGCAGACGTTATTTTTTTGCGGGAGAGAAGCGACGACCGGAAATACGTCTGCTGTTCGCAGGCTAGACTTTTATTTGCTTCCTTGAAAAACTTATGCAAAGTTTCAGCTTTGCTTGTGATTGCTCTATGCAGCAAATTTGCCCAAAGCGTTTTTGCTCATATTTGTGTCGGATAGTAAAAACCGTCCAATTATCACCAATAATCAATCAATAATCAATCTTTTTTCTTTTGTTAAGGTTTGCTTTTGGTGGCAAACCTGATCAAATTCCTACGTTGAATATGTTTGCTCTGAGCCACAAACATTATCCAATTATCAACAGCCCGCATATTTACCCAGGGTGCTAAATATTATCAAACTCCCAACACCCGATTGATGTCATGCTATTTCGTATGCAAAGTTAGGCAAAATCTCATTATTAGCATAATATTTCCTCCGATTTGCAAACATACTCCAAAAATAAAAAAACGTGCCGCACACATAATGTTTTCGCCCTTGCGAATGGGAACAAATTATCAAGAGGAACACCTTTTCTCAGGTTAACAAAACCAAGTATTGCAGGATTAACCAAACAAAATATTACAAAAAATCAAATGGGAAACACAAACTTACAATATAGGATGTGCTTTTATTTAAACTGCACCTAACCCCACTTGATCAAAACGCATTGTGCCTTTTCGCGCCTTTTTTTCAACCAAATCTTGACTTTTTATAGGCTGTAAAAGCCATTATCTTTCCAATGACCGAGCTAATAAGGGGCTTGCATTTTCACAAAGAATTAATACAATGCAAATCAGTTTATGACGTCAAGTAAGGAATAGACCCATGTTCCTAACTAGCTCGGTCATGGCACAGGTAATGGCTAGATTTCGTAACCTTTTACAGCCTATAAAAAGTCAAGATTTGATTGAAAAAAAGGCGCAAAAGGCTCAATGCGTTTCAAACGGGTGCAAAGATTTATTTAAGCAAAAAACAAATGGGGGCTAGGTGCACTTTAACTGCCTACACTGTATGGTACTATCAAGTTCTGAACATGAACTCATATTACCAGCTAGTATTTTCTGACCATGACCTGTTGATACGTTATCTGTTTTTTTTTTTTTTTTTTTTTTTTTTTTAACAAGCATTATTGGACTACTAAACTTTCATTGTACTACCCGCTCTAACTATGGATCACGTCCCATAACACCCTCTCTCCTCCCCTCTCCGCCTACATGTCCTTGAAATAACTGAACTGAATGATGGATGCCCAAACCCCATGGCATCAGAGGGTTAGAACAAGCTTAGTCCCAGGGGCTACGTTAGGTTAGAACCAGTAAAAACTTTCTGAAAGTGATAAAAAATACTGTATATTTTTGAAAGCACTACTACATTTATTCCTAAATAGGTCGCAAAATGGTTTTTGTTTTGTTCACCTGGCCTCTTGTTTTTGTTTATTGTGCCATGCACCTTTTAACTCCAATAACAGATGGAGCAGCTAGAAAAAATGATAAATAAATGAATACATAAATAAATAAATAAATAAATAAATAAATAAATAAATAAATAAATTAGTAGCACATCCACAGAGTGGCTATTCGTCCACTGTTTCGAGGTTGAATTGGAATTTGGAACAGTACCACTTTTTCATATATATTTTAATGATTTTACCTTTTTTGTTGTTTGTCCCCTTTGTGTGGTGACAGTTTGAAGTGGATAGGTATTGAGTTATTGCTAACCACAACCTTTAAAGATGTTGTTGTAGTTTTTCTTCAGGTCGCTAAGTGATTTTTAAATAAGTGGTGTACCTTCTTTTCCACCTGCCTCTTGGTTTTTGTGGTCACTCAGCATGGTCCATATAGTTTAAAGATCGGGCAAAAGCCACCACTCACGATATGCACCGAATTAAGATTTCACAATTAAAGTGTTTAAGTAATTGCTGAATTATTTTTGTGAAAAATAATTCCTCCAATTTGGTTCAAAAATATTAATTGCGGTCAATCAGCATTGTCCATAAGGTTTAAAGATCGGGCAAAGGCAACCACTCACAATATGCACCAAATTAAGTTCTCACAATCAATTAGTGTTTGAGTACACTGTAAATGCTAAATTATTTTTGTGAAAACTATTAAATGTGGTCAATCAGCATGGTCTATTAAGATTGAAGATCAGGCAAACGCCATCACTCACAAGGTAAACGAAATTAAGATCACAGCATTGTACATTGCAAAAAAAAAAAAAAACAACATTAGATATAAACATTTAATTTTGTTTAGCCAATTATAGCCACTACCTGATTCAACAAAAGTGTTAACTAATGTTATGTACAGGTAACGGACCATTTAAAAGCTGTCAGAAATACAAAGTAAAAGCTGAACAAGACATACGCCAATGTTATGTGTCAGGGCAGTGTCATAATAGCCTAAAAAGCGGGAAGCAAAGCTTACATGTACTTGCAAGATGAATGGTCTACTCGTGCGCGGATTGAACAACAGTCTAGTGTGTCGGTTACAATAAACATAAAACATGTTATATATCCCAGAGCAGTCAAGCATACAGTGATGCTAGGACTCTAACATGGATAAACCAGAAAGGATATATAACATCCGCCTGGGTTTATAACATGCGCCTAAAAAAAAATATTTTGTTTGTGTTATATATCCCAGAGCACTCAGACATACAGTGATGCTAGGACTCTAAAACGGATGAACCAGAAAGGATATATAACATCCGCCTATGTTTATAATGTGTCTAAACAAATATATTGCTTGTGTTATGACGTCGCCCCTTAGCAACCAGAATTGGCGAATATTTTCACATCCGGTTGCCTATGGCTCCTGATGGATCGATAAAAAAATTAAGGCTTAATTGCTGTATTAGCGTTTTTTGTTTGTTACATCACAGGAAAGGAGGAAAATTCAGGTATCCCACAATGCCTCGCTTCCAACTATATTATCAATTCGATGTTGATACGCGATCTCGCATTTGCGATGGGGCTTCTCGGAGTGAACGCTGATCTTCTCTCTCCGTCGCCATTGCTTTACGTGAATTGCTTAGATTTAGACAGTCAGAGTTAAGTCAATCCGTTAAACTTAGCCTGTTGTCGGTTTCTAACCGTCAGGGGACACGTTAATTTTCCAAAAGAACTACGAGAGCGGCTTCTTTGCTTGTTTGTGCGATCAGAAACATTAAATGGCCGCTTGCCACTCGACTCTTCTTCGACTTCTTCCATGCATTTTCCGTTTGCTTGAATATCGACTTAAAAGGAAGCATTTATGTCACCACTTGATGTCCTTACACGAACAGAACCGAACAGAATCGTGCTTAAAGTACTGTTCATTTCGACCGGGAAAATGAGTGATCGTTCAAAAGCATTTACTATAAAAGCATTGTGCAGTTGTTGGCATGTTTGGCGCCAATTTAGGCAAACTTCAACGAACACAAATTCCCTCAAAACATGGGGACTTAAGGGGACTTCGAATAAAATTCAAAGGAGATACTATTCGAGCAACAACAGGCAAGATTTTACGCTAATGTAGCCAGAATTGAACTCACTAGGATCAAATATGGGTCAAGCATTCGACAGCCACGAACGAACAAAGCGAGTCGATCATCCATACCACTCCGAACAATTGTATGTTTTCCTTTATTCTTAGGCAAATTAGCTGCGAAATTGTAATGCAAGCTTGAACTTAATTGTCAAAGCAATACACAAAACGATTTAACTTACATTCTCAGATCCTGAATAAGGAAAAATAGCATCTTGATATTCAGTCGATTTCGGACTGCGCGCTCGCCTTTGACACCTTCTAGTCGATAATTTTTCGCGGAGACTCATGGGATACCTGATTTCTCCTCCTTTCATCACAGGCAAATTAATCTCCCAGTGTATCGGTTTAAAATTAAATACAGGAATTATAAATTAAATACAGGCAAATTGTAAATGCCCCAGTGTATAGCTTAATTTAAACACAAGCAAATTAATGACCCAGTGTGTTGGTTAGATTAAACACAGGCAAATTGATGCCCCAGTGCATCGGTTAAATTAAATACAGGCAAATTATTGCCCTGGCAGTGAATCGGTTAAATTCAACACAGGAAAATTAATGCCCCAGTGTATTGGTTAAATTAAACACAGGAAAATTGACGCTCCAGTGTACCAATTTAAATAAATACAAGCAAATTAATTACCTAGTATATGTATGAAAAGTAGAAGACACAACTTCGACAAAAAGTCGACTGGCACAACTTCTACAGATCATGCATGTACTGTTTTCTGCTTTGCCTTCGTATATTGTACGCGTGCACATGCTCAAGAAAATTAAGGCATGGGTCTCTAGGTATTTACTCAAAAAGCAAGGGGGTGGTCTATCTTCTGAAGATTTAGCTGTAACGTCGTAAGACTTTGGCAGCATAATATGCGTACAAATGTTAACATATTGACATAAAGAACTTATGCAAATAAGGTCACGTGACCTTTCGCGGATGCAAAATTGAAGAAAACTTTTGAGCAAAAATGGCACCACCTTTTATTGCCTGCCGGGGGCTGCCTGTAGTTTTAAAACGTTACCACTGTTAGTCACTTCATTCCTGTCCCCGGGCCTTTTTAAATATTCCCTCAATTTTGAAAATAAACGGCCAATTTTACTTTGGAGGGAGTGGGCACTAGTAAAAAATGCCGTTTATTTTTAAAATTAAAGGAATATTCAAAAAATCCGAGCACAGAAATGCAGTGCCTAACAGTGGCAAAGTTTTGAAACTACCGGCAGCCTCCAGGAGGCAATAAAAAGTAGTGCCATTTTTGCTCAAATGTTTTCATAAATGTTTCGGCCGCAGCAGGTCACGTGACCTAATTTCCATGAGTTGTGTATGTCAATATGTTGACATTTGTAAGCATATTATGCTGCCAAAGTCTTACGACGTTACAGCTAAATCTTCAGAAGATTGACCATCCCTTTGATTTTTTGAGTAAGTAACTAGAGACCCATGCCTTAATTTTCTTGAGTGTTGGTGTTTAAATTTCGTTACTATAATAGCGGTAGCCATACCCATGTGTTTGTATTTTTGCATATATACGTACGACGCAAAGGGAAATACCAAGCCGTTCTGAACAATTTGAGCCTAATAGTAATAATAATATTACAAGGGTATAATCAAAATGAGCTCAAAAAAGTTAAAAATATGAGGAAACTTTTATAGCCCTGCTTCTCTGAATCACAGTTGTTTTTCAGGCAATGGATCTGACGTTACTAGACGGACTGAAAGCCTGAGCTAAGCCAGTTATTTCAGGATATAATGAATAAAAGTAAATTGCTAGGGTTTTGTTTAAAGGCCATCATTAAGATCACGATTTCTTGCTTGAAATTTCACGTTATAAAGGCACTGTCTCCTGTGTATTTGATTGCTTAAGTTTATTGCGACATGATTAATCACGCAGACGAGAATATCAACCCGTTCTTTGCAATTCGGCTGATACTCTTGTAATAATTATTACAAGGGTATAATCTAACTGAGCTCAAAGAAGTTGAAAACACAAAGACGCTTTTATAGCCCTGCTTGTCTAAATCACAGTTGTCTTTCAAGGAATGAATTTGACGTTACTAGACGGACTGAAAGCCAGAACTAAGCCAGTTATTTTAGGATATGATGAATGAAAGTCAATTGCTAGGGTTTTGTTTGAAGGCCCTCATTAAGAACACGATATCTTGCTTAAAAATTCACATTATAAAGGCAATGTCTCCTGTGCATTTGGTTGCTACAGTTTATTGCGACATGATTAATGATTATGACATGATTAGTTCTTTCAGGATATGACAATTGAAAGTAAATTACTAGGGTTTTGTTTGAAGGACCTCGTTAAGAACACGATTTTTTGCTTAAAAAGTCATATAATAAATGGGAATGTCTCCTGTGCATTTGATTGCTACAGTTTTTTTTGCCATATTAATAATCACGCAGACGAGAATATCAACCCGTTCTTTGCAATTCGGCCGATACACTTGAAATAATTATTACAAGGGTATAATCCAAATGAGTTAAAGAAGTTGAAAACATGAGGAAACTTTTATAGCCCTGCTTGTCTAAATCAATGATTTTTTTTTTCAAGCAATAAATCTGACGTTACTAGGCGGACTGAAAGCCTAAACTTAGCCAGTTATTTCAGGATATGATAAATGAAAGTAAATTACTAGGGTTTTCTTTGAAGGACCTCATTAAGAACACGATTTCTCGCTTAAAAATTCAGATAATGAACGCAATGTCAGTAGTATGTATCATGAGGGTATCTGGGCACTTTTCAAAACTGCACCACTTTTGCCCCCCCCCAATTCACCCATATTTATCGCGTAAATCTACCCAATTCACCAATTTTCGATTTTCAAAAATAGCACATAATGTGACCCCAACTCACCTATCATCAATACCTTTTTCAAGCCCTTTAATACAATATTTGATTTCCAAGACCACTGGCTAGATATACTTTGATACAACAGCTAAAAAAATCCTTGGTTTTATATCCTCTGCAGTTTTTACACTGAACTCCACCTTAACTTAAACTACGTATTTTTTACCACCAACTTATCAATCGCTGATTTGAATGATGAATACAACACTTTTGAGCATTGGTTTGGATATGGTTTTGAGAATGAACTAGGCTTAAAGACAAAAATCGCATCTATAAAAATAATGGAGAGCAGAAAAAATGAATGAAAAAATCACATTTTTGAAAACCCAGTCAATACAATGTTATTGACTAGGTTTATGCCCACAACAAAAGAAACAAGAAATAGAAGTAAGATTGGTGCTTCCACGATGACAATTCCAATCAAAGTTGATTCTGTTGGTTGTCAATCTTCTCTGCAAAAACCAACTGCAAAGACTATAATTCATAATGGAAAAGAATATCATATACATCCAATATATGATAATTATGCGGCTTCGAAAGATGGATACATAATTAATCTCAAAAGATTAATCCCAAGAAAAGGAAAATTACATTTTACTGGTTATTTTCAGACTGATGTTTACAATAATGGGCGAAAAAAATTGTATCAATCTCATAGATTTGTTTACGAATGTATAAATGGTCCAATTCCTATTAGCTTAGTTGTTGGTCATATCAATTTAATCAAAGATGATAATCACATTGGTAATTTACAACTGGTGTCTCGAAAAGAGAATTGTATCAAATCTGGTAAAGAAAGAACTATTAGTCATTTAATTAAAAATGTTGATGCAACAACAGATTATGATTCACAACTAACTGACAAACAAAAAAATGCTATAGATAAAGCATTCAATCGAATGATAAAAAGAATGAATCGAAGAACTGATTTTCATTTTAATGGTGAAATGTCTACTATCGACGATGAAGTTAAAAATAAACGATTAGTTATTTAATTTTGGTGATTTATTAACGTCCAGAGTATTCATCGAGTATTCTGCTCGTATGGCCACAACAAAAGAAACACGAAACTGGAGTAAGATTGGTGCTCCCTCGATGCAAATCCCAATCATGGCTAAATCAGTTGGTGTTTATCCATCTCAGCCAAAGTCCAACATGATTGAATCTGCTGGTGTTCAGTCATCGATGTCAATCCCAGTACAAAATAAACGCAATGATAAAAATAAGATATCATATAAGTATATGAACAAATCTAATTTATCTAAATTGACAAAAAATCAATTGATAGAATTATTACTCAATAAATAACCTCCAACTCCATTACCAAGACGCAAAAAACAAACCCCAATCCCATTCCCCAGAAAATCTGTCAAACAAATGGTACAATACTATGAGAATACAATCATTGCACCTCCAAAGCAATTTGCTGATAGACCCCAACCTTGGCCAAGAAATAATATTATTCCTCCTCCAAAACAATTCATGAATACCCCTGTCCCTGCTCCAAGAACGAAAAAGATTGCTCCAATTCCATTGCCCAGAACTGAAATTAATGAAACTGCAAGAGCATTTCAAGGATTCACCAAATCTTATCAGGTTGGAATCAAAAATACAATGGACCCTTTGGTTCAACTGAGTTCAACCAGATTGGCTATTGCACATTTTATTAAACAATTATTACCACAAATGCAAGGTTTGAAATTTATTGAAACTTTGAAAATCACTTTTCAACAACAAGTTGGAGAACAAATCGTTTCCAGAATTGGATATTTTAACAGTAAACCCAAAACAATTATTAATGCTAATGATTTACAACCATTTTTGGACGTTAATGTTGAACAAATTCTGAACACTATACATAAATGGATCAGTCAAGGCTCTGCTCCAATCATAAATTCCATTGATGGTCATTTTATCAATATCATCCAATATGAACCACTTGCTGGCAGCTCATATATTAAACTTCCAACTGAACTGCAACATTCTAAACATGGTATTATTAATCCAAAGAATAATGATAATTAATGCTTCAGATGGTGTTATATTAGACATTTGAATCCACAAAATAAAGACCCACAGAGAATCAAAAAAACTGATAAATCATTTATCAAACAATTGAATTATGATGGTATTGAATTCCCTGTTTCCATCAAACAATATAACAAAATTGAAACCCAAAACAGTATTCACATCTATGTATTCGGTTATGAAAACAATCAGCCTTTTCCAATTTATATTTCAAAAGAACAGTTTGATGATGTCTTGAATTTGCTGCTGATTTTTGAAAATGAAAACAGACATTATTGTCTTTTCACAGATTTCAATCGATTTATGTTCCATCAAACAAATCACAAAAATAAGAAACACTTTTGTATGCATTGTTTGCAATGTTTCTCATCTGAAAAAGTGTTATCGGAACACAAAGAAATATGTTTGGAAATCAATGGAAAACAAGCTATTAAAATGCCTAAAGTTGGAAGCAAAATTGGTTTCAAAAACTTTAAGAAACAATTACAAGTTCCATTTGTGATATACGCTGATTTTGAAGCTATCACTGAACCAATTCATGTTTGCCAACCATCCAGCCAAAAATCATTTACTGAAGCATTTCAAAAACATACTGATTGTGGTTATGGATACAAAGTTGTTTGCTGTTATGATGATAAATATACAAAACCAATTCAATATTATCTAGGAGAAAAAGCTGTTTACAAATTTATGGAATCCATGCTGAATGAAGTCAAATACTGCAAAAAAATTCTGAAAACAAAGTTTAATAAACCATTGAAAATGACTCCAGATGATGAAAATGACTTCCAAACAGCAACTTCTTGCCACATCTGTGGAAATAAATACATTGATTCAGATGTAAGAGTCAGGGATCATTGTCATGTTATTAGAAAATATCGTGGTTCAGCTCATAAATCATGTAATTTGAATTTTAAATTTACAGATAAAATCCCAGTTATTTTCCATAATTTGAAAGGATATGATAGCCATTTTATTATGCAAGAAATTGGATCAATCCTTGAAAATAATACTTATACAGACAAAAAAGAACAGACCAAAAAGCATAAAATCAATGTTATTCCTCATAATATGGAGAAATATATGGCCTTCATGTTGGGCAATCATTTGGCATTCATTGATAGTCTCCAATTCATGAATCAGAGTTTGAGTAATCTAGCTAAAAACTTGCCTGAAGAAGCTTTTAAACACACGAAAAAAGTGTTCAAAGATGATAAATTCAAGCTAATGAAGCAAAAAGGTGTTTATCCATATGACTATATGGACAGCTTTGAGAAATTCAATGAAACACAATTACCAAGTCAAAAGGATTTTTTCAGTCAAATGAATAATGAGCATATTACTGATGAAGAATACAATCATGCTCAAACTGTTTGGGACACATTTGAATTGAAAACAATGGGAGAATATCATGATTTGTATCTCCAATCTGATGTATTGCTGTTGGCTGATGTATTTGAAAACTTCAGGAAAACATGCTTGCAGTATTATCAATTGGATCCCTGCCATTATTTCACATCTCCTGGACTTAGTTGGGGTGCAATGTTGAAGATGACGGATGTCAAATTGGAACTTATTACTGATATTGATATGTACCCATTCATTGAAAAAGGAATGCGCCGTGGTATCAGTTATATCGCCAATAGATATCGAAAAGCAAACAATAAATATATGCAAAATTGGAATCCAAATGAAGCCAGTAAATATCTCATGTACTTGGATGCAAATAATTTATATGGATGGGCAATGAATCAATATCTCCCAACAGGTAATTTCAAATGGTTTACTGAGAAACAAATAAACCGAATCAATTGGTTTAATCGTAATGCAGAAAGTAATAAAGGATACATTTTGGAAGTTGATTTGGAATATCCCAATGAATTGCATGATTTACACAATGATTATCCATGTGCAGCTGAACAAATCAAAGTGACACAAAATATGCTCTCAGATTATCGCTAAAAAATGGCAAACAAATACGAAATTAAAACTGGATAAGTCACCAAATTGATTCCAACTCTTGCCAATAAAAACAAATATGTTCTGCATTATAGAAACTTACAATTGTATCGTGATTTGGGATTGAAATTAACCAAAATACATAGAGTACTGTCCTTTAATCAAAGTCCATGGCTAAAAAGATATATTGACTTCAATACTCATCAAAGAACTCAAGCCAAAAATGCATTCGAGAAGGACTTTTTTAAACTAATGAACAACAGTGTTTTTGGGAAAACAATGGAAAATATCCGGAAAAGAGAAGATATTAGATTAGTCACAACTCCAAAACAATTGACAAAATTAGATTCAAAACCAACATTTATTGGCAGCAAAATATTCAATAAGAATCTGATTGCAGTTCATAAAATCAAAGAATCACTGACTCTCAATAGGCCGCATATGTTGGGATGTGTATTCTGGATTTAAGCAAGACTCTCATGTATGACTTCCATTATAACTTCATCAAAAGAAAATATGGTGCCAAAGCTAAGTTATCATCACTGATACTGATAGTCTTACGCATGAAATTGAAGCTGAAGATGTTTACAAAGATTTTTGGAAAAACAGAAAGATGTTTGATAATTCAGATTATCCATCCAATCATCAATTCTTTGATGATACAAACAAAAAAGTAATTGGTAAATTCAAAGATGAAGCTGCTGGAATTCCAATCACTGAATTTGTTGGATTGAGATCCAAAATGTACTCATACATCAAATACAATATTAATGGTGGTAAAACAGCCAAAGGAATCAAAAAGAATGTCATCAGAAAAGAAATACAACATGATGATAACAAAGATGTTCTTTTCAATGAAAAACAGTGACATCAACAAATGAAAACAATCAGAAGTAATAACCATGAACTTGGAAGTTATGTCATAAATAAGACTTCTTTGTCATGTTTCGATGATAAAAGATATTTGCATCAAAATGGCCTTGATTCACTCGCTTATGAACATTATATGGTGTAAAACAAACTTGTGACAAAAAATTGCATCAAAAACTTGCGTTAAAAACTTGATTTTCATCTATTTTTACATTTTTGAATTTTCATCTATTTTTCATTATTTTTTGCCAAAAGTTTCATTGGGCAAATGTCCATTGAAACGAAAGAGAATGGTATGATGGGTGCCAGTAACATGCCTATTCCCATCAAAGATGATTCTATGCTGGTGGATTCATCTTTGTGCCAATACCTGCATCGCTATGATTTCTGCATTTATTGCAACTATTACAAAGAAACAACAAATAACAAACCAAATATGCAATATTATTGTCCACAACAGAATCTCAAAGATATTTCTGGACAAGTCACTTGCATCAATTGTGGACAAGTTGTTGGTAAAAATTTCAAAACAGAATACATCAATTTTCATGCCAATTTGTTCAAAATATACAAGAAAACAGTGTATAGTATAAAATACCATTTGTCGCATACATTAGATAAAATAATTTTTTAATACAAAGTGAAAATAAGTTGCTCGAGTAGTTTCAAAATTCATAAAATATTTGTTGAAATAAATAAAATTTTGCCACAAATAAAAAGTCAAAGAAAAAGAATAATAAGTTTGAAATATCTTTTGCATCAAATATTACAATTGATGCAAAATTGATTCATCAACTATTGATTTAACAAAATCCAAAAAAACTTTGAAATTATATGATCTATATTGGAATACCATTATGGGTATTATTGGTCCCAAGATCATACACATTATTAATCAAACAAAAGTAAATATTTGATATTTTTTGTCATATTTGTCACCCCATTTATCCACAATTGGTTTGTTATACAAAATGAAATCATCATTTTGAGTCAATTTATTTGTCAACTCATCTCTATCGAAATGTCCATTTCTCATTATTTCTTTTATTTCATTCAATAGATGACCATAACTTTGAAAAGCATATTGACATTGACACAATTTTATTTCAATATTTTTATGCTTCATATAAGCTTGAATTAATACAGAAACTGATGATATTGCCAATAATAAAGCTCCACTGGTTGCAATTGATGATGCAATACCACCAGTTGCAAACACAATGGATGATATATTACCAGCAAACTCCCATTTTTTTTAATCTTTTGTATCCACTTTTGTACATCCACATTTTTTTGTGATATGACATGTAATAAGCTTTCAATTCATCTATCTCTTCTCTTGACAATTGATTTAAAATATGATTGAAATCAATTACTAATTTCTTCTTTTGTTTCACCACAAATTATTTGTTTACATTGTGTATTCATAATATTATCTTATTTTTATGCAGAAATAGAGTCCAGTTATTTTACTCAAAAACATGCATTTTTTCATCCAATGATATGTTTTTGATGCAGAAATTGTATACATATAACCTTTACCCTTTCCATATCTGTTGTAAAATTGGCCATAAGCATCATGTAGTATTCCATGAGACCTGATAGTTTATGGAGACCAAATAGTTTATGGAGAAGAGCTGTTAAACATCCATCTCCTGGTCCAATTAATCCAATTCCATCATTAATTAACTCTTTGTAAAGAACTTCCGGTATTTCATCATCATAAAATTCATCATACAAATAAGTGAAAACCAAAATGCTTTTCATCTTGGTTTCATGTCTGACAAGCATTTCTGTTCCGAATCTTCTTTCATGATATGCTTCCAATTCACCCAATGAATTGTTAATGTATTCTTTCAATGTGCGAAGTTCTTTCATTATACAATTTGATTACAGTATTTTTATTCCTCAGAATTGTCTGGTAATTTTATCCGAATATATTCAACAAAATACTTCATTGTCCAATCAGATGGATGATTGTTGAAGTAGCAATAATAGTTTTCAAATGACACATCCAATTGATCAAATGATGATGACACCAAATCGGATTTGGAATGATGATATCTGTCATTTCTCCTGATATATGTGTTTGTCACAATAATCTCTTGCAATGTATCTATCCCTTCAATGTCATCTTTACTCAATAATTTTATCCATTGGTAATTCGTTTTTGGTATCGTTCCACTTTTTCTTCCTATTCTCATTGCAACTTGATTGTTCAAATATTCATCGACACTTGACACTAACTCATTTTTGAAATTACTTAACCAAGTCTTTATTCTTTTATTAACTGCTGCCATTATTGCATCCATTAGGTCATCTTGTGATGCATCTTGTTTCAATTTATTTGCAAGTAATGTTATTGCAGTATCTATTTTTTCATCCACTTTTGGCAATATTGTTTTTTTGATTGATGCGTGCAACAACCCTTTTACATCATCATCCAATTGCAATATTGCTTGTCGTATATTGGTGTTTATCAATGGTTTGATGATGTCTTCATTATTGTTTATCATTTGTTGTACTGAAATTGCATGATTGGAACTGACTCCATCTTTGATAACCAAATGTCTGTCTTCTGTATCCAAATGACCATCATTATTGATATAAATTGGTTCTTTGTATTCGTATCCATTTGGTAAATTTTCATAAGCGACTGTAAATTCAATTTTATTTCCATTTTCATCAATTATATGATTTCCATTGACGAATGACATAATATTAATTATATAGATAACTAAAGTTGATAATTCTAATTGATATTGACCATTTAATCCAGGCCAATGATCTGGTGCATGGAAACGAGGATTACGTCCCCACATCTCAATAATGTTTATTCCAGCGAATTGGACATTTGTATTCAAATTGTTGGTTCCCTTTTTTAAGGACAATCTCAGAAACTTTGTATTCCTCTTGTTGGATCTATGCGCAGATAAGCATTGTTTTCAACAACATTTGATTTAATTGATATTTTTTTGAATTTTGTTGGTCCCAATTTTAAATCATTACCCAAACTATCTTTATAATCACCTTTTGTTATATTACCAAAATTCAAAAAACGACCTTCCAACCCAAGGACCCATTGTCGATTTGCTCCATCAGAATTTTCAACTGGATTTGCAACCTTCAATATTTTTTTATTTTTTATTTTTGAGGTTTAAATTAACATTTTTATCTTTTTCAATGTGATATCTTTCAAAATGATCAGAGTGTAAAACTTTCAATTCAAAACTTCCATTGACAGAAGTTCCTGCTCCAATATTATCCAATATCGATATAGAATCAATGCTAATGAATTTCATTGATTTTGGCGTATTAAATGTATTAATTCCAATGATAATGTTTCCTGGTCTATGATATGTGTCAGTGTATGATGATTGGCGTTGTAGTTTTCCAGTGATTAAAAACTGAGGGTTGGAAATGGCAGTATTGCTTGTCACAACAAGTGAATACACGTTGAAATAAGTATTTCCTGAAGCAATTATATGAAAATTATTTGTTGGATTTGTTGATTGAAAAACACCACTGGCAATAGTTCCAGTGTATTTCGTTTTGAATAAGTTGGTAAAATAACCCAAATTCATTGCTTCAGAATCATATATCGGATTTATTAAAGCAGAAATAATCTTATTATTCATATTCAAATTGAATTGCTTCTGCATATCTCCATTTTTATATTCAAACATTACATTGTCCAAGCCGTCATACACTCCTGGATACACACTAGCTGACCAATCTTTCACCTCATAAAAAAACAGATGACATTGAGCTGGAGTCGCTGAAGCTGTGCCATGCATCGTCAAATAGCTGTAATTTGGAGTTTTTTTTGCTGTTGTTATTGAATTGAACAAAATAGCTTGCTATAAGCAGTGAAATCACGCTGTACAGCTTTGTGGATGTATGCTTCAGAAGCATCACATGATAATTGAATATTAGTCATTTCTGGTAAGTAGAATTCAAACACAATTTTGTGTATGTAGTATAAATATTGAAACCTATCCTTGATCTGTAATCATTACTTCCACTGTCTTTAATCAATGTGATATCGTAAGCTTTTTTATTCTGATGCGGGGATTGATTGAAATCAACCATGCCATTCACTGTGATATTATATTCTGAACTGCTTTCATCTATGTCGTATAAGTAGTTGAATTCATTTGTTTTATGGCTGCTGACAAGATGACTTTGCTCCAATTTGTAATCAAAATATTTTATGGTAGTAGCATCATTATCATCAGTTGGTTGAGCCATATCTTTGATTTGTTTATTATTCATATCAAGGCTTTCAGTCATTGCAACACTTCCATCTTTTTTCAAATATACACTCAAATCACTTCCAACAGATGGTATTTTAGCTATTTCATTATCTACATATGCTTTAGTGGAAGCATCATTGAGATTGAAAGGATTTCCAAGAATCATTATTTTATGACCCCTCATATCTAAATCACCCCAAGAACATTGGGTGTTAACCTGTTGAGAAAGTTATGATCAACGTAGTATTTATTAACAGCATCATTATCATCAGTTAGTTGCGCCATATCTTTGATTTTATGATTGTCCATATCAAGGTCACTATTGGATACTTTTTGTAAATATTTGGTATCACAGAAACCTAAATTAACGACATCATATGTATTTTGTATATTAGCGCCTAAATTTGTGATTTGTTGATTACCCATATTCAGATTTCCAGTCATTGAAACACTGCCATCTTTTTTCAAATAATCTGATAAATCAGGTGATAGTATTTTTTTCTAATCTCAGCATCGACATATTTTTTATTCGCCGCTTGATCGTTATTATCGGGTTTTAAAACATTAATATCAAAAAATGTTTTCCGTCCAGTAATATGTTGTTCTGTCGATGTAACCATTATTTCGCTTTTAGCTCGTCAACCATAACCATCAAAGTTTTGCAAATCCGGTATATGAAGATGAATGTTCTCATAAGACTGATGTTCAGTCAATAATCGAACATCATTGGAGCTACCAGCACCATCTGGCATGTCTTGTAGATAGATACTATTGGTATGAACGCTACCAGTATTGCTGTAAATAACTGCTTTATCAGCTTTTACATTACCGGGAGCATTATCCAGCAATTGTATTTGGCTCTTTGTAACAACATCATTGGGATCAGCTCCTTGTTTAACATTAACAAGTTTTTTGTTTTGTATATCATAATTTCCATTTTGGGTCAATTTAAACCCTATTCCTTGAGGCCCAGCGGCTCCTTGAAGAGGAACCGTACTGAATCCTCCTGTTGTGAAAGAAGACGATGAACTATGTTCGTTGAATATTCCCATTTATATCATTTGGTTATATTGTTCCATAAAAATTCCTGTTAATTCTCTTCATGGGCTTATCAACATAGAGAAGTGAAAATGGTTCTTTTGTTGCTTTGATGCATTTATCCTTGTCGACACCCAACTCACGAGATATTAGACTTCTTTCATTGCTGCTGGGAAAGTCATAGACAAAGAAATGAGAGCAATTGAGTCGAATATCTTTTCGTGTTTTGTAAAACGATTGGCTCAGGTACAAAAGTGGTTTCATCAGCATATGGTACAATTAATTTGTCTTTCCAGTTCCTGAATTAACATCCGAAAAGTGTCATTTGGCATTTAACCACACAATCTTTTGAAATTAGTGTTTTTATCATGTCTGTCATAATGTAGGATTTCCATGTGTATCAATACATTAGATAAGTTGAGATAAGTTAATATAAGTTAACATAAGTTAATATAAGTTATTATTATATGGCCGTGTCTCAAAAGGACTGGAAACGATCAAATTCAAGAACCTGATTGGCTAAAATTGATATTGACGGCGGTCTTGATTTTCCCATCTAGACCGGCATCTAGACCGATTTAATGTAACATTTGTCCTCAAAAAGTTACAAACAAAAGAAGAAGAAGAAAAAAATGGCTTGTTCCTGTTAATACAGCACTAAATGGAAAAACCAGTAGCCCTGAACTTGGAAGCAGGTAAAGAGAATGAGCAAACGTTGCAAATTAGAGTCCAGCCGTGAAAGCTACGAGCAAAGATGAAGTCGAAATTGAGAAGTTTTTGCAAGCGCAAAAATCCAAAAACTCTCAATACAAGACCAAGAGCGACTTAAACGCAAAGAAGGAATTTTGTGAGTCAATGAAAGAGTCTAGAGCAATTGAAAACATACCTGCCAACGAGCTCGACCTTCCTTTGTCTGAAATTTTTATCTCCGCTCGTAAACAAGATGGCACCGAGTACGAACCGTGTACATCAAGCGGCTTCAAGCGAAGTTTTCAACGCCACTTGCGTGAAAAAGGAAGCCTGATCAACAAAAACAAAAACAAATGAAGATGCCCAGTTGAATTTTACAAAGTGTCTCGAAGCCATCGTTCCGAGGCCATGTTAGATCCAGATACTCCTTTTTATCTCGCCGTAAATTACCGACGAAAACCAAGTGACGAAGTATGGTATCTGGATAGGCCTCTCGGAAAGAATGAAATTGGCAAGTTCCTCAAAAACGCCTTTGCTTCAGCCAAACTCGATGAAACAAAAAAGAAGGTTTCTAATCACTCTGTTAGGAAGACCAGTGTTGGACGACTCCTCCAAGCAGACGTTCAGACGAATTTCGTTGCAGAGCTAAGCGGTCATAAAAAATTTGAAAAGCCTCGACAGCTAGCATTCAGCATCTCTCAAGCGACAGCGAGAAATGTCTACTGTCCTGAATCGTGGACCAGATACATCCGCTCAGTTCGAAGAAAACCAAGTCAGTGCCTCCACTACAACTCAGTAAAATGTCTTCACAGCCCAACAAATCCAACCTCAAGCAATTTTTGAAGGCTGCACATTTAACATTAACGTTTTCCGTGGTGATCAGTCAAAGATCGCAAGGCTGAATGAGAACTTATCGCTAAGCGATCGCGGCACTGCCAGGCATTAAAATTTGTTGCACTTTTGGTCGCATTTTAGAAAATTTTCGTTGAGCCTGTAGGAAAACAACGGTTATTTTGTCTTCATTCATTGACGAAGTTTGTACAAAGCTGTACTTTGAACAGTTATTTTTGTCCCGTTTGGACTGGAGACTAGTGACAGAAGTAAGCCAGCTAAATGCTTGAGCCCGCGCAGGGGAACAATATACTTTTTTCCTTTTGATTTCCTGTTTGGCCATATAATAGACATCTTATTAACCGAGCTAGGTCGGTCTGTATGGGAGAATCTTGACCTCGGTCGCTGGTACAGACCTCACTGCGTTCGGTCTGTACTGGCGACCTCGGTCAAGATTCTCCCATAAAGACCTCTCGCTCGGTTAATAAGAGCTAAATAATATAATGGATTTACAGAGATTAAAACAATTATCTGAAGCCAAGATTAAGGCTGGAAAAATAACCAAACAAGTTAGAGATGCATTAAAGGAGTACAAGCATGATAAACAAGATTTGCAACAAGGTTTATCAGAAACTTCCAAACCAATTATTAAAGCTTAAGAGGAAACAAAACAAACAATTGATGAAAAACAGGACAAATTGATTGAACAATTGGAGAAAAACGAAAAAGCGTTGACTTCAGGTTTGGAAGACATTGCTATGTTAACTTATCAGCCTGAAACACAACTACAATCACCAGAAGCAAAGCTACCAATTGGCTATAAACCATCAATGTCACCTGATTTTGCATCTAATTTGGATGCTGGTTTTGATGACGATGAGGTACAAAAATTGATGCAATTCAATCTGTCAGCCCTGAGTTCTGTTCTCCAAGCTTCTATGAAAGGGGATATTGATATTAATGATTATGATGCAAATATTGGTAAGATATTGAAAAAACTTGGAACAAAAAAGGGTCCTTTATCAAAGGGCCACGGAAAGATAAGAAATAAAGACAAAATTGATAGAATTGATGAAGACATCAAATTATTGCAAAAATACAGAGGGCGCATTAAAATAATCCCAGATGGAATGGAAACCATCAAAAAAGGTTCTTGTTATACTCAACCAAAGAGAAATGCATACAAAAAATATCATCTTCTGGGCAATATGGTGGACTCATGATTGATATTCCAAAATTAATGGGACAACTCAGACTTGTGGCAACAGAAGATAAACGCAAAGTAATGGACAAAAAGGTTGATTTCGATACAATCGATTTATTGACCAAGAGATTTAATTCAAAGAAGAAATACAGTGATATCGCCAAAATAGCATTCGATGAATAAAACCAACTCAGTGAGATTCCAGTCCATAAATCCAGCAAAAAATTCATAAAAAAATAAGGCTCTGGTGTTGTTTATTTCAATGATGCTAATGATTTGATTGACAAAATGGAATTGCTTGGTGGATCCATTTTGGCTGGCAATAATAGAGTCAAAAAGGAATTTTCACAGATAGCCCATAAACTGAATCAACTTGGCTTGATAAACAACAAACAACTCATTGATTTATTGCAACAATATATAATGTAATGATATATGCAGGAAAGAGCGATACATATTTCATCTGTTAACCGACAAAAAATAGGTCAAAGTCGACCTGAAGACTTTATTATCAAATTTGATCCACCATTGAAGCTTGACACAACAATGAGACATGAGCTAGCTGTGGATGGAGTGTCGATGACATATTCATGGCATAATGTCAATGCAGGATAGAACAATAATACAATCAAATACAGCCCAGATAATGGTACAAATTGGAAGACAATCACATTTGTTGATGGAATGTATTCAAATGATGATCTTGATGACTATATCACTCAATCAATAATTTAAAATAAAGATAAACCATCTTTTGGAAAAGGAATCAATCTGTATTTTGTGCTTTCATCATATAGAGTTGTCATTGAGCTAGACAACCAATGGAAGCTTGATATTACAAACTCTAATTCTGGAGCACTTATTGGATTTGAACTAAAGTTAATTAACCAAACTGAACACGGGACAAAATTGCCAAATATTACCAATGATATTGACGTTTTGAACAAAAATTGTGATATAATAAGGGATAGCCTCAGTGATGGACGATTCACAAATACACTGATAATGATACCCACTGACAATTTAACAAGTAGTTATCCATTTACTTTCGAGCCAAAAAGAGCATTATTGAGCCCAGTTTTCAAATCAATTTTTTCAGAAATGGGGATAACAGTGACTGACGCATTGGCTCGGCCAATTGACTTGAATGGCATTGACTGGTTCATGAACTTGATTCTCAGGTCTAGTTTAATGTAATATATCAATATATGGTACGACAAAGTGAATTTAAACCACGTTTTGAACCAGAATTGGGTCGTTATGTAAGCAAACATATCCATGGTGAAGGAATTATGGATGTTTTCAGATCAGTTGGATCAAAACTTTTCGGAAAAACTGCGAAAGAATTAACCAAGAAAAGAGCCAAAACTGCAGCCGAAAATGCAGTCACCAAAACTGGTGAATTTGCTGGTAATAAAGTAAGAGATAAAATAATTCAATTGTTGAGCAAAAAACAACCTTCCAAAACAAAATCAGTGACAATGAGCCAACCAAAAATGGAGCAACCACCGACTGATTTTCAAATAGCTGAGAGAGTCAATCAGATGATATCCGGTGGAAAACTCAGAAGAAGGAGAAAATGAAAATAATGTAACATATGTTTATAAATGAAATCATTCAGAAATCCAAAATACATTGAGAGATACGAAGATGTCTTCTTCCAATTGGAGACACCATTGAATACTGGTAATCCAGGAAATAATAGGTCACAAAAGAAAGATGGTTATCGTTTCGTAGTCGATAACACAGGAGAAGTAACACCATTTGATTGGTATAATGCAAGAATATCAGTTGGTTTCAAAGTTCAAACAATGTTTAATGCAAATATAGCAATCGACGACCATAATGGTATTGTTAATGGTTCCCACAGTCTTATACATGATTTTGATGTAAGATTAAATGGAAAAATGGTATATGATTGTAATGATGCCAGTTATTGTGTAAATATCAAGAATCTATTGGAATATAGTCCAGGATATGCTCAATCAACAGCATTTAATGAGTTTTTCTATCTGGATACAAACCGAAGTACTGAAGAGAGACATGCACAAGCGTTGTACAACAAAGGATTTGCTGCAAGAAAAGCGCTTTTGGGTCTATCAGCGGTTGTCAATACAGAAATACCATTGAATCGATACGCATTCTTTGAAGCATTGAGAGATGAGTTATTGCCATCAACACGACTGGAATTGAATTTAAAGATTGAATCTGATGCAAACCTTGTTTGGCAAGCTGGGGCTGATTGTCGTGTAATGATTACTAGAATGGAGCTTATTGTGCCATGAATTACTTTCAATTCAGAAGGACAATCACAGTATATGAATCAATTTTTGAAGCCTCATAAATGGGTCTATTTGCGTGAAAATATTGAGAGAAGTAATTCTTC
Source organism: Pavona decussata (assembly GCF_977016875.1). Lineage (NCBI taxonomy): Eukaryota > Metazoa > Cnidaria > Anthozoa > Scleractinia > Agariciidae > Pavona > Pavona decussata. The sequence goes on along the minus strand of NW_028145430.1, from coordinate 336,425 downwards.
AACACAAAGAAGTGGTCATTTTCAGATAACAAGCGGTATTTCAAAGCCAAGGCATGTATTTGTTTTCATTATCAATGATGCAAATCTTAATGCACAAACAGCAAATCCATTTTTGTATAATACATTCAACGTACTCCGTAAAAACTAAAATCTTTAACTAAGATTTTACCTTACGTTTCCCGTCTTATGCAAGACCACCACCACATTAAATTGAGACGGTGATCATCTTATTTTAACACAGGAGATCTCAAATGAAGACTATCGGAGTCTCAGTTAGTATATAAGATAAAAGATTGTCTTAAATATTGTCTTTAAATCGTCTTCATTTGAGACGGCGCTTATCTTAATCAACATTGAGGCATCTTACTTTAAGAAAGACCAGTCTTAATTATATTAATCTGAGTCGATGGGGTCCTTATTTTAAGACGTTTTTTGGTCTTGTGGAAATTTTAAGACGCCTAAGCAGGCTATAAGATACTGCCATCCTACGTAAGATGCAATACGCCTTAAGCTGGCGACACACCTGGCATTTTATACGACGATCGCAGCGAATTTGATCTCCAGCGAAAATCGCAAGTGATTTTTGCCACCGATTGATGCGGACACACCTGGCGATTTTTTTTCGCCGATCGCGGCGTTGTTCATGTGATAAACCCGCCCAACCTGACTGATTTACTTTACTGGCAATTCGCAGCGATGAGCGTAAAAAAATCGCGGGAACGGGCACATTTGGCGAATTTAATCGCCGATATCTGACATGCCAGATATCGGCGATTTAATCACCATTTTAGTTCTCGGTAAAAAAAAAAATAAATAAAAAAAGGCTAACTTGGAAGAAATAGAAAATTCCAACACAAAAGGATCCAAATTTTGGAACGGCCTTCCTGATTGGTTCATTAAAAAAAAAATGCAGACCCCATAGGGAACAGGACTTCTCTTCTGATTGGTTGATTTTGATCCAAACTCTGCAGACACGGAGTCTGGGCTGGAGTCTGGAGCTTTGATCCATCGCAAACTCTCACCTTGTTCAGACTTAAAACAAGCCGTTAATATTTTTCAAGCAGGGGAGAGTGGAGAATTTACAAGAATTTCGAGACAACAACTTCAATATTCAAATGAGAAGACATCTGGACATCAAATACGGTCTAAAGCCTCGGTTAAACGTTGTAACTATACACGAACTTAACAGCGTGCACTGCACACTCAGCGGAATGAAAATGGAATGAAGAAATTACTGTCGCTTTCTAAACCGCCTGTTTTTTGAAAACCAAGATGAGTCCTGCAATTCTGCTGCGTCACCGATCAAAGGAATGAGTGTAGTGACAATTCAGACAATCTGCAATGCAAAGTTTATAATTTACGGGACTTTTAAGACCAACAAAACAGTATTTAAAATGCCGCGGCCCGAGCTCTGTTTTCCTGCAAATTTACGGTAAGCGGATTTGTATAAGTTGTGTCATTTCAGATTTGGTTTTAATAAAGTACTATGGATTGAAATTTGTTGTGTTTTCATTGCTGCATGTATCATGTTCAAGCTTAACGGTATTAAACGCTCCCTGTTTTTGAATGTAGGCTTAATAGTGACCGTTGCTGTTAGATTGAAGATTTCTTCCTTGCTTCGAAACTTGAATTGAGATTCTAAAGCATCTAGAATAAGATTGTTCAAATCTTGAGTTAAGATGAAAATATGACTTACCACAGCACTTTGAATCTAAGAAAAAATCATCTTAATCTAAGACGCCATCATCGTATAAATAAGAAGAAAGTCGTCTTATCCTAAGATAAATCGTCTTCAAATGAGATTTACGCGCTGTCTTACCACAGCACCAGAATTAAGTGTAAAAAACGTCTTAAAGTAAGATTTTAGTTTTTACGGAGTAGTAAATGATATGAAAATGTCAAATTGTCATTTATCTGTTGGGAATGGAAATGAATATCCTTATGTTCATTATACTCCAGAAGCTGAACCAACCCGAGTTTACAGAGATGTCCTCAAATATGTGCATGCAAACAATGAGTACAGTCAAGGAACTTTATTGAATGTCAACAATTTCAATACAATATTTCCATTCTTATATTTCGATTTAACAAAACAACAAATGGATATCAAATATGGTACCACAAAGCTGACATTTCATTATGAATTATCTGGTACAACAAACGCTGCATATTCAGTTTATGCATTGACATTATATGAACAAGAAGCTGAGCTTATTCAGAAAGATGGCAAACTATTGTTTCGATAAATGGAATAAAGTAATTATAACAATTGTGATTGTTTTTGAATAGGATGATTGTCCAAAATTTTTTATGTCACGTTAGTTATATAAAAGATATGACAACTTATCATTCACACGAAGTAAAACTATCGATTGGGCAAAAAGATAAACTAGCAAAAGCATTAAGAAACAATTCAGCAATAACAATAAGATTATCAAATTCTGAATTAACTGGACCGGATCAGCTGATGTTAACCAAAACACAAATAAATAGGCTTAAAAAGGCAATGCAAAACAAAACTGGGGCAGATATTAAAATAAGCAAAACACAGATACGAAAAGCTGTACAACAAGGAGGCAGTCTTTGGTCATCATTAGTCAAAATTGGCACAAGATTGATACCAATGGCAGCAAAAGCAGTTGGACCATTAGCTACTGGAGCATTATCTGGGCTTGCAAAAGTGGGAGTCAATAAAATATTTGGTAGAGGACAAGTTGGTGGTTTCCTCATTCCTCAAAATAAAATTGATCAATTAATAAAATACAAAGATTAGATTACTGAAGCACAAAAGAAGCAAATTGTCAATGCAATACCTACTGGTGGACAGATTGTAATTAAACCAACAAAGGCACAATCAGGAGGTTTTCTGGATACTTTACTGGCTTCAATTGGCTTTCCAATGGTTTTGAATGCATTGATGGGTAAAGGCTTGCAGGTGGATAAAAGAGGATCCAAAAGATCGGTTCCAGTTTTTGTTCCAAGTAACACAACCAAGAAAGATGGTGGTTTGGTCCTGTCAGTTAATTGTAGGCCGCCTCCATTTCTCGGTACATGGGACCAATGTGGCAATGGAAAAAAAATACCAATAAAGGAAAAGGTCTGTTCTTAGGCAAAAACAGTCCATTCAAGGGGATTCCATTAATCGGAGACATCCTGTGAAATTCATAAATAAACCACTCAGTAAATTTGAACTCATTGATTGGGTCAAAAAACTCAAAATAAAACACCTCAGAGGCATTTACAGCAGAGATAATCTACCAAAGAGCACGAAAAAAGATGAAATTGGTATCATTAACCTGGATTCATAGATTGGACCAGGTACACATTGGGTTGCGTATCGAAATGGAGACAAATATGCAGAATATTTTGATAGTTTTGGGTTAATTATGCCAAAAGAAAGTATGCAATTTATGTCAACAAGTGGCAAACGATTAATGTATTCAGGTGATTCAGGAAAGAGGTTCAGTATTATGTGGCTATTGGTGTTTGTATTATTTATTTGAGAGACAAAAGGGTACAAGTATCTTGAAAACAATCCACAATGCACATTTTGACATGAACAATCAAAGTGTCGCTCATGATTTCATAATCGAATATTTTCAAAAATTATCTAATCAATAGTATATGAAGAAAGTTTGCAAATACTGTCAAGAACAAAGTGATCATTTTGGAGATGAATTTTTGGAATGTTTTGAATTGATTGATAAAGAAGATGAAGATGAGTTAAGCGAGCATGAGTCTGACATAGAATTCATAAATGATGACAGTGAGTCTGATTATGAGAGTGAATCAGAGGATGAGTCTGGCATGGTAAAATCATCTAATGTAATACAAGCCAAAAATGGAAGGTCCTTATTTTTTCGTACATGTTATGAGAGTGAATCAGAGGATGAGTCTGACATGGAATATTAATATAATATAGAGATATAAATGGTTAAATCATATTTTGTAAAACAAAAGAAACAAACTGAATGTGTTGAGCCTGCAGGTTACAAGCAAGCCAAAGATGGTCATCTCATGTTCTTCTGTACATGTGCTGAATGTGGTATAACTAAAACCAAATTCGTTAAAAAACAGGGAAACTAAATAGCCCGTCCAAAGGGGCGGGCATAATGGATACTTTAGCATCAACTGGTGCTGATATGTTAATTCAACATGGAATACCATGGTTGGGAAAGAAAGCAGTTGAAATGGGTCGATATTATGGGTCTGAAGCACTTAGAAACCCCAAATTGCAGAAGAAAGCTATCGATTATGCTATTTCTAAAGCAACTTCTTTTGTTCAAAAGCCTGGATCAGAGATGTCTGATAAATTATCAACCAAAATGAGACCAAAAAGAAGGTACAAAACTGACCGAAAAGAACTTGATGGTGGTAATTTGGATACAATTTTGGAACAACTTGGTACACCTGGTAAGGTTGCATCAAAGTCGATGGATGTTGTCGGAACATTAATTCCATCAACAAAGGAAGTCTTTGATAGATACAAATCTGGAGATATTGCCAAAAGTGCATTCAGCACAGATACTGGAATATTGTCTAACCAATTTTGTACTGGAAAACCTAGTAAAAAGACACTAGAAAAATACAAAGATTATCCATGTGATAGTGATGTAAAGATTGGAAAAATATCACAATACGCCACCATGTGAGAGTTATTGTGCAATTTGCTGGCAGCCACCAAATTGGGATGAATATGAGAAAGGAATTAAAGGAAGACCAATAAGTGGTGGTTAAATTGATATACACAAGGCAATTGACAAGCTCCCAAAACCCAAAGCTGGTTGGGTACTTCCAGGGCACAAATACACTGGTCCATACAATGATTTAGAAAATCAAGTCACCTAGGACCCCAAAACGGGAAAATATTGGAAATATATAATAAACCAACAGGCAAGACAGATGCAATAGCCATGCAACATGATGTTGATTATTCAGTCTGCAAAGATGACAAAAAATGTAAAAACGAAGCTGATAAAAAGATGGTGAAGGCATTGGATAATGTGCCATATAATGAGTGTCAGTGGGGTTACTGGTTGGCTCGAAATATGGTAAATACAAAACAGAAACTGGGTATTTGGGTTCCAAAAAACGTCAAAAGCCGTCGGGTAAACACGAAAACTCGCAGGAAAAATTAGCCAATGGGCTGCATAAACCCATAAGGCGTAACTTTACTCGGCGGCGTATTATTGTAAATAATATTGATGAAATATGGGCTGCTGATCTGGTTGAAATGCAAAAATTCAGCAGATGGAATAAAGGTAACAAGTATCTTGTCATGGTTATAGATGTTTTTAGCAAATACGGCTGGATTGTCCCATTAAAAGATAAAAGAGGTGAGACTATAACTACAGCATTTCAAAGCATATTCAAAGAGGGTCGAAAACCAAAGTATCTGTGGACTGATAAAGGCTCAGAGTTCTACAACAAACATTTCAAAGACTTGCTCAATAAACAAAACATTACACTGTATTCGACTGAAAATGAAGAAAAGTCCTCAGTGGTAGAGCGTTGGAATCGGAAGATTAAAAATCAAATGTGGATGCGATTCACTGCTCAAGGCAACACAATGTATCTGGATATATTGCCTGAAATATTGAAGCAGTATAATAACACTAAACACAGTTCAATAAAAATGACACCGACAGAGGCATCTAAGAAAAAGAATGAAGGAACTGTTTACTTCAATCTACATCGAAATTTAAAACAATAATCAAGCAAACCAAAATTCCAAGTTGGTGACAAGGTTAGAATATCAAAGTATAAAAGGAAAGTGTTCGATAAAGGTTATACAGAGAACTGGACAGAAGAGTTGTTCATTATCGATAAAACTCAATACACTACTCCAATCACGTACAAACTAAAGGATCTGAACGATGAGAAAATAAAAGGGAGCTTTTATGAACCGGAATTATTGAAAGCTAATCAGGAGATATTCAGAATCGATAAAGTTACGAAGAGAGATTACAAGAAGAAACAAGCTTTGGTAAAGTGGAAAGAATACAATGATGACTTTAACTCTTGGATCCCAATCAAGGATTTAAATGATGTGCAAAAATAACAAACTCATTTTAGTATACAATCCACGGCCTCACGAATATTCGATAACGAGTCTATCCAAGAATAAATCTATTGTTGGGTCGACTATAATGCAAGATAAATGATATTCTTACCTCAAAAAGCGTCTACAAACATCGGAATGATGAAAGTGGAGAAATAAATGTCCAAATATATGCGAGAATATGAACTATAATATACCAACACAAACTCTTTACAAAATGGTGGACGACTGAAATAAAAGACTAGTGTCCAGTCCCCTTTGGGTTGTGTCAAGGTGTACATGCAGAAAAGTGCATGCGTATTAATCCAAATCAAGCAATATTACGCAATATACAGAAAAATAGCACCACAAGTGTAACAATTTCAGAACTGAGTATAATGTATAGGTAATCGGACCATTGTTATATTAGTTCACAAATTCTGGTGAGGCCTAGGGTGGTGTTAGTTGGCCCCTGACTGAAACCTGTTTGACGGCTTGTGCAGATGGTGAATTACTGAGTGGAGGGGGATGTCTTCCAGTGGACGGTACCCCCGGGTGAGCCCGCTCAGGCCCTACTAGTTCCAGAGGGTGCTCAGAGTTCTTTCCCGAACTCAAACTCTGTCCCAGAGGTAGACTGGGAAGGGACAGCCGCCTTCTCAGCGGCGGGGAAAAGACCTAGCTGGGGCTGGGCAAGAAACAGCCAACCGAGCACCCCCTGACAAGGGTTGGGTGCCTGACAGTAACGGCACCCAGTTACACAACATCCATAAATTTGAATTATAAAATTTGTAATTCAAATTTATGATTATTTTTTTCTCCATTACAGATTAATTATATATATCACCAAAGCTTTATTAGGGTACTTTTTTCAAAATCATCTATAATTCAAGGTGTAACAAGAGGCTAAACACCAATGACTAAACCAAAAAAGCAACGCAAAGATATATACAATAAGTTTTAAAATCGGTTGTATCAAAGTATATCAAGCCAGTGGTCTTGGAAATCAAATATTGTATTAAAGGGCTTGAAAAAGGTATTGATGATAGGTGAGTTGGGGTCAAATTATGTGTTATTTTTGAAAATCGAAAATTGATGAATTGGGTGGATTTACGCGATAAATATGGGTGAATTGGGGGGGGGGGGGGGGGGCAGAAGTGGAACAGTTTTGAAAAGTGCGCTGATACCCTCATAATACATACTACTAATGTCTCCTGTGCATTTGATTGTTACAGTTTATTGCGACATGATTAATCACGCAGACGAGAATATCAACCCATTCTTCGCAATTCGGCTGATACACTTGAAATAATTATTACAAAGGTATAATCCAATAATCCAAATGAGCTCAAAGAAGTTAAGAGCATGAGGAAACTTTTTTAGCCCTTCTTGTCCAAATCATGGTTGTTTTTCAAGCAATGAATCTGACGTTACTAGGCAGACTGAAAGCCTAAACTTAGCCAGTTATTTCAGGATATGATAATTGAAAGTAAATTAATGGGGTTTTGTTTGAAGGACCTCGTTAAGAACACGATTTTTTGCAACACGCGACAGAAGATAAACGCTGAGCAGATCAACAGTCAACAAATCCTTTAATCCTTATAGTAAAGAGACAGCAGCCTTTCAGTCAACGGCTTATTATGTCATAGACATTGGCACTATAGTATTTCGACATCAATTAACTTCTGCTCTATCTTCTTTGTCTATTATTACTTCTATTAACTTTTACACTTTCGAATACGTAGCCGGAATTTACGTAGCATTGAATTGCGTGACCGAGGTCACCTGTGTAACAAATATATTATTAACTATGAACTCGATATAACAAACATTTTAGTCGTTTCCCCTCAAGCTCGTTTATTCGAGGTTTTCGATATAACGAACCCACGATTAAACGAACAAATTTGGCCGGTCCCCAGCGACTTCGTTAAATCGAGGTTCCACTGTACTATCAAAAAGTGTTCACTCATGGCTTGATAGATGCAGATCTGTAAAAGGAAGGGTTTTTTTTTTGTACAAATACTTTTTCAAGCAATTCCCTTTCTTTGATAAAAGACCCATTCCTCATACGGGAAGTCACAGCGTATCTAGAAGTTTATCGCAAATAATGAGGGAACGCCAACACTGTCTTCTGTGTAGCTCTCCCATTATATGCGGTGCATTTTACATTAAACGTAGTACGTTTTGTATTATATGCGATACATTTCACATTATATGCTGTACTTTTCACATTATCCGTGGTGCTTTTTAAATTATATTCCGTACTTTTTGTATTATATGCAGTACTTTGTACATTATGTGCCGTATTTTTGTCATTATACTGCAGTGCTTTTATAATTATATGCGGTACATTTCGCATTACATTCAGTGATTTTGTGAATATATAAGGTAGTTTTTCCTTTATATGCGGTGCTTTATTTGTCATCATTATAGGAGGTGCTTTTGTTGTTATATGCGGTGTTTTCTTCATTATGAGGATGAGGTCGAGAATCTATGGGGATCTAGGTAAGAGTGTACCGGAGCTGTTTCAAGCGCGCTAATTACGAATGGACATCCTTGCTGGTGCTCTCCTTTAATTTGAATTCAGTGGAATTCATTATGGAGACAGTCTTAAAGAGACTAAAGCTCTAAAACTGAACGCATTACTCCGGACCTTGTTTGCAAGTTGTCGGTACATGAAATGGAAATGTTAGGCGTAACTAACGAAAACAATGCACTAAATTTGGAGGAGAAGCACTAAAAAAAATCGAGGAAACTTGTGGTGCCCCCATTTTCTTTATTTCAAAGTCTGTCCTAGGCAATTTACTACAAGACGGATCTACAATCAAGGAAATTTGGTACAATTTCTACAAATTGAAGGAAGCCTACTGTACTTCCATATTCATCTTTGGCATCACTGGTCGGTTTTCACCAACACAGCTACCTCTGTGTCATCTGCCAGGAGCTTAAAGTGCCCATATCGGAATTTTTTTATTTTCTCATCTGAATTTCAACATCACCCTAAGAACTTCAAAGAAAAAAAAAAATTCGATTTGCATAAAACGCACATTTTTTTATGAAATTTATAAGACGTTCAAATTTGCCGCCATTTTGGCCCACCATTTGCATTAGCCTCCTCTCGGTTTAGCAAGAGCTGTGACGTAGATTCAGGAGCACGTGACTTCAGCCTTTCTCTGGATCTCGCTGAAAACAAGTCATGGTATTTCTGCACGTTTCTCAAAAATGCCGGAAAGATGTGTTGCAGCGAGATGTGGAAACATCAAAGACGAAGCGAATGAAATACGAATGCACAGGATTCCTTTCTTTGTAACCACATCCCAACAAAGACTGAGGAGGCGAAAGAAATGGATCGATTTTATGCTGGAGTGGAGGAAGATGTGGACGCGCGCCTGGAAAGACCTCGTCCTTGTGCTCGGTGCACTTCAATGACGAGGATTTCACAATGCTGATGAATTCAGATTTAAAATTAAAACATGAACTGAAGTAGGATGGCATCGGCGTTTGTGTTTATCCTTCAAAACATGCTAAGCGAAAGGAAGACGAAGACCAAGAGCCACCTTCGAAGAGGAGCAGGGAAAAGCGAATGGTAAGCGGCCGCTTTCGACACCCGCTTGTGACATTCTCAGCGTTGTTACCTTCTGAGGTTTATAGTTTGACCTCACTGTTAACTCAGTCGCAAGTTTTATAAAATATGGCGTAATTGTTTTGGTATATATTCTCATAGATCGTGAGATCCGCGAAGTTTCGTTGAGACCAAGCTCTCAAAAGATACTAGCACAAATGCTACCACTGATGTAAATTGATCTATGCGAGAACAGTCGCCCTCGGCCAACACAGAAAACATTGTAAACCACGATGTAGATAAGGTAGATAAACTGCAGCAAGAATTCAACGAGCTCAAACAAATATTGTACACACATGTGTTGCAGAATTCTGCAAACAATAAAAATGTTGAAAAGTATAACAGCGTTATCTCTGAAAACCTAGCCACCACAACGGGGGTTCAAAATAGAAAAAAGGGCACAAAACAGATAACACATCGCCAACAATTCTATTGTCTTTTGCGACACGTACTTACGGTGCCCAAATTTGCAAGATGAGGCATAAAGGTGGTTGACTTGTCCCACGGGAGTAACAGGTAACTGGCTTCGTTGTTTCGGGTTTGCGTTGTGTTCGCTTCGTTGAAATAGGTGCTGTCAATCAAACTTTTAGATGTGCGAAGGTTAGATAAAATTGACAATGGCAGTCGGGATAAGAAAATTCTATTCATGCGCCGCTAGCCTATTTACGGTAAAGGAACAATAATCTAAGAACTCTGGTTGAGCCGAGCAACACCAGTTCCTGTTATATTTAATGTGTCGTATTCATAGTAGGTGAAAAAATATACTACTGGCTGCGTTTCATCTAGCGAAAAGAATTTAAGGCCAAAAAAGGTGGAAAATCCCGAACGACGCCAAATTGGTGACTCACGTGGGAACAAGTTTTGTGTCTGAAAAACAATTATTCAAATTTCGATCCGTTTATTGAGATCAAAATGTATGAAAGACTTGCCTTATATTGCAATCTATTAGGTTTGTAGAAGCTACTCAGAGATAACATAAAAAAGCGCGCTATGCATCCGACCAGCTTTCATTCCTCGTTGTTTGCCGACATTTGAGATCATAGCTAAGTTCGATTATCGCACCAATCGAACAAAATTCCGAATGCAATCAAACTCAATCCGATTAGATTTCGTTCGGAATCCATCTCTTTATGCCTGAAAATATTAACGTAAATCGCGCAGGAGTAATCATTATCAACCTTTATTGAAGGGATTAAATAGAAAAACGTCCCCAAAAATATCAAACTGAATGTCAATGTTTGGTTATAATAACTGATTATCGAAAGTTCGACTGAGTTAGATTGTCGACTGTTCAATTATCGAATTCGATACGCCGGGCGTTAGGTGTGCAAGTACCTCACAGTCGCGTGCCGTTATTCGACCGGTTAAAACAGTTCAGAGCCAGAGTGTAAGTGTATTTTTCCAATCAACGGAGTTGACATGTATAGGAACGCAGGATTGATCGGGGATTCTGTGACCTCTGAAAAGAGCTCCCGATCAATGCGCTGCAATTCTAGTAAAGAAGCCATTTCGAGAACTCAGAAGCAGTAAATACTGTAAGCGAGTGATGTAGTCGAAAGTGATTCTACTGAACGGTAAACATTTAAAGTACCCCGCGTCAGTGTATTCTTATTTAAATAATGCTTTTGTTTGAACAAAACCTTTGAAAGTGGTCAAGATGACTACTAAAGGGTCATAGCGATTGCAGTAATCAAGGAAATGTCATGAAATTTTGTAGCGTGCAGCGCCGGTGATCGGTTACTACGTAATTAAAATTCTATTTCAATGACCTTTCATGCGAGGCACACGCCATTTCAATGCTTAATTACAATGACTTGCCTACTATTGTTTGTGGAGCCGGAGCTATGAATTTATCAGAACTTTCGCGATAAGTTTAAAACGATAGCTCGACTCCCGTGGGAGTACCAAAAAGGTTGAGCTCGCAAGCAAGTTCAGAATTGTGGGTGTAGGTCTCGGAAAAACAGGAATAGATAATACTTCTAACCGTCGGATTCCTGAGAAAACTCAGCTGTCAAGTCTTCACATGTCAAACAAAAATAACCATATGAATAGTTTCGTGCTTACCCCTTATTTCTTCAAAAATTTCATCCAAAAGTGTTAGCCCCATACAAACGCAGTGCCGAAATAGTCACTTTTGAGGCACGAAACGATAATACTACTAAAAAAGCTACAAATATATCGAAGGTCACATTTGCTTTATTAACATCTCTCCTACAAAAGCCATATGAATAGTAACTGGTAAACTGAACAGAACGCTCATAAAAGCGGAATTTACAAGCGCTACTTCGTATTTTCTGCCAACTTTCTTTATTGTTTTGTGTGCTTTGTGTGATGAGATTTCAAATTTAGCGCCAGCGAGCGTAACAAAAGTCCCGGATATGCCGCAGCATTGTGGGCGATGAAGCGCAAAGAGCGCTGAAAGAAATTGGCAAAAAAAACGGATTGAGACACAAGGAGAAAAGCACGAGAAAATATGATTCATAAATAATTTTTCAAACCAACAACTTCGCGACAGCATGTTAGCGTTTATTATTTCTAAAGAGCTCAAATTTGTCCCGACACCGATGACAGACGCGAATATATATTTACATCAGACGCCAACTCTTGTTAGACTTCGAACATTTCGCAAGACGTATGCGCCTGAAAGATACAATGGATTTCGTAAACTTTATAGGAAAGACCAAGGTCTTTCAAGATGCTATATAGATATTTATGGATGCAACAAGCTTGTCCACAAATATACCACAAGAGGAGGGAATTACAACAGTATGCAAAACATACGAGGCATTCCACAGCAATAAACCTCCTATACTGTCAAACTACCTCAAAGAAATACTTAAACTTATTCTTCAAGAAAATTCATTCCAATTTGTTAGCAACTGTTATCCTCAGACCCATGGAACTGCAATGGGTACAAAAATGGCCGTTGCGTTTGCAAACATATGGCCGATGTTGAAACAAAAGTGCTAGGTCAAATCAAAACAAAACCAATAGAATGGTTCAAGCTAACAACTTCCATCCTATAATTAAATTTTTGGCCGAAATTTCAGAGAACGAGACAAGCTATTATTATCACAGTTCAACCTGTGTCCTTCCTGTAGTTCCGCGAGAACAATGTCGCTAGTCAGCGCTTCACAATTGCCTTCGAGTTCCTTGCAGCAGTAGCACTCGCTGATATTTGCTAGCAGATCACGGCTACAGTTACCACAAGTACACCTACATGTAAAATTATTCGTTCGAATGTATGTGAGTACTTGGCCAGAGTTTTGACAGATGATAATGAAGAGTACGTACTCAAAATGCAAGGTGAGAACTTTACCATCCACTAACACGCACTCTATTCTCCAAGCGTTTCGCTAAATCTTCCTCAAATCGTCGCTTCTCCTCTTGTTGCTTGCGATATCTTTTTAGCCAGTCTTCGTCTGCTATCGGCTCGTCCGCGTACGGTTCGAGTGTATCATCATCTTCACACGTATTATTTGTTTCGTGGACGCCATCTATCGCCTCGACTTCGACGCTTTCAAATTCGTCCTAGCTGCTTTCTTCAGCGTTTTGCTCACTTTCCGTGTCAGATAGGTTTTCTGCCATGGGATATACTTATTTGGAGCTAATTTTTTTCTTTCCTACCGGTGAATCTGACGATTTTCTTTCTTCCGCAAATGTACTTTACTGAAGGTCAAGTGAGTGCGTAGACTCGAGAGTTCCTGAATGTACGTCACAGACTATGTCACGTGGCACTATTGTGAGCCCGTCGGCATTGTCAACAGCGGGGCGGGTGGACTGCAATAAAATAGGATTTTAAAGATTTGTAAAATTCATAAAAAATTCACGTTTCATGCAAATTAAAAAATGTTTTCGCGGAAGTTCTTTGCGTGGTGTAAAGATTCAGATGAGAAAATAAAAAAAATTCCGTTATGGGCGCTTTAAATTTCTTACACCCTTAGCCTGCTTGTTGTAACATCTTTTTCTCGGTTGCAGTCGGGGTTTTTATCTCGCAAAGCGGGATGCCAGGCATACAAACGTTGTTCTTTGAGGACAAGATTTGTTCCGTTTTCTCCACCTTCCAGAGTTAGAGCTTCTCCCACTAGTGCTGCTTGGTTGGAATAAAAGGCTCATTTCTTGCCTAACAGAATCGCTGTAACTCATGGTTGTGCATGTGGCAGCCGCGTTTTCATCATCCTCATTATCCTCATCTTTGATCAGCCACACATACTTTGTGTACAGTTCTCCGAGTCGAATACGGTAACCAATCGTGTTGACTCCTAGGTCAGCCAAAGCGCTATCTAACATAGATAATGCTACTACCAGTTGTATCCTTTTGTTTAAAAAGCTTTCTGGTTTAAAATTGAATGCATGAGCGAGGTTGTAAATTCGCGCGCTTGAAACAAAATGGCGGATCATCAATATCAGTACACTCTTACCCACATACACGTAGATTCTCGTCATAATTCTCATAATGAAGAGAGCACCGCATATAACGACAAAAGCACCTCATTTAATGATGACAAATAAAGCACCGCATACGTCGATAAAACTACCTCATATATTGAAGAAAGCACTGCATATGATGCGAATTATTAAAAACTGAATCATTGTATGATGCAATTCGAGGGATTTGATTGGCTTAGAGGCCATGGTATATGAGCCATTATACAATGGCCAAGAAATGTCGACCATTAAATTTTCTGCTGTTTTTTCTTGCACAGCGAAATCAGTAAGATCTAGCAATATTTCTTTATCGTTTTTAATAAAACAATAATTTCACTAGCGCTTGTTGGATATGAGATGATTATAGCCAACGAGGCGCGTAGCGCCGAGTTGGCTATCTATCATCTCATATTTAACTCGCGCTCGTGGAATAATTGTTAAATGTACCGAATATAATTACAAAAGCATTGCATATGATGACAAAAGTAGCGCATATAATGTACAAAGTACTTACTGCAAATAATACAACAAGTACCGCATATATAGCCTGCGAGTAAGCTCTCGGGGAGGAGGAGCGGCGGGGAAGGGAGAAGGAGCGAGAGCTTGCAATGATGTCTCAGGAATTTGAATGCCGCCCCCATTACTCCTAGTAGCTCCCCTACTGTCCTAGCTGTCAGAATTTGGCCAATCAGCGCAAACCCGAAACGAAAGCAAACGTAAAGAAACACGTGAAAGATACATCGTTTTAAGACAGACTTCAAAAGACAGGAACATTTGCTGACAAAAGCTATAGTTTCCCTCATCGGGTATGCCTCACGTGTGCTAGAAGCCAATTGACCAAAAGGTCGAGGTCACAAATGTCGTCCTAAGGGTAAAGCGAACATTGCCAACTTCAATGTCAACGCCACAAAAACTACTGGACAGAAAATATTTCGAAAACAGGACGCAGTCCGGCCAGGAAAAAAAAAAAAAGAAGCAGTGCAAGGAAATCGGTAGGAACTCAATTTTGCTGCCGTATCTCATTGGAACATTCAACCCGTGTGAAATTTGCAGAGAGCCAGATCAAAAGGAAACCACTGCGCTTCTAAACAACATTACCCTAAGAAACTGGCAGTTCGTTGCTAACGCTGTACCGAAGCACTCGGAATTGGGGCAATATATCCAGAAAGCTTTAATTTGTGGCTTAAGCTGAAAGATTTCCATATTTTTCTTTCGGCTGTGCCCCCCGGGGGGTGGGGGTGCTTGGGTTCAGTTTTACTGGGTATGTGCCCCTGGCCTCTCATTTTCCCTGTCCCATTATAGTCTATTTTGTGGCCAGTTATAGAACCCATCTTAGTCACTTTTGGGAAAATGTAATTTTCGCGATCCCAACTAAGCCACTTTCTATTTATGCATCTACTTTGTTCTGGACCGGTGGCTTTGTGCTATTGTGTAACTGGTTTATTAAGTTGTGGTTTCAAGAACAGAATGTAATGCAAGGTGATTGTTACATTTAATAAACAACAACTTTCTGACTTTTTTAGCTGAGACCATTTTGCCTCCCTACCTAATTGAATTTTCTTACCCCAAAAATCCGAAAATGTGCGACCCCATGCTAGTAACTCTATTGAATATGCAACCCCATTATAGTCAATCCAGTCGTGAAAATGCGACCACATCCAGCGGCACATCCCCATTAGCCTCTTATAAGGAAGTGCCCCCCCCCCCCCCCCCCCCCCGGGCTGTGCCAAACACCAAACAAAAGTTTAAATTTGGCCGACTTTGACTCTTTATCTGAAATATCGGCAATCGAGAGGGCAGACAACCCCATTCTTTTTGCTTCTGCTATCTATTAATCGATAATGATACTTTGCAATGGGCAAACAACCAACATAATGATTGTTTGATGTTAATTTCTTTCAGTTGCTGAAATGTCAAACTTTTGCCAAATCTCGTAGGTAAAACTGCAAGAACAACGCTACTTTGAAGTAAAGCATCGGCAGCTTGACGTTGTCCGGGTCTTAATTCGAGAGAAAACTTAAGTTATTTCGAGAAATTCTCGCAACCCTCACGAAAAGAAATTCCACTTTCTACCATTTTGGTATTGGTAACACGACGTACGCGAAGAGTAATGACGTAAGCACCAAATTCAATATCCACCAATCAGAATTTTGTACCCACTTTATCGACGCAGACATTCAAATTCCTGAGACATCGTTGCAAGCTCCCCTTTTTCTTCCCTCCCCTCCCCCCACCCCCGGGAGAGCTTGCTCCAGGCTACCGCATATAATGTAAAAAGGAACGAAAAACGTATAATGTGGGAAGTACCGCATAAAATGGAAAATACACCGCATATAATACAAAAAGCACCTCACATAATGTAAAATGCGCCACATGAATTGTGGGAGAGTTACACAGAAGACAATGTTGGTGTTGCATGCAAATCGATGATGGTCAAATTTTTGTAAGTGCAAATAACAGCTCGTAAATTCTGGAAATGAGATTACGTTCTGATAAAAAAGAATTCAGGCAACTTAAATTTTCAACTAAAGCATCTGAACAACTCATATGTCTTTAAAAGGCTAGACAAAGGTCTAGAAATACTAGTAACAATATTTTAAGTGTTTTGTTTAAATGATCTTGTTGTGCGCCCCTGTTTAATTCATACTGGAGTATAGCCAGCCGAACTTTAGCTAAGGAGGCGTAGTTACCCTCTTTTAATCTGCCATAGTAACTTAATCCCGTGGAGTACTCCCCGTGGCGACAATCAAGGAAGGCTGCACGAAAAATTTAACAGGTTAGTTCCCACAGTTAAGCTGGATGGCAACATTTTCAAGCACATTTTCTAGCACTTTCTGCCGTCTTTGTTGAAGCACTCGTTAAACAACATTTGATGTCTTATGGTTCCACATTTTGAAAATAATACACTCGCTATTTTTCGTCGCAAATAACCCAATCCCCTTTTGATAATTATGAAACGCGCTGAACACGTTTTTTTTTTTTTTTCAAGTAAAATAAGGCCGACGACCTGTATAACTAAAGTAAACTTTACCGCAAAGCCAACCATCTCTACAAATTTTCTCCAAATTACTGCCAAGACAAAGGAAAATGAATAGAATAAAGAGTCGCACTCTCGTACAGCTCACGCAGCAAATCAAACTCAATACAGCGGTTTTTACTTGCTATGATAAAATGTCTTGCACATGCTTAGAGAAATATCCTTGTGTTTATGGTGACATGGACACAGTGACAAAATAAGTGCGCATGCTCGTCACGCGTGAGCAATCTTACGCGGCGAAATGACCACATTTTTAAAATTCCCCTTGTTTGTTTTCGTTTCGCGGGGATAACCCCAAATCAAAATAGATAAGGTTGCCGCTTTCAAGAAAGGTTCCTTCGAACTTCCTCCGTCACGTATCTTATCCGACAATTAAAAAATATTGTGGTAACAGGTGTGAATTTGGCGATTGAGGTGGATCATTCGTAAATGATTCTCGCTCGATTCCCAATTATGCGGGCATGTGCACTCATTTTGCCGCTGTGTCGGTGACATGCTGAAGTTTTATTCAATGATTGTCATACAAATCCTTTAAATCGTTATGCCACCCCACTGTAAACATACAAGAAGCTAAATTGATCAAAAGACTGCAAACATACAAGGAGCTAAATTGATCAAAAGACTGAGATAAAAGGGTAAACATGCGAGTAGGAGTTGTGTAGGCCTTCCATTCCTATTTTACGTGCTTGATCGTCGCGTCAAACCCGTAGCCGGGGTAAATTATGAATCATCTCAGTTGTAGCTTTGCTCGGATTCGTAGTCAGTTTTTGGTATTCGGGCTAAAAATTCGGCCAGAAACCCACACATCTCGCGTAGAAAACACTCCGACTTACTGCTGTTTTGTTGTGTGCTTGTTATCAGGATACTGGGTCGGCGTCACAACTCACTAGTGCCAGTCCTCTAAATGCGCGGTTTAACTAAAGAAATTGTGATTTTGATCGCGCATTTAAAATCGACAATAACTTCAAATCTCAATATTTTGCTTGTTTTGGCTTACTTTCTACGTCCACGTTTGAGAATGATAGGAATTAGGTTAGGTGATAGGCACTTTAATCATTGTTTATGTTACAAAAATGTGCTTGATTCACCAGGAATCTCAAGTTACTCCACACAAAATTCCTAAATTCTAACAACTACTTTTGGAGGAAAACAATTCTGTGCGACCTTTTTGCTGGCTTTCCAAATATTTACCTCATTAAAAGAAAGCAGGAGAGCATGGTCGTTTGCGCAACATTTTGATATTATGTTGGGATAAATTGAGGGTAGCTGTTATAGAACCCGGCCGAAGGACTGTAGACGAGGAATGATGACAGTAGAGTCAGTTAGTTCGCAATGTTGATTTCTACAAGTTCATTACAAACTATATTGTGGATAGCCAGGACATTATGTTTGCCTTTCCCTATCCTCGATTTCGATATTTAATTCGCAGTTAATTTCCTTCAATGAAGGAAAGCTGAACACAGTGAAAAAATTACAGACTTTTCTTCAACAGTAAACCTTTGTGGTTTCTGAGGAGCTAGTTAAAATATACCTAGACAATTAAAACATCTCCATTTTCCAATTAGATTTGCGAAATCAAGCAACCGTCGAGAAGCGACGAAATCAAGACCCAATACATTATTAGCAAGCGCTACTAGACCTTACTACTATCTGGAGGGTTAAAATCTCTTTATGTTTTTGAACTTGACACTTCAGTTGATTTACTTGAAAAAAAAAACACTCCCTTCCACACACTGAGAAAAAGTTGAAAAATGAACAGAATGGGCTAATTACCAGTCACCTACAAGAAGCAAGAGGACATGTTTTTGATGAAAATGAAATCATGTTTTGATGAAAATGAAATCACACTAGTTTTACACTCGCTTTTAACGTAGTTTAAAAAGACTTAATTTCAGCTCAGTCAAAAATACTCACACATCTAAATCTTTGCCGTTATACCCTATTATTTTAAGTATTTGTGTTTGTTCTCTGTAAAGATTGTCACAAATAAATGCTAAAATTAGAAATATATAAGCTTATGCGAGAAAAACTTGTCAGTTTATATAAACGGTAACAACGACAGTGTGTAGCGAGACGTTTGACTATTTTACCTGAGAATAAAATTTTCTTAAATGAAGCAAAATGGGATGAGATTAGAAAATAAAACTCCAAGGAAAATAACAAACATGGACTGAAAAAACGAGCTCAAAAGACTGCTGTAAAGTTAGCAGTAGCTAAAAGTTAAATGAGTTGCATGGTCAACACTGCAATGAAAACAATATCCTGCAAAACAGCAAAGTTTTGTCAACAAAAATATACTGTCACATAAATAGATATAAATATACTCGCCTCTTTGGAGAATAAACAGTCCTTTTGTTCCATTGCTGATTTTTTTGTTCGTTTTAAAACGTTAAGTGAACGAAAAGTTTCTCTTCAAGAGGAAAAATCCAACGTTTCGTCGTGTCGGAACAGACTATAAAAATGGATCGCCAGAAAAGTCGAATCACTTTGGGCGGTGCTTAGTCAGATGCACTCGGGCATATCAAATAAGCTGTCTATCATATTTTTGTTTTCTCCGCTATCTGATTGGTTCACGGCTCACTTACCAAAGCGCATTGTGCACATTCTTTTCCTGTGCATTCAAAATGGCGGCTAGAAGAGAAAAGGGATTTTACGCGTCGCTGAATAGCGTATCTTCGGTTGATATGCTTGCGCAAGCGAAAACACAAACAATAAAAGGAAGAAGACGGCTCTGGGAGGTGGAGCGTCTCATTGCGGAGAGAGAAAACACTACGGTAAGTGGAATTTCATCGGTGGTTATATCATCTGCTGCAGCCGTGGAAGTGGTAATTCTGTTGTTAAACTCATTATTTGCAACGAGAGCTCTGACATGATCGGCAAAAAAACAGAAGATTTAGTGTTGGTTTAATTAATCAATGATTTAGAGTTCTCTTTATTTTTATTTGCTGACAGGGGACCACTGAATACTTAGTTTTGTGGAAGGGTTATTCTCCCAATGATTCAACATGGGAGCCCGAAGAAAATGTTTCTCTTGATTGTATCCGGTACGATTTATTGATACTTGCTGCTTACAATAATTCTAACAACGTTTTCCAATTGATGTTGTCAAGGAGAATATTTTATTTATAAGTTAAGATATTGCTCAACATTTTGCAATGACCTGTTTTGTTTTGATCAGTTAAATAATTCTCTTTACTAATTTTGTTGCTTATGGTGCGTTAGGTGTTGAGAATATAGTATTGATCAATAGCGGATGCTTACTTATTCTATTACAACTACAAAGTTATGAGCTTTAATGCATGACTAAAGTGAAAAGAGGTTATACAATTGTTCTCTGACTCAGTTATAAATCCCTTTCAGATTTTCCAAGAATCCAGTGCCAGGTGAAGTGGTGATCTTTGGTGAGGTGACCACGCTGCGGATAGCTGTAGAGCGGCACCTCAAAGCAAAGAGTCGATCACCTGTGACCATCAACTTTAGAGGAGATGTCTACAGGTGTCTTTTTGAAAGGAGGGAGTTTTCGTGATGGATGGCACCTGCTAGACACATCGGCCTTCCCTACAAAATATTTTCCTGTATTTTGGGACCATTGTGTTGATTCGCATGGCCAGGGGATAAAAGTCTTCTACCCTATGAAGGTAAAGCATTTTATATCCTGGTCACCGAAAAAATATAGTGTAGGAGAAGGCCATCATCCATCCCCAAGTGCTTTCCAGGAGAAGTTGACCTTCTCATTCATAAGAGTAGCTCTTGGGGATACCTCGGAATAGATCAAACCCTTCACTCCCAGAATCAAACTTTGAGACATGCAATGTTGTGCTACTGTTTGAGTCTACCTATGAAATTATATGCTGCACCCAATCTAACGAAAGCTAGTGAGTGGTACTTTTTTGTGATTATGCTACTTTTGAGAATGAATAAAGTCCTTCAGTTTTTCCAATCACATGAAAGCACAACAGTTTTTTTTTTCAAAGGCATTGTTTGCTCTTGGGAGTGAAAGTGTTAAGAGGATATTGCTTTCAACTTTAAGTGGCTTTTAATAATTATTGATGGGGTTTATAAACAAAAAGCTTAAATCATTTTTTGCTTGGTTTTGATTTCTTATTCACACTAGATTTACTGCTGTTTGTAGTCTGTTTCCGTCTTCCCCTTTTAATTTGTTTGGGTGGGGGCTCAATTGCTACTGGCTCGTTGTCTGTGGGAGTCGCTTCTAGGGGCTTGTCATAGCTGAGACGTTTACGTGCTTTTCTTTTTGTTTTGATGTTGTCTTCCCAGTACTCTACATTTTTCTTTGTATAACATCTAGGATGTCTTTCTCTATGTTTCAAGGAACGAATGCGGTGTTCTGCTCGTAGTATGTCAGCAGGGTCATCAGTGTGCACATATACACCCTGTTAAAAAAATGCCATTATTTGGGATATTTATATTAATTAATTAATTAATTATATTAATAATTATATTCTTATCAGGGTGAAAATTTAAACCTTTAATGTTGTTCTGGGGATTCAGAATACAAATGTAATTGATTTAGTAAATTAGCTTATTACAAGTTAGCATTCCTTGAACATCAAGGTTGTGATTAGGTAAATTATTATATAGTACCTGTCTTTCTTATGAACTTTGCACCACAAGCAAGCATAGGTAGAATTGGCTGCACTGAGTCCCATAACCAGCAGCAGAAACTAGAAAGTGAAAGATAAAATGTTTTCAAAAAGGGTTACACAAGCAGGGTACATTAAAAAAAATGCAGTCTAGATGGATCTGTGAAGATCTAAGCATGTCTCAAACAATAACTAAATCTCAGAACTTCCTGTATGATATAAGGAACACCTTTTCTCATGTATTCATGCCTTAAATGCTCCTGAGTGACTTGACTTTAGTACTTGCACAATCACAAATTAAACCTTTCACAATGTTTTACCTTGTAATCGCCTCCAAGAAAAAGTTCAATGTCCACTCGTTTTTCATCAATTGTTATGTAGCCACTCTCCTGGATCTCATTCGCATCCTCAAACACTTCCTTAAAGCTACTGGCCAACGTCTCCCTGCTTTCTGGGCCATTCACTACAGCAATGGTGTGAGTACCTTATTGCAATGAAAGAAATGAAATGTACATGAGTAATATTACAAAATTCTATTTAGATTATAATCATTAGTGTATTTGAACTGTTCCAAATAATGTTATTGTTTTTAACGAAGAATATAATCTATTAAAAACACAAATTTCTGTGTCGATCATGATGTTTATGTTTTGTTTGTTTATATTATTTACCTTTTGATGAGAGCAAATCATCTTTACTCTGAAGAATTGCAATGCTCAAGAGAATGAAGTTGCTCACTCTGCTCATCCGAGCACCATCCCCACTCAGCTTTAATTTAACCTTCTCTCCCTCTTGAAGCAAATTGGTTTGTCTCTGCAAGTGTTAAATTGAGAATGCAATTTATAACTTGTGTAAATTTATTCATTTTTGAAAAAAGATTCGTATGAAATTATAAAAATATAAGTCATTGGTAAATTTGCTTCTGTAACAAACAAACAAAAAATTCCTTCTTTGTACTAGCAAGTACATGCAATAAAAAATAATACTTGGGACATACCATGTGTTTTATTTATTCAACTAGTAAATCTTTGAATGAGTATTGTGCTCCTGGGGTAGACTTGATGAAGCAGCCACTATTGAGGTCCTTTCTACAGTGTTTAATGAGGTAGGACTTGGGCATTCCATCAACTGTCATTGACAACTCGTGGATAACCTCATCCCCAACACCAAACTTATCAATGAGATACAATATGCTTTCTACCTTGGCTTTGTCATCCTCACTTAGTTTAGCATATTGTGTATCGCTTTGGCATGAAGTTTGGTTTGAAGGATGAGACTGTTCTTCAGGTGGGGGAGTTAAAAGGCTGTCAGTTGAAAAGGGAGGTGATGGGTCAACAGATGGTAAGTTAGGCAATGGGTCAACAGGTTGTACATCAGGTGAGTTGCCATCTTGTGAAACAGTATTTGGTAAGCATGCACTATTTGCAATGTAGAAGTCAACAGTGTACGTTTTGGAGCTATCTGGATCCTTCAATCTTAAGCAGTCAAGCTCTAGCCCAAATAATTTACTGAAATATAGAGCTTTTTGGGCTCTTGTTTTCAGTTCCTTCAATTTCTTGTTTTGGGCTTGTGCTGTTTTCAGTTTTGGAATAGCTGTGCCCCTAGCTTTACTGAACTGATCTTTCTCCAGTTGTCTTATATATTTTTTCATAAGTTCATTTTCATGTTTGCATGAATTGACAAGTTCTTTCTCCTGAAGCATTTCTTGTAACAGATCTTGTTTTTCTTTTTCAATGTCATGATATTTTTGCTTCCAAAGTTTAATTTCTGCCTCTGCGATATCCACTTTATGCTCTAGGCTGTTAATATCCGATTCCCATTCTTCCACTGAGGTAATGTCATCTCTAAGTATAGCAACCTTCTTGTAGGAGTCCAAGAATTCCTGCCTCTGTCTGGGACTTCCTTTCTTGTTTATTTGTCTTCTTTTAGCATCAGCAACAATGCAGCTATTGGACAGCACTGTTTCTAATCTCTCGCTTTTGCGGTTCAAGCGAAATGAATTACCAGGTATACTCAAATTGACCAAGTCAATTTACAGAATACCAGCTTGCAAGGTACCAGAAACCTTTTCTCTTCTCCAGTTAGAAAGTGCCTCTTGGTTGATTTTTAGCCAAAATACCACTTCATTGCCGTTTTCACGTTGCTCAAATACGTATTTGAGTGATGTATTCGGGCATTCAGAAAGAGAAATTATTTCCTTTTCACTGCTTAGGGAGGACATGTCAAAAACTTTACAAAGTATAATAGTAAACACTATAGTTACCGCATACAAATCGCGCGCTTTTTTGTCTAACTTCGCGGGATCTATGGGTAAACTAGTTTCTAGACTCCCCTCGTTTAAAAAGTCCACTGTAGGAATGCCTAGGACATTTTTCTACAAGATGGCGGCGATGTTTTCACCGAAAGGATTTGGTTTTTCTCGTGTAATCATCGTGTCAGTTGCCTTTATGTCGCTTTTTTTGAACGTCTACAATCACATTATATGGATTTTCAAAACCGAGACCAGTTCTTGGCGAAATGCCGCTATATTTTACACAGAAACGGACTGATGTTGGAACTTATCGAATGGATGAAAAGTAAGGTAGGTGGCTCTCATTGACCGGTCTAAAATGAATTTACAGAATTTGGGTCCGCGAAGATCTTTAACTCAGACGCCTTCAAAATGGCGTCTTAAAATAGAACTTTACAAAATTCGCAAAACCGAACCGAATTTTAAAGGTTTCATGCCAGAGGAAGGTTCAAAACAATGTTCGGAAATGTGTTAACATAACTAGATGCAAAGTAGCCTGTGACGTGGAAAAGGTTCTACTTCCCGATAAAAGAAAAAACTTTTCCCGACATATTTTCTGTAATGAGGGGATCATTATTAAGCCCAAGAAATTCTAAGTGTCGCGTTTCAACTGCGCATGTCGATTCGCTTTTTCTGGCGATGGATTTCTCTTCGGCCGCTCTTCATGATGTGGCGTTTCCGCCGCTAGTCGCCTTGCTCTTTTTCCCGCTGTTGGAAGGTAAAATTGGACGAGATTAGAATATAACTCCAAGGGAAATAATGAACATGGACCAATAAAATTACCTCAAAAGACTACTCTGAAGTTAGCAGTAACTTATTCTATAGCTTTATAAGCTTAAGCTTATAAACTGCGTGTCAATACTGCAAGAAATCAATATCTTGCAAAACAGCAAAGTTTTGTCAACAAAATAACAAGAATATACTTGCCTCTTCTGAGAAGAACCAGTGCTTCTATTCCATTACTGATTTTTTCGTTCGTTTTACAACATTAAGTGAGCGAAACGCTCTACTTCAAGAGGAAAAATCCAACGTTTCGATGCGCCAGATCGGAGGAAAAATGTTCGGATGCCGGTGACGCTAAAAGCTGGAAGGGTGGAACGGCGAAATGAGGAATGGCGCAAAATCACCCCAAATTCTAAAGCAAGGATAGGCGGAAAATCACCCCATTAGAAAATTAAACTCCCAGGTAAATAATTAACATGGACCGAAAAAAATGATCTCAAAAGACTCCTCTGAAGTTAGCGGCGATTTAGCAGCTTAAGCTTAAATTAAACGGCGTGTTAACAATGCAAGAAATCAGGAGCAAGAAATCAAGATCTTGCAAGACAGCAAACCAGCAAAGTTTTGTCAACAAAATTACATGAATATACTCGCCTCTCCGGACAATAACAAGTCCTATTTATTGCATTGCTAACTTTTTTCGTTTGTTTTACAACGTCAAGTGAGCGAAACGTTTCACGTAAAGAGCAAAAATCCAAGTTTCGTCATGCAGGATCGGAGTAAAATGATTTCACTTCAAGATTCTGCCAGTCGATTTGTTTCTCCCGCCGCTAGACGTCTTGCTGTTTCTCCCGCTGTCGGTCACATAAATTGACTTTGTATTTTAGTCTCTTCAAAAGATCTTTTTGTTTTCTTAATTAAAGCAGTTGGCGAAACAACTTCCCGCCAAACAAACGTGGGTCGCAGCACGGCTTCACACACCTAAGTTTTCCTGTGGCTGCGTACGGTCGTACGTACGGTAGTACGTACGGTCGTATGGATGGACAAACGTGACGTCATAACCAAACCGAAACTTCTCGCATTCACGGGTTACCAAATTCTCTTAGCTATGGGGCTCCGCACGCACGCCTCCGGCGTGCGCAACTCCGCTATGAACCAATTTTCTCGTGTTACGAACATTTTAGAGGGTTTTTCCTTACAATTAAATTTTGAATTATTGGGTCACTTAGGCCTTCAATGATACAAGCATCAAATAATATTAATAATAACAATAATGATGATGATGATGTTGATGATGATGATGATGATGATGATGATGATGATGATGATGATAATAATAATAACAATAATAATAATATTTAATGATAATAGCGAACATCTATCCCCAAGTAAAAGGTAAAGAGAAAGGGGGGGGGGGGGGGGGGGGAGAAGGGAGTTCTGAAATTCTTCGTACTAATGACCTTCTCTATCGTTTTTTTTTTTTTTTTTTTTTTCCTGTACGTTCCTTGACGTCAATTTTGGAAGCACACTTAACGATTAAAAAAAAAATGGAAGTTATAAAAGTGAACACCTACCAATTTTGTCGACACACGTTTCTTCTTCTTGAACACCTTTTAACCCTTTTGAAACATCTTAGTCTCCATCTTCTTGGTGGCCGCACTACAAAAGCCTCCACCTGGTCCATGAGAACGCATGTGATAAGCAGCAACAAACTCAACTTGATGAAGAGACGCTTTGAATCCATTTTTAAGTATTTCTTTGAAGAACGTGCAAAGGAGTTAGGCTTTTGAAGTTGTTGTGGTCGTACAAATTAATTTTCCATCTAGCCAAGCCTAGCTTTGCCTGCCGAATGCATATAAAATCGTTGTCCCGACCTAACTGCTTCTGATATGCTGCATTCCTACACGTAATGTTAAAAAGATTAGCAGTTTGTAATTTATCTATCTGGAGAAGAGGAGGTCAACGGCTAACACGTCTACCACATTAAGTATGCCATAAACGAGGCCGTAGACAAAAACAAGTCTGCCATATTGAGTATGCTAACAACGAAGGCAGGTCCATGTTCAGTCTTTCTGATGTTCTGAATGTATCACTGGCTGTATAATTCGTTCTAAGTTATTTGGAGAGCAGGAGGAGGTCAACGACTTACGCGTATGACATACTGACTATGCAAAAAACGAATGACCATGTCCGGTCTTCTTGATGTTCCCCATGCTTCACTAGTTGTTTGAGGCCAACTAGCTCTATTTTAGTAATACAAAATAGTGCTCAGTTATATCTTGAGAATACAGATTTCTAAAAGAAAGTTGTTTTTGTTACTTTTCAAGCATTCCAGTTTTGATGTGATATTTTTGAAAGCAACAAAAAAAAAAAAAAACAACGACCCATCCTCATAACAACGCCTCAAAGAATTTGTCGGAAAACCTTGGAAACACTTTTGTAAATTGGAGATGTTGCTTTGGAAAACGTTTTTTTAAAACATTTGTTGAAATTAGCTTTAGTTTTGAATACACCAAAGGCGGTGAGTGAGAAAGGAAAACAACGGATACTTTCAACACAGGAACACTTACGAAATTCGTTAATAAATAGATTATGAAACAAAAGTTTCCTTCGCAGACCCCACTTCATCGTGAATTATTATAGTGTTTCTAGTTGTGGTCGAACAAATTAATTGTCCGTCTAGCCAAGCCTAGCTTTGCCTGCCGAATTGATATAAAATCGTTGTCCCGACCTCACTGCTTCTGATCTGCTGCATTCCTACACGTAATGTTAAAAAGATTAGCAGTTTGTAATTTATCTATCTGGAGAAGAGGAGGTCAACGGCTAACACGTCTGCCACATTAAGTATGCTATAAACGAAGCCGTAGACAAAAAACAGTCTGCCATATTGAGTATGCTAACAACGAAGGTTGGTCCATGTTCAGTCTTCCTGATGTTCTGAATGTATCACTGGTTGTATAATTCGTTCTAAGTTATATGGAGAGCAGGAGGAGGTCAACGACTTACGCGTATGTCATACTGATTATGCAAAAAAAACGAATGACCATGTCCAGTCTCCTTGATGTTCCCCATGCTTCACTAGTTGTTTGAGGCCAACTAGCTCTATTTTAGTAATACAAAATAGTGCTCAGTTATATCTTGAGAATACAGATTTCTAAAAGAAAGTTGTTTTTGTTACTTTTCAAGCATTCCAGTTTTGATGTGATATTTTTGAAAGCAACAAAAAAAAAAAAAAAAAAAAAAAAAAAAAAAAAAAAAAAAAAAAAAAACAACGACCCATCCTCATAACAGTGCCTCAAAGAATTTGTCGGAAATCGGAAATCCTTGGAAACACTTTTGTAAATTGGAGATGTTGCTTTGGAAAACGTTTTCTCAAACATTTGTTGAAATTAGCGTTAGTTTTGAATACATCAAAGGCGGTGAGTGAGAAAGGAAAACAACGGATACTTTCAACACAGGAACACTTACGAAATTCGTTAATAAATAGATTATGAAACAAACGTTTCCTTCGCAGACCCCACTTCATCGTGAATTATCATAGTGTTTCTAGACTGGTGAGAGCTACACGATATTGGTGACAGTTGAATAGTAATGCATTTTCGATTGTGTTTAAAAATAATTATAAAAAATCTTGAAATTTTGAAAATTTTATGAAAAAAAAAAAGTTCATGACTCCTCAAGTTTAATTTCTGAGGCGATTGAAGCATTCGGAATAGGTATTCTACAGAGACGATGAGAAGTTTGGTGTCCCAGTCATTTTAATTCATTTTGCGGGGTGCCCACATTAACGTCTGGGCATGTATGAAGAAGCTCTTAACGATCGCTAAGGGTTTTAGATCACGTAGCAATCCTGTGTAAATAAAAAACTACCACTTCACATAAAAAAAAAAGTAGTTAATAATTTTAATGTTTTCTGCTTCTTAAATTTCAATATCATGAGCACTCTGGCGTTCCAGATTCAAAATATCGTTACTGTTTGACCGCGTCAATCACTGCAGCGGACCTCTTAGAAAACAATAACTTTGGACTCAACACCGCTAAAAGTTCATGGTCGTGCGCTGTGATTGGCGGATTTCGACCCATTTTCTTGGTTTCTGTATTTTTGCAGTCAGCGGGTAGTTGTCGTAATTATGATTGACGGCTGTGATAAACGCAAACACGAATTCAACCCTAATTACCTTTCATTGTTTAGTTTAGTTTAGTTTAGAACACTCGCCAGAGGAGAATCAACGGCTGTTTTGCTCTTTGTATCCAATAATGTAGAATGTCTGTAAGCTTTTCCCTCACCCAATATACTGAGCCACGTTCAGCAAGATTCAACTATAAATTTATCGGGATATGAATCCAGAAAAGGCATTTGACAAAACCTTTGTATTTCAAGAAGTAATCAGTGAAGATAAAACCTTTAAAATTTCTTCCATTTCTATGTACATTTCTATGTACATTTTAATTACCTACAAGCACAAGAAATACTATCTGTGCTTTCTGCCTTTTTGAAAGAGTAATGTTTCTTTAAAACATCAAGGACCTTTACCTATGTGTTTAAGATTCACGTCAACATACCTTTACCCAAAGAAAAACAAGCTTCTGCTAATGAGCATAATAACCCATATGTTACAAAGACCACTACGAGCAGAAAGTTTTGAGCTTTCAGCCAAACAAGCAATGACAATATTGAGTTCCGTTAACGTGATAAAATATCTCCCCCCACCCCAAAAAAAATATATATATACAATAATAATAAATAAATAAATCAGTCAATCAATCAATCAATCAATCAATCAATCAATCAAATCAAATCAAATCAAATCAAATCAAATCCAAGGCTGCATTCTTGTCCACAATATTGAAAGATTCTCAGTTTCTCAATTTAGCTGGAGAGGAGGAGGTCCACGGCCAACACGTCTACCATATTGAGTATGGAAAAGATGAAGGTCCATGTTCATTCTTTGACATTCACACGCCCCACGCATCAGTACGTGTTTGCGTTGAATACGCTCAACGCCGATCTCACCGACAGAGAGAACTTAAAACCGTCATGAGACTATCTGAAGTTTGCGGTGTATAAAAATATTACCATTATGCAAAATAATTTGTATATATGAATAATATGCTCTGGGAATATGTAAATTATGAATATAAAGGACCACGTTGGGTCCATCCCTTGCACTCTACTCTAGGCGGCCGTTTGGATTAGATCTAGCTGTTTAGCTGGCACTCCAAAACCCGTTTACTCGCTTCATGGCTGCTCAAATGCCTGCTCCTCCTGCGCCAAACAAAGACGTTATTAATATTGCTCCAGCTCCAGTGCTACCAGTTCAGGAGCCTGTCCTTGCAGGTCCAGTAGCTCAAGTAGAAAACCCGCTTCCCGCTGCGGCCAAGAACGTGGCCAAGAACGCAGCGCCCAAGGTAACTACTCCGAATTTTAATCTTTAGCCTGCTTCTAGTTGGATTTTCGTACACCTGTTCTTCGTAGTTTCTTAGCGGTAGTAATTTTATTTGGACGTCACAGTTAGTTTTGCCTCGCCTCGCATGGCGGTTATAGTATTTGCTGTGCCTGGGTTTCTTCTCATCTTTGTAGCGCGTTAGCGTTATATTGTCTTTGGTGAATATAACTCAGTGTTATTGTAATTTCATATTTCCGTTCTCCCTTTTTTGTCTTTAACGTCAACTATTTATTTCGTTCTGTTATAGGTTATTTTTATCCACTTGTAATAACCTGTGTGGAAGATAGTCCTGCGTAGCGGATGAGGCATGAAATATTTTGACCTTGGTATCTTCGAATTAAAACAATAGACCTGTGTGGTAACAAAAAAGAGAAAAAAATGCACCTGTGAAAAAAAAAAAAAAGAGACCTCTGTGAGAATAGTCCTGTGTGGTGATTACTTCTGTGCGGCATGTGAGTTATGCAATAATTTCACCTTTATTGACAAAAAAAAAAAAAAATGAACAGAGAGCTGTGTGGGAAATAGACATGTGTGGCGTCTAGACCTGTGTGATGACTGAGTCTTGCAACCTTTTCATCTTCTCTGATAAAAAAAAAATGGACCTGTGGAAATATATCTGTCTGGCAATGATGCTCGGAGCTGTTGGTCCTTAGTGGCTAAAAAAAGACAGAAATTGTGTGATTCTAATGCTTGTAACAGAGCTATTGGTCAATATGAAAATTAATAATAATAATAATAATAATAATAATAATAATAATAATAATAATAATAATAATAATAATAGGTTATATAATGCGTGCAACGTTCTCGGGAACTATGTCCATTAACAATGCAATCTCCCTTTGCCCTAGCACTGGGAAATCTGGAAGAAGCACAACTGACCACGGTTGAAACATCATTACAAAATGTGCGAATGCTGTTAAGGTTCTAGATGGCTTATTGTCGTTAAAGCTGATCTCTTAGGAGAGGAACCCCGAAAAAGCAGGTTTCTATGGCTCTGTATCTTAACCAATGTCCCAAAATCTGCTATCCCATAAGATTACTTCAAACAATATCTGGAACACAAGGATGATGAGCAGGTTATGGAGCTTATGTCCGAGGCTGGAAACGTAATGCGAAATTCGAGGCCAAACCGGAGGGATAGCGGGCGTCCCTATTGAAGCTGTGGTGGCTATGGCCATTTCCAAGCAACCTCTCAATTTAGGAGGTGTTACGTGTGAAGCCCCCCCCCCCCCCCCCCCCCCATCCTTTCTCGTCACCCAAACCCTTCTCCTTCTCCCTACAATATGGGAGCTCGGGGCAGTCAGAATGGCAAGGTTCTGTTTTAAATTAAGTTTATTGTCTTGTCAAGTACAATAAGGACACTTTGCATAGATAGACACGTTATGTTTTCTTTCATTTTAGACTGTAGTCATGGGATGTCTGCATTTGGGTACTTCTCAGTCCAAGGCTATTTTGCATGTGTTTCTTTTTGAAGTGTTTGTGTGTAGTAGAGCTCCTATGTCGTATTTCACAAGTTAACAAGTTTATTGGACCTGAATTGATTTGTTTGTTTTCTTTTTACTCTAATTTACAATTGAGGGCGATTAACTCCTGTTGGTTTGCCGTTTCTGTCAGTGACCAGTATACCTTCTGATCCAGGGGTTGTTAAGTTGCTCCCTCCTGATTGGGGATCCTTTGTCTTCTTGTTTTTGTTTTCTTTAACCACAGTCTTCTCGGTATTGGCCTTCAATATTTTCTGTTCTAGTTTAGGGCCCTGCAAGAAAGAAACAGAGGGTTGAACAGTCTCAGGGAAATAATTATGACTGGTTCGCTGCACAACTAGCAGCTTCAAATACTAAAACCTGTGAAAACTGGGTTTACATAAATGGGATTCCAATTCAGGAGGAAGAACAACTTACTAGCAGTTGTGAAAATGTCATTTATTCCGAAGAGATACCACATCTGAAAAATATTCGTCTTAGAGATCCAAACCAGTTTGTTGCGGGTGGGCTGCACAGGAATCCTGAAGCTTGGGATACGACATTGGCAGACCACCCTAGAAGGTCACAATCGGGGACTGGATTCGAAACAAGATTGGCATTTCAAAATTCACTAAACACTTCAAAGGCTCTTCTAAGGGTCAACACTATTTCTCGGATTTTCCGCCTTCCAAACAATTTGCTAGCCACGCCTGTTGCAAGGCATTTTCAGGTTTTGTGTCTACGGAGAGTGTGGAACCTTTAACGACCGGTGCGTTCAGGGTATGGGGAAAAGCCAGTCACGCCTCTCCGCCTTATCTGGTTCTCCCATTGACCGTCGAGCCAACCAAACCTTGGCTCTTTCTAGATGCTAAGTTTTTAAATTTATGGATGAGAGACGCGCCTTTCTCACTTGATAGACTTGCTGATGTTCCCCTGTTTATAAAGGATCATATATAACCAAATGCGATGACAAATCTGGTTATGGTCACGTTTCCCTATTACCATCTTACCAGACTTATGTCGGTTTTTAATTTTGTTTGTAAATTTTCTTGCATATGGGCAGAGAAATGCCCCTTTGGTTATGGTGACGTGTCTGTTAAGTGTTTGTACAAGCCCGCGTACAAATTGCGTGATACGGACAGAATATTAGACATCTTAAGAGACTTTTGAATGACTTAAATTAGGTATAAAAGTAGGCAAGAACAGAGTCCACTAAAATCAGCAGCTGAAGTAAAAGGAACTTTCGTCGAGCGGGATGTGTCATTTCGTTGTGAAAATTGGCCCGTACAATTGGTATCAGATCGAGGTTCTAGATGCTAGGTTTTTAAATTTATGGATGAGAGACGCGCCTTTCTCACTTGACAGACTTGCTGATGTTCCCCTGTTTATAAAGAATCATATATGACCAAATGCGATGAAAAATCTGGCTATGATCACGTTTCCCTATCACCGTCTTCCCAGACTTATATTGGCTTCCAGTGGAATGGATTCTGGTTTGGTTGTACTACATACCATCGGCCTGGTAGCATCTGGCTATCTTCGCGCCTGTGGTATACCGTGCTCTTTATACATTGATGACCGGCTAAATGGGGAACTTGTGACAAATCAAGGTCCTTGGTCGATCTTGCCAGAAAACAGGAGCCAGGAATGCAGATTTAATGCAGCTATTGCCGCTATCTATTGTGTTTTGTTGCTCCTAGTAAATCTTGAATACACTATCGGCATTACTAAATCTGTACTCTATCCGACCAACAGTGTGGACTATATAGGGTTGACGGTGGATTCTGTAAAGCAAGCATTCATTGTTCCTGGTCGGTAGATAAAGGATTTAGCGGTATTGAGGGAAAACCTCTCGGGATGTAAGAAGTACACAAATGTAAAACCCCTGCAGAGATTTCAGAGGAAGTGTATTTCTCTTTCTCTAGCTGTTCCAGCAGCTTAGCTATTTATCCAAGAAATGAGCCATGCCATTGCATCCGCAAATGACAACGGTCGAGTGTCTCTCACTCCAGCATTAAGGGAGGAACTGTCTTACTGGCAGTTCTTAGCATCTTGGGAAGATTTTTTTCCATTAAGGGACGAGAAACATGTTCGTCTCTCTTTATCTGCTGATGCTCCTGGTTTTGACTGGGGGTGTGTCCTTCACCTCCCAGGTGGCAGTCAATCTTGCCGTAATTACTGGAATGACCAGGAGAGGCCTCTCAACATCTCAACCCAGGAAACGCTAGCCTTAATGAACGCTTTGAAGGCTTTTACATCTGAAATCTGAGACTGCCGAGTTGATGCATTTGTTGACAGCAAAGTGCTCATTGATAGATGGGAAGGTCAAGGAAGCAGGAGATCTCCGAAACTGACTAGTGCAACTAAGGACTTGTTTTTTGTCCTCTCGAGCCGCAACGTCCAACTCAGTTTGCATGTGTTGCCAAGCGAAAACCTTGCAGATGGACCCTCACGAAGATTATCCAGATTAGATTATCCCTAAACTAATGAAGCCTCGGAAAGAATTGAAAAGGTTTTTGGTGGTCGAGAGGGGCACTTACTTGATTTGATGGCTTTAGACTCTAACGTAATATTGGCAAGGAACGGCACCCCCTGCTCCTTTTCTCGCCCCACCCTAGCCCACAATTAGCGGACGTCAACATGTGCTCACAAAATCTGCCCGAGTTTTAGGACATGTCGAACGCCTACCTTTTCCCCATTTTGGACTTGCGGACCCTGTTTTGGGATACCTCTATTCCTTCCGCATACCGTTTACTATAGTCGTTCCCAGTTAAGTCACTATTCCTATTGGTGGCCTAAGCTCGCGCTGAAAACAGGTTTCTTCTGGGTGGAGGGGATGCTGCAGGTGTTATTCTTGCCCCCACGCTTGGATACATACCAGTGACCTGTCCTTGTCCTCTGTGGGCCCTCAGGGTTTCGCAGTTTTAATTTCATTTAACATATTAACACTCATCATATAGGCCGTTTCCTTTTCAGACACTGTCAAGGCAAATCGAGATCAATGTTTGCAGAAAATGGAGGGGGTACTGAATGGCAGCCCCTCATGGGGTTTGGTAACCCGTCTGCAGATCGCTCAGTAAAACAGTATCTAGCAAATGTTAGGGAAAAACAGTTGAAGGCAAGGTGGTTCCGCACCAGGCAGAGCCTTTTCCTGTTGGTGACTTAGTTATGATATGAGATTTCATCCATGCGCAAACTCAAGAGTGTGCAAATAGCAAGCCATATCTAAGAGTTATATTCTTGCCAGGGATTAAGCCGTCTTCAAGTCCCTGTTTTTTCGCAGCAGATCGGACTGCCGATTTGTAAGGTTCAAATGCCGTTGATATCCTACATTTTCCAGACAATTCAGGTTTTTTGATCAACCATATTTGGACTAAATCTTTAAGATCGGGCGATGCTAATTCTTTTGCTTTAAGGAGGGGTGAGCTCCTCAGAATATAATTACAACCAGGGTATCTTTTTATTTCTGTAACGAAAGAGGAGGAAATTTCTTTTAAGGCTCTAGAGCCACAAGCAGCCCAGGATATATTAATCTATCTGCACGAGGTGAATTACCCAGCGATCGTTATACCCTTTACGGTTTTCGAAGCGATGCGGCGATTTCGTTAGTTCTTTCTGGGGTCTCCTTGCATGAATTTATGGATCATGACAGCTCTACATAATAATAACAGCTCTACATGACAGCAGGACAGCTCTACATAATATTAAGCTAAGACAGATGGTAGATCCAGCAGAAGGTGCAGCCAAACTAGCAGTTTTAGATTGTGATATTGTCGAGTCTACATGCGTCTTAATAATCTAGAGTGGTTCTCTCCGGTATTCTAGTATCACAACCGGGCTATCTCTGTCTTTAGTATCTAGACTATTAAGTTGTTTTGGATGCACGTAGGATCCCTGATTTGTCGTGTTTCGGATAAGGATTGAAGATAACAGCAGGATTTTTGCACTGAGTGCGTGCTTGGTCTGACTGTCGCAAAGTCAGCGCGGGGCTTGGGGAAAGCCAGATTGATTCCCCATACATTATTTACATTTCATGAATTACACTTCCCAGGGCGGAATATTATACGATGCAAAGTGATTTGCAGATATTAATAATATGCCCTGGGGATATATAAATCATAAATATAAAGGAGCACGTTGGGTCCATCCCTTGCACTCTACTCTAGAGCGCCATTTGGATCAGATTTAGCGACCCTCCCTCCCACCCAGCGAGGAGTCCGGGTTTTTTGGAGTGCATCCTCAAGACTCTTCGTCTGGTTTGGGCTTGTCCCAAGCCAGAGCGATTCCCCATAGTTTAGTTACATTTCATGAATGACGAGACCCAGGACAGAATATCGTACTATTTTACTAATGGCAAATAGTGTTTGAGTTATGGCTTAATAAAATGCATATCTGTAAAAGGAAGTTGTTTATACATACTTTTTGAACCAATTCCAGTTTTGATGACGTTTCTGAAAAACGCCCCATAATCATACCGGGAGTCCTAGTCCCAGAATCTCACAAATTTGCCGGAAATCGATTAACGACTAGCTTGACCTTTGAAAAGAACCAAAGGCGATGAGAGAGAAAGAAAATCACAGCCACTTTCAACAAAGAAATACTTACAAAATGCATAAATAGAAGATTATTAAAAAATGCGTCCTCGCCTCCGTTTCCGTGTAAACTAAGATAGTGCACACTAAAAAAAGCCATTTTTTAAATGAGTCAAACCAACTCGCTCTTTGAGTAAAGTATTTATTTTACTCTGTTTATTGAGCAACCTTACTCAGAAATTGAGTAAAATGTTAAACTCAAACGGAAGAGGAGAATGTATTTTTGATTTTGAGTGGTTTTTATGAAGAGTATTCTGTACTCTTATGACTGAGTAGAAACTAAACAGGGGTCACAAAATTCTTTAGAGTGCTTTTACTTTACTGTTGAGTAGGCATAACCTCAACAATAAGCGATATTTGTACTTTATGTTATGCATTAAGAAAGAGGAATTTGAATTTAAATTTGCTTTTAATTTGTCAGGTTTTAATTCATACAAATGAGATAAAGATTTCCGCTATCTGTATGTTATTGTTCGACAATCAGGTAAATATTTTGTCTTTGAGGCATAGCACGCTGCTTTGAACCACAACCTCTGTGTTATCAAGAATAGCATTTATTTATGGCCGGTTTATTGACTAAGCTGATTTTCTTCCTTCTTTTCAAAATAAACAAGCTTAAATTTTGTGACATCTTGTATGTAGTCCTTTGTTTCTTCCTCCTCATTTAAAATCGTGCTCGTCGAGTCATGACTTGCGTTGTCTTGATTTTCGTTAACCTCGTATTCAAGAACAGAGAGTTCGGCTATCGTTTCCTTTTATTTCTTGCTCGCTCGAAATGATCCAGGATTGACCACAATCACCGTATGTTATGAGAAGACGAGAAGTTCGGTTCCTGACTGTGAATGAACTCATGTGCCCAAGAAGCTTCTTAAAAGAACGACTGAGAACATGTGAGAAAGCCAGCGCAAAAAGGACACGAGTACATGATCATTTATCATTGCATTGCATGATCTCGTGGGAAAAGATTGAAATTGGTTTAAACTTGTCGCTTTCCTGCTCAACTATATCACTTGTTTCCCAATTCATAATATGATTGTTCTGACAGACGTGGTCTGTTATGGCTGATTTATGGTGTTTATTGGTAGAAGCTCTGCTGGTGGTTCTTGTGAAATTTCTGTTAGAGATCTTTTTTACTTCCTGTCTGTTTTGCTGTCTCCCTATTTCACCGATATTTACCTTTTCGCATTGGCTACATGGAATTTTGTACACCACTCCAGCCTTTTTGTGCTTTTCAACTTTGTCCTTCGGGTGAATTGAAACCTGTCTGGGGGTGGTTTGAGGTTTAATCACTGTGGTCACTCTGTGTTTAGTGAATATGCGTTGTATTTTCTCCGTGAATGAATGGACATATGGGACAGTCGCCACTGCTCTTGATGGGGGTGGTTTGAGGTTTAATCACTGTGGCTACTCTGTGTTTAGTGAATATGCGTTGTATTTTCTTCGTGAATGAATGGACATATGGGACAGTCGCCACTGCTCTTGATTTTTCTTGTACTTTATCTTTTCTAATAGCTTTCTTGATGTTAATTTGCTCTTTCACCTTCTTTATCGCCCAATCCGGGTAACCACATGTATGGAGGGCTGTTCTTATCTGTACTCCCTCTTGTTTACGGTCTTCTTCCTCCATGACAATGCAGTCGCTTCTCCGTGACAATGCTGTCGCTACTGTTGCTTCAGGAACGAGGGAGCCTATCAGCTTTCTCCCATATGGACACCAGTGATTTCCATCCCCAAACCAGGGGAGGGGGGGGGGGGGGGGGGCGTCTACAGAGTGACTTCGCGCATTTATCGCAATGATTAACACCTTCGAAAGCCTATTTAAAGCTGTTGACACTTTTCATGTTTCTCAAGTTTTGATAAAGATGGCTGGCAGTTTTCGAAACTGTCTGCATTAATAAGACGTTAACATAAGACTGGCTATGATGTAAGAACATTTAAATCGACTGTTTATCTTCTACTAGCCTTTCTTCAAGGATTTAAATACTGGAGATTTTGAATGAATGAATGTAACTCTCAGTTGTATTTCTAAATCGCCGAGTTTGCCTTTATATCTTTGTTATAGTCACCTGTTCATGTACCTCAGGACGGCTAATGTCTGCTTTAATTGTTGATCTTTAAGAGAACATTGGTTCCATGACGGCAGCTTAATGTGAACAGTGGTATCGTTCAGTTTATGTAGACGTATTTACCACGGTGTTTAAATAGCGGAAAGGAAAGTGAAGGATAATTCATACAACGAATTTCAATTTTCCTTTCAAAGAGTTGAATGTTATTATGACACTAATGCTTTCTTTTTTCACTAAAGAATGTTATCTTCATCGAAATGGTTGTGTAAAGATGCAATAAATTGTTAATCCTTATCCGTTAATTATTTTTTTTTCCAGAAAAATGATTGTCCAATGGTGCAATTTGTAGTATATTTGCGTTAATGAATTGTCTTTTCCCTTAAATAAACATGCATTTTCTGAAAAAATGGACGTTTGTCTGTTGATGCTGTTGAATGTTAATGCATATGCAAATGTCGTTCTTGGAGGTTTATTTCGCATAAATAAGTTTATTTTGTTGTTAATAAAACTATGTTCACCTTAACGAAACACCTATTAACACGAATGGATATTTTCTATAAAAGAAAAGCAAAAAGTGTAGTTCTATTTTTGCTTACCTTGCCTCCTCCTCCTCCTCATTTCTTTTGTTTTCTATTTTTTTTTTATCTTTTTTTTGTAATTAGACGGGAAAGTTGTTTAGTAAATTGAGGCGAGAAACACACACGACAAATATGTTTTCATTTTTTCTGAGTTTTCGGGAAAATATAGAAACATTGAGTAGAACAATGACAAGACAATATTACACTTTAAGCGTTGTTATCCAAAACCAATCAATACACCTTACATGAACTCTTTTTTTGTATTAATCTCCCCAAATTAACTTCTGAAAAGACTTCCTAACTTAGATTCTTTCGCTTAGAAATCAAAAAATGAAATAAAATAAATAAATAAATAAATAAATAAATAAATAAATAAATAAATAAATAAATAACTAAATAAATAAATAAATAAATTTTGTTTAACGGGGGTGACACTTAACAGTCTCAGACTCCAGATCGAATTGGAATTTGGAAATGTCTGTTTTTGTGGAGAAAGGAAAACCAGAGAACCCGGAGAAAAACCCTCGGAGCAAGGACGAGAACCAACAACAAACTCAACCCACACATGATGTCGAGTTCGGGAATCGAACCAGGGCCACATTGGTGGGAGGCAAGTGCTCTCAACACTGTGCCATCCCTGCCCCCCAGATCTTGGTTTCATTTGAGGGAAGAATGTTAGTTCTTGCTGTTAGGTGATACTTTCGAAACCCTGTTTTGGAGTGAAGAGAAGGTAAAAGTCGCTTAAGCACAATGAAAGTAAACTATGATGTTATGTATCCAATAATAAATTCAAAAACCGGTTATACTGACCATGACTGCCGTAAGCCTGTATAACCTGTCGGTATGGCTAAAATAAAACATGACGTCAACCTCTGATTAATGTGACGTTAATGAGAATCCACCGCATTTTATTCATGAGATCAAGACAATAGGCGATGACGTCCTCGGCGTTGGTTTATTTCCCCGCAAAATAATGATATTCCCACGCAAAAATCCGGAAGCTGTGGTCCTTACCTAACAACTCTGCTGTAAATTGACCATGTCTATAGAATCCCGATTGAAGACTGTAAGGTCAGTGTTTTATGTCCATATCTCAATTAGGGGAAATCATGTCTCATCAACAATCACTGCAAAAGGACAGCCACGTTAAATAAATTCAAGAAGCAATGTCATGTTAAGAGCGCCTGTCCGTAAAAATCAAACATATCGCGGCAAGGGTGGAAAATTCGATTTCTTTCAAATTTTAATGTCAGATAGGCTAGGATATAACTAAAATCACTGTGTAGTTTTTTCTGTGAAATATCATTTTATTTCAAAGAAAAATGCAAATAACGAAAATCCGTTAAAATCGTCATTTGAGGCGCTAAATTATTACACGGGTTTGAGAGCCTCGCGTGCGAGAACAAATCATTTTACCGCTTTTAAAACACTAAAATCTTTTTTTAAAATCTTTAAATATCCGTTTGAAATGATTTTGGGAAATATTGCGTCGTTCTGTGTATGTGAAATAATTTAATTTCGAAGGCATACAATTCACTGCAGTAAAAGTACTTCGTGAATAAAATTAATTTTCACCATGTGCGAAACCTTCAAATCGATTAAGCTTCTGGTGGTTGAATGTTAGAAGGATGATCTATACATTCCTGTAAAAATTTCTTTGGGCAAATGATGAAGAGCGACGTGAGAGCTTTTCAAAGTCCGTACAAAATGCAAATATTTGACCCCTCGCGGTAAACTTTGAAGTCGCGGGTCAGACATAATTTTTAGTCCGTGTTCATGTCTTGACCCATATTACGTTAAAGTAAGCACACAGAAAAACATTTCGAAATGTTCTAACCTTATAATATGCGTAAAGACAGGTCCAAATGCCATTTTAGCTCGATTCTCTGGTCGTTCGTCGCATAAGTTTAAGCCGGCTGTTTGTATCAAACGTCCGATGTACACCAAGCAAACTGGTCGAATACAAATCTTTGATCAACTTTCGGCGCATTTCATCAAGACTGCATCTTTTTCAATGGCTAAGTCATTTGTGAAGTATTGCTTGGTTTACAGTGCACGAAAATATAACATCTGATCGCTGCTAGAATGACAAAAAATGTCGGCTCTTTCAGGATGTTCAATCTATTTTGCATTGCAGGAAGCCGTTTGTTCGTCACGCAATACCACTCATGGCCACTTTAGGGGGGTGGAGGAGGGTGAAAAAAGCGAAAATGCTTGATTACTGAACAGGTATACCCAAGGCAACAACAACAATTAAGATTGTAATACCTTTAGTTACGTTCTTTTTCCTTGCTTAAATCCAGATAATTTATTCATTCACGAATTCGTTTGTGCGCGCGGGCTGGCTTGTTAGGAGCGTTCGGGGTGGGGGGGGGGGGGGGGGGGGGGGAGGTAGGGTAGATGTTACATGTTACGAAAATAGTATCAGTACTTACCGATGGAGATAACTACATCCTTAAGCTAGTTCTTTTAATACAGTAGATCCT
Organism: Pavona decussata; assembly: GCF_977016875.1. Classification (NCBI taxonomy): domain Eukaryota; kingdom Metazoa; phylum Cnidaria; class Anthozoa; order Scleractinia; family Agariciidae; genus Pavona; species Pavona decussata. The sequence goes on along the minus strand of NW_028145430.1, from coordinate 295,058 downwards.
AGTATGAAACCAAACAGGCGAAGAGAAAATTCATTTTTTTTCTTCACGCAGATGACCCCGAATAGCGCATTTCCCGTATAAATAGTTGATAATTAGCAATGAAAGAACGCACCCCTGTGAAAAATATTGCCGTTCGTTTGTTTTCCTGAGTTATCCTAGGAGCACATTGAATCACCCATTTTTTCATTCCTCGGTAAATAAGCCCCACCCCACGCCAGCAGCACATAAAAACCGGTTATTATTATCAACTGAAGGATTGGAACATTTTTTTTTGTGAGGGATGGGGGAGACGGTGTGGGGTGCTTACTTGTTTTCAAAATTAGATAAATGGAGGGGAGGAGAGCGTATCAAATTTGAGGCCGAAACCATCATGTGGCATGATGATTGGTTTATGAATTAGGCAAGGAAAGTGAAGGTATAACAGTAACTCGAAGGGAGATAATTTATTACAGGCTGGTTTTATACCAATCTCCTCCCATGCCCTTCCCCACCCCACCCCTCCTCTGGTCCGTAAGTAATACGGCATTAACTAGGCCCTAAGTGTCGCCCATCAGATTGGAAAAAGAGCACTCTTCACATTTCAGACTGCATTTATTAGTCAATATATAGGAGCCAATTCTGCTCCTGGCTTGAGTTATGTCAACGGACCGCCATAACCTGTTACTAGCCCTATCTACCTGTCAAGGACAGCACACTTACCTGCAGCGATCGGAGTTATGTCCAGTCTATTAACCTACCACTTACAAGCTGTTATAGAAGTTGCGCAAGCTGTTTAGTTGAGGTAATTTTTTTTCAAGTTTTGGTGAACGGATTAGCATAACTAAGAGAAGTATAAGAAAAATAAGGCCCGAAAAGCTGTTATATCTAACACTGTCTAAGAATAGTGCTAGCCTGCAACCAGTGATAAATTAATATTGGGGCTTACCAAAGATAAAGCAAGCAAGGAAAGACGAAATTCATTAAATAAATCGTTTTTTTTTTTAATTTTGCAGTTCTGCGTTTCAGAACCTAGAGTATGTACTAGTTCAAGGACTAGTACCGAGTGCAGCCTTCAAGCATTTTAGTCCTCGCCCATGCCCATGGCATACTAGTATGACAAACAGATGCCTGCAATGAGGGATATTTTTGGTTTCATACTAGGATCTATTGCATTTAAAGATGGAAAGAACTAGCTAAAGAATGTGTAGTGATCTTCATCAGTAAATACTGATACTGTTTAGTAAAATCTTATTCCCCCCTCCCCACCCTCGCAATGGCAACGTTCCCAACAGCCATGCCTGTGCGCGAAAATGAGTTCGCAAATACATAAATTATCTGGATTTTAGCAAGGGAAAAATAACATAACGAAAGGTATCACTTTTTTAATTGTTGTTGTTGTTGTTGCTGTTGTTGTTGCCTTGAGCATCCTCATGTTCAGTTATCAAGCAATTCACATTTTCACCCTCCTCCACCCCCCTAAAATATCCAGGACATTGTATTGCGTGACGAACAAACAGCTCCCTGCAATGCAAGATAGATAAAGATGGACTGAAAGCGCCGACATTTTTTGTCATTCTAGCAGCGATCAAATGTAATGTTTTTGTGCACTGTAAACCAAGCAATACTCACAAATGACTTAGCCCTCGAAGAAGATGCAGTCTTGATGAAGTGCACCGAAAGTTGATCAAAGATTTGTATTCCACGAGTTTGCGTGGTGACTACATCGGACGTTTAATACAAACAGCCGGCTTAAACTTATGCGACGAACGACCAGAGAATCGTGCTAAAATGGCATTTGGACCTGTCTTTAAGCATATTATAAGGTTAGAACATTTCGAAATGTTTTTCTATGTGCTTACTTTAACATAATATGGGTCAAGACATGAACACGGACTAAAAATTTTGTCTGACCCGCGACTTCAAAGTTTACCGCGGGGGGTCAAATATTTGCATTTTGTACGGACTTTGAAAAGCTCTCACGTCGCTCTTCATCATTTGCCCAAAGAAATTTTTACAGGAATGTATAGATCATCCTTCTAACATTCAACCACCAGAAGCTTAATCGATTTGAAGGTTTCGCACATGGTGAAAATTAATTTTATTCACGAAGTACTTTTACTGCAGTGAATTGTATGCCTTCGAAATTAAATTATTTCACATACACAGAACGACGCAATATTTCCCAAAATCATTTCAAACGGATATTTAAAGATTGTAAAAAAAGATGTTAGTGTTTTAAAAGCACTAAAATGATTTGTTCTCGCACGCGAGGCTCTCAAACCCGTGTAATAATTTAGCGCCTCAAATGACGATTTTAACGGATTTTCGTTATTTGCATTTTTCTTTGAAATAAAATGATATTTCACAGAAAAAACTATACAGTGATTTTAGTTATATCCTAGCCTATCTGACATTAAAATATGAAAGAAATCGAATTTTCCACCCTTGCCACGAAATTTAAAATTTGTCTGATTTTTACAGACAGGCGCTCTTAAATACTTGCACACTAACACCAATGAAATTATTTTCTAAAAGCACTAACTCTTCACATCTGGAACAACACTTGACTCAAGCAATAATATTATTAAGCAATCAAGAAATTTAACGAGACAAAAATTTCAGGCGTTACCTTCTGTTTCCCAAGATTCCTTTCAGGTCGTTAAGGGCAATTGACAGGAGAAGATCGATGGCTAAGACCTCTACCATATTGAGTACTCCATGCTCAGTCTTCCTAATATGCTGCATTCAGCAGTGTTTGTTTGCGGGCAATTAGACTGCAAGCAGTCCCTTTCTGGATAGTCGAGAGGTCGCGCGAAATAGCCGATCGCGAAAAAAAAACTAGAGCGAACGAGCGGAAGGGGGCTCTTCTCGTTTATTTCTCCTCGCTCCAGACTCGCTGCGCTATGAGCACACCATCTCGACTAACCAAAAGGGACTGCTTGCAGTCTAGCGGGCAATGCGCCATATCTTCATTTAGCTGATACCAAATAGTCTAAAAAGGAAGTGTTTATTGATACTTTTTCAAGCAATTTCTGTTGTGATTGTGTCTTTAAAAAGCGACCGATGTTCATTCCTGGAGTACCAGCGCCTGAAAAAAAAAAAAAAGGTCAGAAATCGATGCGAGTGTCTCTTTTATAAATTGGAGATGTTTCTTTTTTTGAAAAACGTGTCTAAAAATGTCTTTATGTGAGCTTGGCTTGAAAGAAAACTAAAGGCGGTGAGCGAGAAAGAAAACCAAAGCTACTTTCAACACAGGAACACTTACGAAATGCGTAATAGATGGATTATGCAACAAAAGATTGCGTCCTCGCCTCTGTTTCCGTGTGAACTTTCACGCTGTTGGTACATAGCTGACAGCTACGTTAAAAAATCAGTTTATTAGAACAACATATTTGGTTTGACTTCTAGGATAGTTTAGGAATACATGGAATCTTAAGTTGGCATCCTAATTCAGTGCTCTGGCTTCGCAATTTACAATATTCATAATGAGCTTGCACCCTCAGCGCACTGCACGCACGGTTTCGGTTTCGGTTTCGTTTCAGCGTTGAGAGCCCATCGCCAGGATCTATCACATCCGTTTCCACGAAAAATAAAAAAAAAATCCCCGATTTCAAGCAGTTTAGTTGAACGTGTAATCTATTGTGCTTATTTCATGGATATATTATCCATCTTTGGTGTTACTGAATCTACTAGCGGAAGTTCCGAAACGACTACTCTACAATCTGCCGGATTGCTTACACTGCTCCGTGTATTTATAAACTTTTCATTTTGGTGACATTGTTATGATAAAAAAGAATGATAATTCCTTCCACATTTCTACTCAGGATAGTTAATGCGGCAACATCACTCGATGACACAATCCCATTGTGAAAGATGCCGTTTGATTACAAACTTTTAAATACAGTATAATATTTCTCTCGCAGGGGATTTATTATTTTTTCTACTGTAAAATGACAATGTTTATCGAATACCGATTGAACACTGTAAAGCTCAATGGTGTATGTTGACATCTTAATTAGGGAAACCGTGGGTCGACAACAACCACCACGAAAAGACAACCGCGTTTAGTGTCCTCAAGAAGCAATATCGTGTTAAATACTTGTACAATAAGATACAATAAAATGATTTTATTAAGACAAACTCCTCACATCTGGAATAAGACTTAATTCCAGTAGTTCACCGATTGTTTTTTTTTTTTTTTTTTTTTTTTTTTGTTTTTTTGTTTTTTTTTTTTTTTTTTGTAGCTTATTCCAGAACAAGTCTTATGAATCTGACGCTAACCCATTTAACAGGGGTCGGACAAACGAGAATATTTAACTGGAAAGGTGAATTAAACGTAATCTTCCCTTTTCCAATTAAGATCGCTTTCAGCTCTATCAAAGGGATTGGAAGTACACTAACACAGAAGGATCTGTTCTGATTTGCTTAGCTGATAATTTTAGAAACAGAGGAACTTCCCCCCAATTAAGCCAGCTTAATTTCGCTTTCTGAACGGCTTGAAAGTGTTTTTCTTCACAATTCAATTCGAGATACTAGGGTCTTTATGCGTTTTTATAAGATTTTCACCTGCATGAGCTGTAGGTTTGCGTTTCCCGAAAACATGTTTACATGCCCGTTATTACAATTAGAAAAAAAAAATTAAAAATAAAAAAAAAACAATCTATTAAAACAACTTATATATATTTTTTTACTTCTAGAATATTTCAAGGAATACATGGAATCTTACATTGGCATCTAAATTAAGTTCTCCGGCTTCACACTTTACAAGATAAAAAGTGAGCTTGTACCCTTTACGCACTACACGGTTTCCAGAAATGTTCCATTGATATTTCACGTTAGGAAGTTTGTAAATCAGAGATTAAGTATTTACGTCTGAAGGTTGGCATCTTATTTCTCCTCTGAAGCCTAATGAAGAAAACAGCAAACAAAATTAACACAAACAATCTAACAAGATGTTGACAGTAAAAGGACAAATTAATCAAACACACCGAACTACACAAACCACAAGTAGAAAATCGTCATGTTTCTGACATTTGCGTTTGCTATACCAGCGTTGGGAGCCTATCGCCAAGATCTATGATATCCGTTTCCGTAAGGAAGAAAAATAATCCTCGATATATGGCGTTGAGTTGAATATGTCTGAAATTTGTGCTAATATAATGGACAAATTATCCATCTCTTGGTGTTGATGAATCTACTAGCGTCAGTTCCGAAATGACTACCCTACAATCTTCCGGATCTTCACAATGCTCTGTGTATTTAGAAACTTTTCATTTCAGTGACATTGTTATGATAAAAAAAAAAAAAAAATGATAACTCTTTCCAGATTTATAGTTACAACGTCACTCGATCACTACAACATCACTCGATCACACAATCTCATTGTGAAAGATGCTGTTTAATTACAAAATTTTAATATTTCTCTCGGAGGGGATTTTTATTTCTACTGCAAAATTACCATTTTTACGGAATCCCGATTGAAGACTGTGAAAGCTGAATGGTGTATGTTCATATCTTAATTAGGGAACCTGTGGGTCACCAACAATCACCACGAAAAGACAGCCACATAAAGTGTCCTTAAGAAGCAATATCGTCTTAAATACTTGGACAATAATATAAAATAAAATGATATCATTAAGACAAACTCCCCACATCTGATATAAGACTTGACTCGAATCTGACGCTAACCCATTTATCACGGGTCGGACAAACGAGAATATTTAACTAGAAAGGTGAATTATACGTCACCTTCCGTTTTCCAAGGTCGATTTCAAATCTATCAAAGGGATTGGAAGTACGCTAACACAGAAGGATCTGTTCGGATTCGCATGGCTGAAAATTTTAGAAACAGAAGAACTTCCTTCCAATTTAGCTAGCTTATATTCGCTTTCTGAATGGCTTGAAAGAGTTTTTATTCATATTTCAGGCCTTTATTCATAATTCAGGCCTTTATTCGTTTTCATAAGATTTTCACCTACATGAGCCGAACGTTTGTGTTTTCCGAAAACATGTTTTAATGCCCGTTATTATTACAATTAGAACAAGTAACGAACATTTAAAATATCTACATGTATAAAGAAAATTCTTCATTTTAATGATCTTCAGTCTTTTGCTCATTTCAGTAGATACTTTTGTGCCGATTTTGGAAACTTTAACGAAAGATTTTTGGAGCTTATAACGCTGATCACCTACCAAGATTGTCGAGTCGACACATGGTTCATGTCTAAAGGCTTGATATCATCTGCCGTTGTTTCTCTTTTACCTCTTGTTCTCGGACACCTTTTTCGCCTTCTGAAACATCTTCGTTTCCTCTTTCTTGGCGGCCGCAGTTCAAAAGCCTCTAACTGGTTCATCAGAACGCATATCACAAACAGCAACAAAGTTAACAAGATGAGGAGGCGCTTTGAATCCATTGCTGAGTCTTTGTTTAAAGAAAGTGCAAAGCACTTTAGTTACGTGCAGCTCGGATTCTGAAATTGTTCTGGAAGTATCAGTTAACTGTTGGCCTAGCGTATATAGCCCGACAAATAAAAGAAAATCGATACCTTTGATTTCACCTTTTCTGATCTGCTGCATTTTTGACACGTAACGTTAAAAGATCCCCAGTTTGTTAATTTACCTGAAGATCAGGAACTCAACTGAAGGCTAATATGTTTACTATATTGAGTAGGCCATGTCCAGTCTTACCAATATTCTTCATTCAGCAGTGTTGGTGTGCGGGTAATGCGCGATAACTTTATTTTACTGATACCAAATAGTGTTGTGTTATGGCTTGGTAAATGCGGGTCTGTAAAAGGTAGTTGTTTTTCGATACTTTTCAAGCAGTGACAGTTTTGATGACTTTTTTAAAAAACGATCCAGCCCTCATACCGGGAGTCTCAGCGCCTAAAAAAAATTGTCGGAAATCGGTGCGGGTGTGACTTTTGTAATTCAAGATGTTTCTTTGAAAAACGTGTCCAAAAATATGTTGACAGTAGCTTGAACTTTGCATATAACCAAAGGCGGTGAGCGACAAAGAAAACCACAAATACTTCCAACACAGGAACACTTACGAAATGCGTTCAAAGATAGATTATACAACAAAAGTTTGTGTCCTCACCTTCGTTTCCGTGTGAATTATCATGGTATTTGTACATTGATGACAGCTACGATGATATTGATGACAGATGAATAGCAATGCATCTTACAATTTTATGAATTATTACGTAACATTATAGTGTACATGGTTTCAACACTTATTATTACGTGGAAATAAAACTGAATGTTCTTAAAATTTCATAGAAAAAAAGGCTCCTGGCTCCTTAATGCTTATATCTGAGGTGATTGTGTTCTTCCGATCAAGTATTCTACGGAGACGGGCAGCCGTTGGGTGCGGTAGTCATGTTCATATTTTGATAGCAAATTAACTTCCCCTTCTATAGACCATTATCGCTCGGCGGCCATGTTCAGTTTTTGGAGAATAAAAAGTGTTGTTTTTGCGCGGCAAGCCTCGCGCTGAATTTGCGTCTGGTCGAAGCTTGCCGTGCAAAAACAAAGCTTTTATTCTCCTAAGACTTAACATGGCTGCCGAGTGATAAAGGTCTATTAACTACCAAGCACAAGAAATGCTATATTATATACCCGCTTTCCGCCTTTTAGGAAAGAAATATTTCTTTTGCAGGAAAATTTCTGATGTGGTTAAGATCAATGTCAACTAAAGTTCAACCAAAGAAAAACAAGCTTTATGCCAAAAAGGGAAATTACGCAACTAGCAAAAATCACTACGGGCAGGAAGTTTTTAGCTTTCAGCAAATAAAAAAAAAGAAATGACAACGTTGGGTTCCGTTAACGTGATAAAATGTCTTACCAGTAGATCTGTGTTGTTAAACTGTCTTCTGTATCGTCCACAAATTACTCATTTGTTTCCACGTTTTTTTTGCCCCCGTCTTTGTTGAGACACTTGTTGAAACACCACTTTATGTCTTATGGTTCCCGAACATCTTTAAAACAATACAGACCTTATCCGAATTCGAGACATAGGTGGGCGGTCATATTTTCAAGAGTTCATAATCCGTCAATCAACGATTTTACAGCTGTTGTTTACAGTTGCTATGGAGGAGATATAGTTTCATTTCTCGCCTCATCGCACTGGCCATCAATGGCTGCTGCGGCGAGTAGAAGGTTGAGGTACTCTCACAGTAGGAATTTTTACCGAGATCTCGGCAATTTTTCAAGGGCTGCCGTACATAAAACAGAATTCCGAAGAAAAAATATTTTTAGTGGTGAATATTTTGTTGTCGAAGGACTCTTTGCAACAAGGAAAGCGAAGAGCGAAGTAAGTTGCGCGTAATTGATGCTGATGCGTTGATCCTTTCTTCAAAATAAAGCTTTATAAAAGAGCTAACTTCATTTAATTCCCGTTTTGTTCGGGTTCGCCGTATTTTACGATAAATTTAATGCCATTTTTCTTATATTAGGTGGTTTACTCCAATACATCTCGTGCCATCTTTTACGCTGACCTCAGTTTCATCGGATTGTCTTATGCGGCGACAATTGGACCCAAAATGATTACTTTCAACTTAATTCAAGTTAAGAAAACATAAGGCAAAATAGTGTAACCTGAAGTCGTCGACAAATCGTCAAAAAAGAATCGGAAATGACCCCCAAGTCGACAAATTACCCTAAAGGAAAAGTTTACCACTTAATCATGGGAAAAATGCCTAATCGCCAACAAACACCCTTGGGGGAAATAACCCTTTGAAAAACCGTTTTACCCTAAGACAAAAGCCCACTGTACAATTACCACTGAGGGTCTTTACGTTCATTTGTGTTCTTTCATCTTTTGTAGTTAAATCAAGTTATTACCGCTGTCCGCCAATTGTTGGAGGACCGCTTTGTTACTTTTCCATCGTAAAATGTTTGAAAGAAAGCAGGGTAGCATCGTCGTCTGTGTTACATGATAGTCATATCTTGGGATAAACTGAGGGTAGTTATTAAAACCGAAGCACTGTAGACATGCTGACTGCAGAGCTTGTTCACAATGTTCAGTTCTTCAACTTTATAACAAAACTGTTGTGGATAGCCTGGAAATTATATTTGCCTTTCCCTGTCCTCGATTTCGATATTCTATTTGCCGCTTATTGGCAAATGTTGAAGTTATTCTTTTTGCAAACCCTTTCAAAAACAACTGTATTTTAAAACTGATTTGAAAGTATTTAAAATGTATTTGAATTATTTAAAGACTATTTTGAAGGCAACACCATGTATTTCAATTCTATTTTACAAAAATGTTCAAATTTTGGTACCTGTTTGAAATATATATTTGAAGTATAGTTAAACTGCATTTCATAACACGGATCGGATACAATGTTATTCTTGACAGTAATGACAGCAATAAATTTTTAAAAATTATCTGGCGCCAAATTTAAAAATAACCTTACAAATTCCTCATCCCTCCTGGAGATTTACATTTTTGGGGCATAATGCAGCAAAGTGCTAAATATTATACCAACAATAGCAGTCACAATATTTATATGTTATACAGGCTACAACACAATGGTACCCACATAAACCAGAAGAAAACCAACTCTTACAGGTAACTGAAATCCTATAGTACAAAATTTTTATACGCAGCTGGGAGCTACAAAAAACAAATCAAAATATTATGTAGGTAAATATTCGGGATGCACTAGTCACCGAAGTACATGTATGACTAGATTCTACTACAATTGGCTTCAAAATCTCACACTCAAACCACAGCACACTCTCACTGAATACATTATAATGTTTTTACCTCCATTATTGTGACCAAACCGAACTGAATCTCTTTCAACAGGCGACACGTTCTGCGATACCTCAAGGCCGTCTTGCAGATTTTAATTTCTTTCAATTTCACCTCCTTGAACATGTATACATTCCAGCTCATGCTGTTCTTCCTCCACTGAAAACATATAAAATCATCAATTCACAAACAAGAACAAACCATAATTGGCTTCATACTTAATTAACACTTGAGGTTCACATTACAATCAAAAGCCGTATTCCATTAACCTCTTAAAAGCACAATTAACGTTTCGCATGATCAATTGCTACATGGCAATGAATCTTCTTCCAAAAAGAAGCTTACCGCTTTCATTCTTGCTTTACATTCTATGACATTCCGTACATTGGAAAGCCAAATCTGAACGGCAGCACTAAAAGCTGGAATCCGGAATCCGGCATGCGGAATTGAAAATAAGTTTCTTATAACGGAGACATAGATATTTAATGGTGAAATATATGGGCCAGTTATTTAAACAGAGTCTAACTTAGGCCGCAGCTTAGGACAATCAGTGGGCCTCCAACTCTTCTTGTTGTCATCAGCAGCAGCCAATAATGTTTAGATATGACTGTTGGCAAAATTGAAAATAACAATAGAACGTGATTTTGTTAAACACCGTTTAAACTGTCTCTTAATAACTGACCCTGTGACTTGGGGTAAAAATTACCGAATGAAAAAAATGTAATCTGGCACTCGTTGGCATAAGAGAAAACGCTGTTTGTAAAGGACACAATATCTTATGTAAGTTATCTGATTAAACACTTTCTTCCTCTTTTGTTTCATCCATTTTCTGGATACCCAATTTTAACTTGATTTTGAAAAGGCTGCTAAATTTTAGGCAGAGAGGGGGAAAGTACCAGCACAGGTAAGTCAAAAGATCGCGATCCGAACCTAAGCGCACAAAGTCTGTTGAGAAGCATTCGGTGGATTTACTGATTTTACTCTGTGTCGTAATTTACTTATATATTTATTCTATATGATTTACCCACAAATACTGAAAATTTCTCAGTTTGCCGTGTTGCTGTGAGATGTTTGTCATTGGTGTTTTACTGTGCTATTAAACAAACTGAAAACAGATAAACTGCTGGCCATGCATAATGAAACCTTGCTAACGTAATTTACTGTAGGCGATATCTGTGGTCTCAAGAAAACGTAATATAGTTTCTTTCTTTCTTTCTTTCTTTCTTTCTTTCTTTCTTTCTTTCTTTCTTTCTTTCTTTCTTTCTTTCTTTCTTTCTTTCTTTCTTTCTTTCTTTCTTTCTTTCTTTCTTTCTTTCTTTCTTTCTTTCTTTCTTTCTTTCTTGTTGTTCCTCGCTATTTCGTTGTCTCTTTTCTCGATTTCTTTCTTGCTCTTTTCCCGTTGTTCTTCACTAAAAATCCACCTCCTCTCTCAAGCACTCCCAGGCTCTTTTTCCCGTTGCTCTTCACTAAAATTCCGCCTCTTTTCTCGATTTCTTTCTTGCTTTTTTACCCGCTGTTCTTCACTAAAATTCAGCCTGTTTTTTCGAGCCCTGTCCTTTGCTTTCTCTTGTTGTTTCTCTCAAATTTCGCCTGTTTGATAGCACTCTCAGTTGTTCTCTTTCCTGTCTAACTTCGCTTCTTCGTCGCCTGTTTTCTCGATCTCTTTCTACTTCTCTTTCTTTGCTTTCCATGTTTGTAGACTTATTTATAAATTGAAGCTGACTTTGTATTTTGTCGCCTTCTAAATGATTTTTTTTTTTCAAACGCTGTTGGCGATGCAACTTTCCCCCGAAGAAACGCGGCCGGCAGCGCAGTTGGCCACGCAGTTTCCCGCCGAAAGATTAACCCGGGGTTTGACTGTCTCATTTCATATTGGCTTACATGGAGAAGCGTACGCACGGTCCGTCGGACCGAAGTGACGTCATAAAAGACCAAAATTTCTCGCACCGATGGGTTTACTAAAATCTCCTAGCTATGGGCTCTGCGCGAGCCTTCGGTGCGCGCGAAGCTCTGCTAAAAAACTCTTGTTGATCAAGACGTATTTTGAAGCTCATTCTGTCCCTCAACCATATTCATAAAAAAAACCCTCCGAGTTTAAGCTGTGAACCTTCTTGGAAAAGAAAGCTCAAATTTTGTTGACAGCGATGTCAACAAGTCCACACACTGTATACGTTGTTCAGGTTAGTTATACGCATTGGGAAGCCAAGAGAAGTTTCTCATAAACTTCAAGTTAAGTAAAAACAGTATTAAGAACGTGTCCACGTGAGATCCATGCAATATCAAAATTTGAGTATACACGATACCCTCCAGAATTTGATACTATTTTGTGTACATGTTGTTATTGGTCCAACTTAAAAGCCTGCCAAATATTTTTCCGAAAGTCCGAATAGTTCACGAGATACAGTGGTTCGGGTGAAATGACACACAATTTTAAGTAAAACCATGGTAAATTCGCCCATGAAGTTTACAACTTGCTCAGAGACGATTGGATGCTGATATAATAAAGAATCTTTGCCAATTTAAAATGAATAGTATACTTATTCGAGTCAACTAAATTTGAGGAGGATGCCATAACTGTGTTCGAAAATAATAATGCATTCAAGAAAACCTTCAAAAATCGAGATTTTTCATGATTCGAATTTCTAGTGAAAATCGCTTAAAATAGCACGGATGCGGCCACGTTTCTGCTCAAAATTACACCATTTCCATAAAGTTTATTTGTTTAGGAGTATATAAATGTGATAAAATCTGTGTGAAGTTACGTACGTATAGCCATGCGAAACAGATATTTTGTATCGGTATTTCACTCACGATGACGGTCGAATGAAAAATAGGCCGGACTATGACATCTGTTGACATTTGGTAAAACATGCTACTGATTCTGGTGAAGACATTCTGGGCTCATATTATATTTGAATATACAATATTAGGTTTATAAAATGTACCTGATGAAATAAATCCAATTTGGAGTGCTAATAAAAGTGAGCTTACCAAACCTGGTGTACGCGGGAGACTACCGTCCGGTCGCTGACTTTATACACACAACCGTAAGCAACATTTTAGAATGATGGCTGCTGCTGCAAACTGCTCAGAGATTCTTTAAGACTCACACTGGCCACTTGTTTGGATGATCAGTCGTTTGAATAGATAAGATATCCCAGCTAATAAAAAAAAAATTCTTTACACATCGAGAACGATCTGTACATCCGCCATCTTTATTTTGACAGTATCAGTACCACAGGATACCCAAGTTATACGGGTATTACCGCTGGCATGGAACTTTTTAGGCATCAGAATAATCACAGCAAGCAAACTATAAAATTAATGCAAATAGTAAATAAAATTAAAGAAAGAAAAGAAAGAAAGGCCAAAGCAGAGACCTTATATTATATGAAGTTTGCATTTCATCTCTTGCAAAATCGTGTTTTCCTTTCATTCAACTTTTAGACTCCAAAGGACACCTCAGACTACGATTTTAACCCCGAAGGGACGTACCATTATTTTTTTCTGGTGGTGTTGGTGGTGGGGGTGATTGGGGCAGGCGTTTGTAAGCAATTTATTTCGGTTTATCGCGCTTGCAAACAATTTACTTCGGTGTTTACGGCTCTTCAAAAACAATTAATTTCATAATGTTTCAGTCCTCCCGCCAAAAAAAAAAATTAACAATAATTTTAATGGCCCGTCACTAACAGATACGATGATCATCCCCATCCGCCTGTTGTAGGGTGAGCAGATTGCCGCTCCTCACTAACACCGGCTCCAACCACTGCCGCATTCTTCCTTGCCTGGTCTATCCGCCATATGGTTAAGCCTGGTATCATCTGTTGTAGCTGCGATTTCGTGTAATGCTTTACAAAAACGGGAAATCAGCTCCTTTATCACCTTGTCGCCAGGACTTTCGTCTTGTGGTCCTGCGGCCTGAACGGTAACAAGATCAAACAACTCTTTTGACTGCCCAGGGGCAAAGCAGTTAAAGCTGGCGGTGATAACTTCTGCCGCTTTACGCTTTATATAATACTGCATACTCTTTGCGCACTCAGCTAGTGGTTGAGTAAGCTGGAATCGGATTGGACTGACCCTGCCATCTGTTAACGTGCTGATATTTCTGTTTAGTGCTTTTAAACCGGAGTGCTCTCTTCGCATAGGGGTAGGCATGTATTCCGACTCTTCATCGTCCTCGACAACCAGCTACGACATTTCGTCTTCTAACACAGAAAGGTGAGGAAGCTCCAGTTCCTCCCTATACATACCCGGTCGATTCTTCAAAGAAAAGAAAATTATCTATATATTAGGGACGGATCGTTATTTTTCTGGCGGGGGGAAGGGATGAAATATTTTTTGATTGCGAACAATTTATTTGGTTCCTTTATACAGCTGCAAACAATTTATTTCGGTTTATCGCGTGCAAAAAAATTATTTCAGTGCTTAAGGCTCTGTAAACAATTTATTTCAAAAGTTTTTATCTCTCCCTTTCCCCACCCCCAAAATAATAAGCCGTCCTTTATACTAGTAGGCTAATTTTCAGGTGCCCTGCAAGACCAGAAATATGTACACGCGGCCTTGTTTCCTAGTAATATTGGATGTAATCGCACAACGCAGGAACATTTTTCAGTTACCAATAGTTTGACGGAAATAAGTCCGCTTTTATTCCAACCACGCCTTAGTAAAAGGTACATCCATAATGCTTTGCGCGCTTCGACACTGTCGATGTTCACATGCTTTTTAATTGTTTTATATTTATTTAGCCGACCTACGTAATCAGTTTATTGCTGCAGGCGCAGCAGTAAAAATACTCACTTCTACTCTTGTAGATCTCTTTATCGGTATATCCTCCCCCTGCTTTTTTTCCGAACTCTCGGCAGTAGGCGCCCCCTATCAAAATGAAATTTCTCCACTCGTTATGAAAATAGGGTGCCGTGGGAACACAGTCAATTTATTATCCTTCACATTTCACCTTCTTCGGATGTCTTTAGCGTTGAAGGGTACAACGACCATGTCTTTTCTTGTAACCATAATAACCATGCTTTGAGCGCGCAAAATATAAACTGTTGGGCACGGACCTTTTTTTTCTGATGGGGGGAAGAAATAAAATTGTTTTGCATGCAAACAACTTATTTTTCCTTTTTGCAGCAGCAAACAATTTATTTGGGGGGTTGCATACAATATAGTTTGGTTCATTGCGCTTGCAAATAATTCATTTCAGTGTTAACGGTTCTGAAAACAATTTATTTCAAAATTTTTCATTCCCCAACCAAAAAATGGTCTGCCCCTTATACACTTGCATATAGAGTATAGTATACATTCCATTGGTACTCACTGCCTCGACTTTTCGAAATAAAAACTGTATGTGAAATGTTCCCTTATTGTTGCATAATAGCCTAAAACTAAATTTATTGGAAGCACTAATGTTTTAATTTCACAGTATTTTACCTGTGTATTACTAGTTGTCTTCTCGGAGCAGCGCACCATCTCGCTGTAATTAGATAAACATTTCCTACATATCCCTAGAAAACCAAAATAATACTATTTTAACACGGAAGCATCATACAACTTATATTTTATCTCATGCTGCGTTCATTTTAAAATGTAGCCGGTATTTCAACACAACATTAGGGAGATTAAGCACCACGTTTACGGCAAACGCGAGAGTCGCGTTTATGTTTTCTTGAAAATATGAGTACGTAGATGAAAATAGTACAAGATAATTCTGGCCTTTAATTCTAACGCAAAAACACTCAATTTTTCTGAGAAACTGAAAACAGCGAGCGGCAAATGAAGGATAAACATGGTCACGTGGTCATTTCTGCCGTTTGCCCTTTGCCGTAAACGTGGTGCTTAACCTCTCTATTATATTATTACAATGAGTTACCTTGTCCAGTCTCGCAAAGCACGCCGAAGTGTAAGTATATTTTTCTCGACATCTCCCTGGATATCCCTCTGTATGGTTTCTGTTTGCTCTGATGCTCAGGATATTTACAAACTTTACTTGACCGCCATCCCAAGCCAAATTCGTTCCTGTGTGCGGGACAAATCGTGAGATCTTCTCCGGACTCTTCGAGCAATCCAACGCGGGCCAAACATAATTTACCGTCTTCCTCTACTCCTTCCCGGGAGGTTTTAAAACAGCCATACAAGCGCTCTCTTGTGCTACTAGAACAATTCTTGACAAGTAAAATAGATCTAGCGCTCTTGTTTCGAGCCGAAAGGTTGCATTCTCTCTTACAATATTGCTGAAAAGAACAAACACATTTAAATCGCTCATCTTGACGAAATGTCTGCTGGTATGGTTATACATGGAAAGCGTGGGAAATGTTCTTGGTGTCTGGTGCGTGTCACGCAATCCTCTCAGCGCGTTATCAAAGTAATGACGGTGGAAAACAAAAATAGTCTAAATATATAGAATTTGTATTTTCGATAAACTTAATCATTACTTGCTTTTACTGCAAATATATAAGTACTTTTCTCACTTTTTCATCTGTAACCTAGGCAGTATAAAAGGCCCTAAAAGTTGCAGTGCGACAAAAAAAATTAAAATAAAAAGCGGCCGGGCTTCCCATATCATTTATAGATAAGATAAAACTGGAGTGAGACATGAAAATTGTTTTTCAAAATACTCCCAAAGATCTTCTCGAAGTTTTCCTTGCGTTATGGAGACTTTTGAACAAGCGGACTCTGTATTACGATATTCTGGCACGTGTCACGTGATCCTCCCAAGCACGCCGGATTGCCGTATTTCAGGGGCAAATTCTTCGTCTAAAATGTAAACATCACACACTTTTTTTGTAATTGCTAAGATCGCCAATTGTTCAAGCTGGAAAAAGCATTGAAATGAATCCAAACATGGCTGCTTGTTTGCTTTCTTCCGCTATTTTAGTGGTATTTTCCGTTATTTCACAAAGTGGTAAAAATTACCAAGTTTGATTGTTGGCTCACAAATATAAAAACAAGACAATCATATATTTTTATGTTTGTACATAAAGATCTAGGTTTCTATTTTCACTTAGCGAAATATTTTTTGTTGGCTTGAGATTTTGGAAAAACACGCACATCATGAATTCACTGTATTTTTGGCACGGATTTTTTGCGCATTTTTAAACAAAAACTTTAAACTCGTATAGCTCTCTTAAACATTAGTATCTGGAAAAATCGTTTGGTCTAGATTGTAGGTTCATTGTGGGCAACAAGTGAGCCAAATTAGAGCGAAATCGGTGGGAGGTCGTGTAGACTCGTCTGCATGATACTCAGGTGGACACGTTCTTAAAGTTAGCTTAACTTTTTGAAAGCATTTCGTGGAAGGGTCAACATATATTTTCATTAAGCGGGCGATGTAGCAGCTCTCGTAAGGCCTTACGTGATTAGCTGACGCGACAGGCAGCGAGTTATTTCGTTGGCCAATCAGATAAGAGATCGTGACCGATTTTTCCACAGGTTTACGGCTAAAGAGAAAATCTCTGGGCACAAGATTAAACTTTTAAGTGCTTTTATTTATTTATTTATTTATTTATTTATTTATTTATTTATTTATTTATTTTTATTATTTTTTTTTTTACATCTAGTTGCCAGTTTTTGCTTCCATTGTTTCCTTACTCCGAATATGGGATTCAAAGGATTAAGACTAAATGGATATATCAATAAAAAAACCTTTTTTTTAAACATTTAAGATAAGTTGCTGTGATGTTAAAGCAATCTCTACAAACAAGCTTTATGAGAAATGTGTGGAGAACACTTCTTGATCCCACCGACTGAGGCTTTCCCCTGGGAATAGGATCCTTATGGGTCCGGTCAGAATAAACTTGGGTTGCATCAACACCTAATATTCCAGCACCTTGTCTGAGGGTCTGAATGTGGTTTAGTGTTTAGTTTTATTCGCCTATAATTTTTAGTGTTTGCTGTTAAATTGGCCCTTTTCAAAGTTTACTATTTCCGAAGAAAATACTGCTAAATGTTATTATTATTATTATTATTATTATTATTATTATTATTATTATTATTATTATTATTATTATTATTATTATTATTATTATTATTATTATTATTATTATTACTATTATTATTATTAACAACTGTCATTTACATTAGGTCCATTTCCGCCCACAAATAGCAGGTGTAAGTCGAAGCGGGCGGAGATAAGGGGTACAGCAGTCAGCGATAAATTACGTAAATAAATAACATGTACTAACGTTAATAAATGACATTTACAAAATTAACCACTTGTAACAAGTAAATTTGGCTGCGAAACTAAACTTAATAAGATTCTCAGTATACTTTCTAATTAAACTGTGTCCGTCCGATAGTTCGCTTTGTTTTGAAGCAGTATGGGTGATTGGTCATAATCTTCCTCGGCCTCTAATAACGAAAACAACATGTCATCGACATGTTTTTTGAAAGCTCTCTTTGGGAGTTGGCGAAGTTCATCGCAAATGGAATTCCAAAGCTTAGCGCCGAACGTAGCAAAAGAAGCTTGGTTTTTATTCAGTCTCGATGGGTCAATATAAAAATTGTCAGCAGAAGAGAACCTGGTCTCTTGACTATGCTTCTCATATCTTTAATGAAAAAATTACTAATGTTAGTGGGAGCAGTTAAACATGGGACGTCGAACATTATTGAGGAGATAAATAAAGGCACCGCATGCACTCTGGGTTCGAACAGGGAAGTACATAAACCGAAGGACATGTTTTTGTACCCCGAGAATTTCTTGTAGATGGGATTTGGCAGCTTTGCCCTTAGCGGTCAAACCATAGCACAAATAGTATATTATCAAAGAGCTGTACCTACACGTCTCGAAATTTGATGTGGAGCGCGTGTTTAATTGCTCAAGAAGCTTATATTTGTGCGGGAGATTTAAAAATTTTCAAAAAATTGACTTTAATGACTGTCAATATTGTCACGAGGAAAAGTTTCGTGCTATTCAATGAGTTATGTTAAAAAAAAAAAAAATCAATGAATGTCAAACCGCAAATTTTATCGACATTAATTAAGTCATGTTAAAAAGCAATTGGAATTCTGGAAAAAACTTTACACCCATGCTGTAATATGATTAAAATAAAAACCGATCAAAGCAAAGAGAGGTTGCAATAAGATTGTTTATTTTTTAATATTAAACACTTTATTGATACAAATAAACAGCAAGAACAATAAACGGTGAATACAAACAATAAGTACAACCAATAGCGGTGTTACATTAATAGAAGTGAAAAAAAAAATGGATAGAGGGAATAATTCAACTAATTTTTACGTAGTGATATGTTTATTCCCTCCAATATCTGTGACAAAATAAAACTTGACACTGTCTTTTCTGTTAAAAGGTCATTCCTCATAGCAAAACATTCTAAATGTATATTGAGCTTCATGGGTGTCTCCGATTTTAAGACATTTATGTGTAAAAACAGTTAAAATAAGGCGCAGATAAAAGATAAAGTTTCTACCTTGCATAAATCGAGATATCTTTAAAATGCCCTCACAGGTTCAAGCACATGAGCCAATTTATACGTTAAAATTTGTCGGCCAGTTTCTTTTTTTGATGGTCAAGCGCGATTAGCAAAATCTGTAGCAGTATCAGCCTTTTCTTTTCCTTTTAAAGCCAAAAAAAAAAGAAAGAAAGAAAGACAGAAGGAAAAGAAAATAGATCATACCGAGCCTACACAAGTAGAAAGAAAACGTGAACGCAGTGGGGTTTCGATCTCAAGTGTAACGCGCAAAGTTGGTAAGATGATAGAGGGCTGCCAGTTGTGTCGCTGTCGGATTCCCGGCATATCTGTCTGGTTCGTGCCACAAAAACTTCACTCAGTCTTGGAAGAGTATAATGCAAAAAGCTGACAGTTTTTTTTTTTTTTTTTTTTTTTTTTTTCTGGCATCCCTTGGTTGTTGATGTTGCGAGTCAGTGAGCTCGGAAACTTTTTTACGCTACAGTTCAGTAACAACTTCGAAAAAAGTCCACATTTTGTTTTCCGGCGCCTTTTTTGTAGCCATTGCGAACAATTTCTGTGACATATTGCTCTTTAAGATAGAAACTCTTCCCTTCACTTAAATCCTCAACGAAAGAGCTTACTTTTCAAATAAAAAGAAAATAAAAAAAAAAAAATAAAAAATCAAGGACTGCCTTAGCTTTTCACTCTCAAAGAGAATACTGTGTCTATTTCTGGTATATAACTTTCAAGAATATAATTTATTTGACATTGTGAGGAAAAGAGTTTTTTTTCTCCGAAGATTTCTTAGCATCCCGTCAATTTATTTGAAATTTTATCCATGACTGATGCCGATATTCTTGATTTTAACTATCTTTGTCGCTTATGGTTAATGGTTTAAAGCAATAAACCCCTATCACTCGGCTTTGTTTTTGCACGGTAAGCCCCGCACTGAATTCGCATCTGACCGAGACTTGCGGTGCGAATACAAAGCTTTTTATTCCCTCGATACTCAACATGGCCGAGTGATACGGGTCTATATTTTCGATGCGGACCAAACAACTGATCAAGTTTTGAATTTATCTGGAAAAAATTCAGTTGAACTCATCGAAATAAATTTGCGTGGTCTACTCAAGATGAAACGGCAAGGAAACACACAATCAAGAAAACGGAAGCAGGCAATCAACGATTAAAAACTTTCTTAAACAACAATGAAAAACCATTAAGGACGCCGGTGTCTCTTTTTGCTACTGAGCAAACGTTCGATGCATCTCGTCATGGTCCGAGAACCTCAAATTTCTTTATGGAAGATGCCTACTAATTCAAAGATATTATGGCGCAGTTTTTTGACTATGCGCGCTTTGGAAATTCAAAAAGAAAATTCCTGGTAACAACGCATTTTTCAGAGATAATAGAGCTTCAATTTATAGAAAAATGCCATTAACTGATATGTATTTTAACGCGTTTTGGAGCCAATAGTGTTGGTAAATTATCTCTAAAGAATGCTTGGTTAACCCCAATTTTCTTGTTTAGATCTTAACGGCATTTCGTAAGATCTGGTTTATCCGGGTAGTTATAAACGCTGCAAAAAATACTGCTTTATAAAGTGGTATCGTCCTTATATCTGTGAGATAGCGTAAGACGTAGTTATTTTTTGAAATGAACTTCGGATCATCATAAAGTCTGCATTTTAAAAACCGCGAACCCTTAGGAAATGTTCGGAGTTGGGGAAAACAAATTTCCATTGCACGATTTTTCATTGAAACATTTTTTTTCGCGGAATTGTTTCTTCGGGCGTGCAAATTTCTGTTCATTCTTGTCTTTTTTTGAACAACGTCTTACAGGCGATTTTCGGACCTTCGACGGTTTTAATTTCTTTCTCTCTTATTTTTTGTGAGTGATCATTCCCTATGCCAAGATTTCTAATTTGCAGTCAAAGACTGAGGGATGAGGGATACGAGGAGGAAAACAATTGAACTTAAATATAGAAGAAGTCACACTTTTATTGACTTTTACCGAGGAAATAAAAGATTCCACAGAACTTGCTTCAGGCAACAAATTTAATAATCACAAACGTTTTCTTATTTAGCAACTAAAACGTCTACATCAGTCCAAAAGAGTAAATTTAAACTAATTCAAATTAAATGGCAAAGAACCACTGTTGAATATCTTATGAAAAGAGACAAACAGGGCGGTTTTGCGTCTTGTTGCCTTGCCTTTTCCGCTCAATACCTAGTCGGCAGCGGAAAGCTATGAGCATGGGATACGTCACGTATCGTAACATTGCTGTAGTCTTCGTTATGCTCCGTAATCTCAATGTGGTGGTCTATGAAGTGAAAGTCTGACATGTCGCGGACTGGGGTCTTTTCTCTGCAAAGGAACAAACGTTCTTGCATCAGTGACACTGAGCTGACTAGACTAGCTGGAAAGAGACACTATGATATAAAAAGTGGAATCCTGCTTTATGAGTGAAAATTCTTCACAGTGATGTTAACGAGAAAGCAAACAACTCAAACTCAGACCCCTTCAAGTAAAATGGTATCCCGCGCAATTTTGTTTTAGTTCTTCCATAAGAAATCTTTTTGGTAACAGTTGTATAGTCTTGTTCACCACGGGTCCCTCTTAGAACTCAATAGTAGAGTAGAGTGGTAGAGAATGTAATCGACACGTATATCTAAGACTTTGGATTGTATTGTAATTTTGACTTGTAAGACACCATCCCGCTAAGAAGTTCTGATAACCTTCATTGCGCGTGGTGGGTATTTTACTTTCTCAAAATTCACATTGGACTTCCAATGTTTTCAACTTAAGAACATATCTTTATTTTGTTGACTTATTTTAAGGCATCAAATCACTTAAAGGGAACGTATCACGCGAATTTGACGTAATTGTAATTTCAAAACCTTTAAAATGTTTGTCTGTCAACAGAAAGAAAAACAAAACGATCGTCCAGTTTTGCAATAAATTATAACTCCAGTGCAAAAAAAAAAAGTGTTGATTATATCCTCAACACAGAAAGTTGGAATGGATTGAAACTCGAAAAATGATACGCCAACGTTTTCCAAGTTCTCGAAATGCGTTAGAACAGATCACACGTTGTCCTTTTGAAAATTAAGTTGATTTATTTCCTCTCGTTGTTCTAGTTTGTAGCTGAGTAAAAATTTTCAATATTTCACTATTTTTTTAACAAAACGGGTCAAAAACCCCATGACATTTCCTGTTTAAGAGATATAAACTTACTTGTAAGTACTTCTAAATTCAGATCGGTAATAGCCACCTCCCTCGACCCGAAGAGTCATATCTACATGGCCCCTCAGAAACCCATCACGCGGATAAATGTTCTTAGTGGATGGCTCCCATTCCAGTATCCTCCTCTGCATGACTGGACCATTAGGGGGATCGAAAGTTCACACAGTGAAATCTGACGTTATTGACAAAACGTCTCTCTTCCTCTTCCAACTTGTTTAAAACAGTCGGTAGTAATCAATGTAAACACGACATTCAAAGAGAACTCTTTTAATCTTGAGGGATATATTTTCTCATTTCCAGACTTGAAGTAAGCCTACCATTTTTCCTACTACTCGGTACCCGTTGTAGCCTCCGGCCGCAGACGCCCTTTTGGCTTGTCACGCAATCTCTGCTACCCAACATTGGAGAGAGGTAAGATTGCGTGATGAGCCAAAAGTAGCGTCTATGGGGAAGGCTATACTCGTTGGCACTGCCAAGGCATTGTAAATAATGAAGGATGTTTTTGTGTTTCTCTCACTTCAGTGATGCAATGCATAAAAAAAAAAAAAAAAAAAAAACATGGAGGATTCCACATCCCTGAGTTTAGTTTTGACAGGCTATTTATTGAGATCCACAGCGAAAGTTGCATTGTAGCCATTGTTGCTCTGAGAGTATGGAAATAAAAACGAGAATAGTATCATAATATAGACAGTCGTAAGATAGCAAGCCGTATTCAGCTCGTATTAAAACATCAGAAAATTTCATTAAGTCTAAAGCTACGTAATAAACCGTTACAAGTTACATCAGAGGAACAATGTTAATTATGGTAACAGTCTTAACTGTTTTGTAGTTTACCACTTGAGAGCGAGGGCATCGTTATTGTTCCATCGCAAAGACACCCATTTAAATTGAAGTTTAAGAAAAAAAAAGTTAGACCATAACAAAACAGACTGAATGCATCTAACGGGAACTCAGCACTTTTGCATGAAGCTAACCTTATGTGGCTGGTTACCGTGCACGCAGCCTGATCTTCAAAGGGAATATTTCTTTCCCAGTGATAGCCTTCAGGAAACGTCTGCTTGAAATAGTCTGGTATGTTTGGTGGATACTTGGTGAACACTCTGTTGCCATACATGAATGCTGGTGTCAAGATATCAAAAGAGAACGGCAGAGGAGCACCATTGACGACCTCAAGGCGCATAAACCTTCCCCCTCTAAAATACATGAAGTAATTCAAGACTACTAGAAAATATGGGAAGAAGTAAAGGCTAAAAATCTGCTTTATGAGGAAAGGGAGGGAGAGGGGAATAAAGTATCCCTCTAACCTTTTATAGAAAAAATATCTGGCGCGTTTCGCGTTTTAACTAGTAAATAAACCCTTTTCAGGTGGCTGGTATGTCGGCTGATAATGTCCGCGGCTGAGAGATTGTCCAAAAAATGAATATTTGGCCAATGGGCGAAGCTCGAAGGCAAATGTGAAACTTTGAGGACAATCTCTCAGCCAAGGACATTATCAGCCGACATACCAGCAAGCCAGAAAGGGGTTTAATTTATTTTATAACCCTCCCATTAATTTTTATATCGCGCGAAAATCGCTCGTTAAAAAGCCAGTGCTAATCTGATGGCGGTTGTGCGCGATTGACGTAAACAAGCACATTTTATTGGTTTACAGGAACTTTATTTTTACTGTGATTAGACCAACATTTGACAAACTGGCTCAGCTTACGTAGGAATAGATCAGAAAGTCTACTCGTAATTTTCTACACCTTCAAAGACGTTGACGGCATGTTTTGTTGACATTTTTGTACTTTCCGGAATAGCATTTGCAACCAGCTTTCTGCTGTAAACATGACTGGACATCTTCAAAACGAGTTTGTTTTTCTTCCATATAAAATAATTATGATGAAAAGGTGAAATTCTTGAGCTAGCTTTTTTCCGCTGCCTTTGTTTCTTTTCAATGGAAATAACTGAGGAGGGAAAATATCGACGCAGGCTGGGGTTATTGCGTGAAACAGTCCTGTAAATTTGCACCACGTAACATAAAGTAGCCAATAAAATTGCGCGAAAATTAATGGGCGGGTTATAATCAGGACTGAGACTGGGCGAAGGACATACATCTTGTGGGCTCCGAATAGATATTCCTTGGCTGCCGAAACTTTGCTAAATACTTAATTTTTGAAGGAATGAAAATGGAAGAAGGCAAAAGAAAAGATTTTTCCAAGACTTTACCAAAGAGAGACCGTGACGCAAACCGACAAGGCAGGGCAGTTCTCAAACTGATGAGGAAGGGCTCAACGGATGCCCATGAAGTTCGCGAACATGCCTACCAACGGTACTGCGAGACTTAACAGCATCAAAGAGAAGCAGTCTACGCCCTTTTAAATATTACCAGAGTTCACAACATACAAGAGAAAAGGAAAAGATCTAGAGCAAGGAAACAAAAACATGCGAAAGAGTATTGAAGGTTCGCGAGCCGAAAGATCTGAGTTCTAAGCTGGCAGCAAAAACTTCAAACTTGGAAGTTGTAGCATCCTAACAAGAAGCGATACATTGTACTCTTCAACGCGCTCAGCAAGGCCTTACAGAATTGCAACGGCGCCACATCAAGCCTGAGTGCCACAGTTGGAGTGGCAATTTAAAAATTTTCGTGCATAAGAGAGGACGCACATCAGTAAAAGAACTGAGAAAGAAGAAAAAAAAAACTAAGAAACTTCATGATTACGCTACGTTAAGCGACGTGCATTAAGTGTAAATTAGTTGTAGTCCTACTTAGTCTGCAACGTGTTGGGTGTAGAATAATGTATGAATCACAGTTGGTACTTATAGCGCTTAGAAGAGAAATAAATGCTGAGTTATGAAAAAAAGGGAAACTTTCAATAATATCGAACAAATTGCATTGGTCGTTTCAAATTTTCTCAGTTTCAACACTGAACTGGATATTGTTAATCTCGTACCCCGATCTCAGTCGTCGGTTCGGGAATGTCGAAATGTGAGATCTGGTAAAGTTCGATACAACGCCATTTCTGGTTGGTTACCAGAATTAAGAATGCCTCATTCTAATCTGCTCTGTGATTGGCTCTTTCCTTCTGTGTTTGGTTTTCGCTCAGTTCGGGGAAAAAACAAAAACACGGAAAAGTTTTCGCTCCGATTAAGATTGTCATGCGACGTTTTAATACATACATGCCCTTTGTGTGGGGAGAGAACAGTGAGAAATTGTTTTTTCGGAAGACAACAGCGACTTTAGCCGAAAAGAGTTTGCAGTAACGTTCAAACGGCCTTGCCAAATTACACAAGTTTCCAACACGATGGATATAAGCTTGCTTACTTTTGGGGATAAAATGGAGGTAGGTCATTTTTTTTTTTTTTTTTTTGGTATTTCTTGACAAAAAATGATTTTTTTTTTTAATGATTATTTATTTAGTAAACGCAAATTAATTTCCCCAAAATACTTTACCTTGAGTTCCTGAACACGCGCGCCGCATTTGCAGCATATTTTCAGTTTTTGTCTTCTGCTAAAAGACTATTTTCCTTCTATAAATTGAACTGGACTTTGAGTAAGAGACTTCATAATATAATATTAGTCCTTTCAGACCAGTGTGCTTATTCCTTCAAGATCCATACAACATCTCTCATAGGACTTTGGAGAAATTGATAGAGTGTCCACACAATATTATTATTCATCTGCTGGTGAGATCAATATCCCTCCCACCCCTCAGCTAAGAGAAATGAAAAATGTCCGACTTATGACCGCCAAAATAATAGTAATGAAACCCGTACTACAACAGAGAACACCTTGTCTGAACCGATTAGGGCTCTTTATGTAAGTGTAGTTAGTTTAATTTTATCCCCTCTCTCCCACCTACTGAGTTAAAAAAAATTTGGATCCAAAATATAAAACTAGCATTCTCTCTAAAATAAAAATGGGGACATTGGTTTACATGTCTGCACCACCTAATGTTTTGCAGGTCTATGCTTGTGATAGGCTTTAGAAAAGAAGTAGTTTTAAAAGGAGGACATGCCTCTTTGGATTTGACATCACCTATAGTTTTTAGAATCTTTTTGCCATTGTTCTTTTCTTCAAGATAGGGGAATTTCTCCATTATTTTATCATTAGTATGGAGTCCTTGAAGTACTAAACACACTTCATTTACTACTTCCATTGTTAATCCTTAGCACATTCTCTTATACAAATAGTTATCACTGGCCTCAGTTTCTCCTTTATTTCTTGTTAACTCTGCCTTAATTTCTTCCACCTGATTTCTAGGGAGAAGCAAGTTCCTAAAGTTCCTATCAGTGATGTGAATATCTTCAAGGGCTAAAACAGCTGGACACAGCTCAACACATAATTAAGAGCAATGACAGTCATTTCAGACAACAGATATCACAACAGCTGCATTTCTCACACAAAAGCCAAAACCAAAGTGGTTATAAGCAAAAATTTTCCCCTGCACAGATTTCTGGGGTATTTACACTAATCTGTCATGATGGGTCGCATTTCTTCAATATTTGCACCAATATGATTGATTGTTAAAGTAAAGTTTTGATGTAGCAGGCTTCCCATCTCTTCCACTTTCTTGGAAAAAACTTTCCATGGTTTGTGGAAGACCAAAATGAATAAATTATTATCCTTCCAACACAATGAGAATCAAACCCAATTCCCAAAGATTGTGGCAAATAATATTCATTGTCAGTCTGTAGAGAATGAGACTGAGCCAAAAGTGCATTTTGAGGAATTTGGGGAGTAAGGTAGAACTGGTGATCCCCAAGCTTTCCACCCAAAAAGGCACCCCCAAATCCACACAGTACTAATGATGAGTAAATAATAGGCTGACAGGCTTAATTTTTGACATTGGTGGTGATAAGTTCATCTGCTATGGGCGAAAATATGTAATCAAACTGGTCAACATTACTTTGTGTTAAGATAGGAGGGCCTTTGTAGTACTCCATAAATCTTTCATATTCAAACTTTGTATGATTGTAGTTTGGTTGTTTTTCTGTTGCTGTTGTTGTCATGACAACAATCTTCGCTGTAGGGAATACTGAGGAAAGTGTTCCTGGTTGGCTGTACTCTGAAGTTGTGCCCCCTGAACAAAGATGCAATTAATTAAGAAAAAACTGTAGTCATTCACTGGGATGTTGTTATTCTTTCCATTAGAATAAGACAATATAATTACCAGAAAATGGATAATGAGAAGGCTGAATAAAAAGGGATTCTCAAGTAACTAAGCCCTTTTTGACGCATGGGGTGGTGGAAGGACGAAGCATAAAAGAAGCTGCGATAATCACCAACAATATGGCTCTGTATTTATTAGCTTTTAACCTTTAAGCCTCAGTGTCAACATACAGTTTCTCCTTACTGGTCTCTACATGTCCATTTTTCATAGTAGCATTATAGTAAGGTTGTTGAAATATCAAGAAATTTCACCACTGGTGATCTCATGACCTCTCCTTGATTGTTTATTGATAAATATTAGGAGAAATTTTGATACTGATCACTACTGGGGCTTAAAGGTTCAAGGTTCACTGTTCTGATATTTTTTGTGTACTTGTGTGAAAAGTCCTTGAACATAATTTTGTGTTGCTGGTCTTAATATTAAGAAAAGTTAGGACCTGACATGGGTGCAAATATCAATACAAGAAAATTTTTTTTGCTCAAGGAATTGGCATCAACAAGGAATTTTCATCCAAGACAGACACTGTTTTCAAAGTTTCTTTTCCCCACCACTTCTCTGCAGTGGGTTTGTGTCTGACAGTTTGATTAAATGTTGTTTCCTGGCTATGGAAGGCCATGGTTGAGGAATACTTAGGAATTCATGGTTACTGAAGATCAGCTTACTGTGAAAGCTGTTGTTTTGCTGCAGAAATGGGTGACAGTTCATTAGAACACACAGACATGCACAGGAAAACAAATAGTGGAAATATTTTTTTTTTTATTTGTTTTCTATTTATCTGCCATTTGCTACTTTTATGAGCCCAAAAGACCTTCACACCTTCCTATTATTATTGTTATTATTTTTTTTTTTTGCTGAAAATAATATCAAGGATCCCATCAGAGGTGAGTGTCCAAGCACCAAGAGAGCTGCTTTGGACATAAAGAACCTTGTATTATTCTTAGTGTATCATCCTCTATGCATGTACAAATAATGCAATGCTCAGTACAACAATGATTATTTAAGCAGCTCATTGTGCCTTGCAAATCAAATGCAGATAATGACCTTTGTTCTTTATATCAAGAGTCAAATATTATTGGACTTGTGTATTATGCGGTTCTAATTTTCGAGTCTGTGGACTCCTATGTGTAAAATTATAACCTTTAGTAACTTGTCGTCAAAGAAGCAGTCGAGGGGGCATGTCCCCTAAACTTAACACAAATTTCAGGTGAAAACTTTTCAAGTGTTATGTGATAAAGGTGAATCAAGAACCACTAAAATGGAAAGCTCATCACTACCAAATAAAACTCTAATGGGAAACTCATAGGGACTTGCTCTGTTTGCTCACATGTTGCAAGTAACCAAACATTCTTCAGATCCCAAATCCAGATGTGGTACCTCCATTTCCCAAAAGAAATTCAAACTTCCATTTTTGAGAAAAAAAAAAAAAAAGCCTTTAAAACAGCAAGGGTGTACTCGGTATTTTAATGTTGGACATAATTGGGCGCCTACCATTTACACGGACAGGTCTTTCTGGTTTGCTGGTATATAACCAAGACAGTAGCATGGTGTTAGGGCTAGGATGGTTCATGGTTCATTTATTTCACACGTTTTACACAACATTAACATAGAAAGAAAAGTATTACAACAAATGATTACAAGATAAAAATAAATACAGTACAAATTATAAAATGCGTGTGGTGGTCAAAGTAGCAAAGGCTTTCTAGCTGACCACCACCTACTTTTGAGTAAACAAAGAAATGACACTGAGCTTTATTGAGATATTAGAAAATGTAGGAAATGTTTGTAGGGCCTAGAATGTACAAGAGAGAATAACATTTGTGTAAATTAAGGTATGTTCGAGATATACTGAACCGAGCAAGAAATCTAAACAGGACAAGCTTAATAAAAGAAGAACAAAACAATAAATAAAAAAAAAAATAAAAAAAAGCAAAAAAACAACATACAAACAAACACACAACAACAACAACAACAAACAAAAAGAAAGGAAAAGGACAACACATCATCAGCAGCAACAGCAGCGACAACAAAGATCAAAATATAAGCAGACAATTATTATTATTATTATTATTATTTTTAACTCTATTATTATTATTATTATTATTATTATTATTAGATAGTTACATACCATTATATTTGATCATTAAACAGAACATATATTATTTGATTGACAAGAGATCAGGTGGGCCTTATAAAGTTTCTTAAACCTGTTAAAAGTTTTTGTTTTTTTCAATGCCATGGGGACAGTTTCCCATATGACAGAAGCAGAGTACTTAAAAGTAAATTTGCCTATGTTAGTTCTAACTTGTGGTCGGTGGAAATTAAGCTTGGCAGAATTTCTGGTGTTATAGGAGTGCACAGTTGTTGTAGGTAGGAGGAGGCCCTGTTTAGCTGGTTCATATAAAATTATATTATTACAGTGACCTTGAGTTGTGTCCTTTGGCCTGTAAAAGAAACCTGCCGCATTTACACAATCCATTTGGTTTGGAAATTTAAACCATTAACTTATGGAAGAAGGAGAATTTGTGTGACCAAATCAGCTGAAAGACTACAAAGCGAATAAATAATTTTTACGTATCACTGGTAGACCACAATTTCTGAAACTTTGCAAATGAAAATATGACACGAACCATTTGACTTTCCAATGCGAAATTTAACACCAAGATGCCAATCAGTAACTCTATTGTGCCTCATCTACAACAACGACCACAAAATTTTTCTGATAAAGCTTCGACAACAAAAACTCTCTGCACTGTCTGTTGCTACCTTTACCTTGGGGTGCACAAAAATTATGTGACGTTTCCCTGCCTGTAAATTACAGTATCTTCAATACAGTTACCATCTAAGGCGAAAACTGGTACAGCATACTCCGGTTGACTTAAGTCTTTTTAATTGATCGTCGATTAGCACGTTGATCTCGAGTGGAGAAAGCACAATTACGATGGATTTGTTCTTGGAACAGTTTTCATTGCAAAGATGGTCTAGATGGTCACAAAGGGTAGGAACTAATCTTAGTAAAAAAGTGATTTACCGCGCTTGTTGATTGCAATCTCTCCTGCTGCCTTTTTCGTTTTGGTTTAACTTCAAGTTTTGTTGTCCTCTCGACCGAAGAACGTTCCGAAGAGCACCCTCGAATGCGAAAACCTCACCAGGAATGATCACAGTTACGAGCAGCACGGTGGACAAAGGATGATTGGCAGGCCCGTATTCCGGGCCTCAAATCGAACTTTACCAGATCTCCCCTCCGCCTGACCGTGGGAGATCTGGGTACGAGATTAGGATATTGTTAACTATAAAATATAGCCTCATTTGAAGCTTCGATTTTTTTTTTTTTTTTTTTTTTTTGCTTTATTAGTTTGTTAGTGATTTAATACACCTTTTAAAAAAAGTATGAACGCCAAAATTTGTGCCACCTCTCCTTCCCCTCCGTCAGGCTAAATAAGTGTAAAAATTCGTTCGTTTACTGTTTCATTACCGGATCGGAGATTCTGTATTTTTTTTTTTAATCCAAAACACTTTCAATACATAGTTCAGACCCTGCTTTAATAACAATTAATCCTGCGGTAAAAGTGACGTGTTTGTGCTTTCCTGAGGAGTGCAGAGCCGTTCTGGGAATAGCCATTGACTACCAAACGAAGTTATTAAGAAAACAAGCATTAGTAAAAACGAAAAGAGTCTTTGAATCACGTCGAAAGGTTACGAGTTTTAGACGGATGATAGATAGTTTATAAATCAAAAACCTTGCAGCCATATACTGAATTAAGTCTGATTTCAATAAAATATATAAAAATGAACGAATGACAATACCAAGGTAAAAAGGTGGATTTTGGGCAAAGATCAGTACGGCTAGAACAGACTGAAGAGAATTATTGTCAAACGTCCATTGTTTGTTTGGGTTATTCGTAATGAATTCATCAGCACATTATCATGTACGAAAACAAAGACAGCTCCTCGTGTCTGCCTGCGCTAGCCTGAAGAGCAGTAGTTTTCACCGGGGGTCGCTATCTCGCTAGCTCTCCGGAAGAAGACAAAGAAGTACACCCCACTTCCTACTAAAGTATTAACCGTTTTGAAACTTTTCTAACTTGTAAGGGTAGCCTCTTCCTTCGCCTTTAATTGTAAAGGAGTGCCCGTTAACAGTACCCTCCAAATGTACGTTAGTCTTCATTTCCACTGCAATCCCATTCTGTGAGATAAAAATAGAAATTAATTATCCAGCAATGGAGAACAATAAAACAAAAAAATCATTGTCGAAAAGCAAGGAGAAAAAAACATTTTCAGGGTACTACTTACTGTGAAGAAGGCTTCAGAGTAAGCATTCGACAAATCATTACTAGAACTGAAAGAGGTTATGACAAAGATGATAATTACGTTCTTTAGAACGGAAATCGCCATCACTCATAGGATCATTTCAGGAAAGATCTGTCAACAAAGCAGTATTAAAAATTAGAGACTAAAACTGAGGAAACAAAACTAGACCTAAAGATGATACAAAAGGTAAAAAAAATGACAGGGAAAAAAAAAAAAACAATAAAAATTGCAACCGAAGCAGAGTTACTAAATCTCTATGCATTGATCTGTAGGCCGACTCTCGTTCTATTCCTTGTTAAATAACAAAAAAAAAAAAAAACAAAACAAAACAAAACAAAACAAAAAACGAAGGGAAACGCGACTGCCACTTTTTGTATCTCGCTCGTCTAAGTCTAAAACAACTGGCATAATCACAAATAACTGTGATAACATAAACCGGTTCTGAAATTGTAACTGTGATCAAAAGACTCCCTTCATACATTTAAAAACTTAAATCACAAGGGTGAATGGCTCTTCAGAGTTGAGAGTGCTGTTGTATAAACTAATGTTACATTCAAAATCCACATTAACTTATAACAAAAGGGACACCCTTTTGATAGAAAAACATGAATTATGTTGATTAGTTTGCCGGGATAAAAATTAACCATTTCATTCGTATTAAATTACGTTTGTTTCATTGCTGAAAGAAAAAAGTGAATTGAATTTCTCACCATTGATTGATCTCTTCAAATCAGAAAACTCCCGACTTATTTTACCGACTACATGTGGCGTAGTTTCTACAATGTTAATATATTAACTTGATTCCCTGTATTATTCCTTGCTTTATTTCAACCGCCATCCTCCATATTCTTAGTTCCCGTTCAACTCAGTCACGTCCCTCCTTAGCGTTTATCTTCACAGTGGATTGTTTAGTATTGGTCTGTGCCACTCGAACCAATTGGTTACTTGGATAATAATAGTACAGTGTAAACGCAATTGCTGCTCCCCTATATTAGCTTTCTAAGTATGTACGCTGTGGTTTTTTGAGG
This sequence comes from Pavona decussata, assembly GCF_977016875.1. NCBI lineage: Eukaryota > Metazoa > Cnidaria > Anthozoa > Scleractinia > Agariciidae > Pavona > Pavona decussata. The sequence goes on along the minus strand of NW_028145430.1, from coordinate 262,177 downwards.
CGTTTTGGCCTGAACTGAAAAAGCCTGGATTTTAACCATTTTCTGCCTTAAAGTCTAAAAATGGGTATAAATTTTAGATCTTTACTACAATTAACTAAATTTCAGACGTAGTTCCCTTTTTATCATTAACTTTATCAATTTCGAGTCTTACTCGGCTCGTGTTATGAGTAGCTTATCACAGTAGCAATAAAAGCGATGTCTGTTCGAATCGAAAAATAACACTTTCCTTTCTAGAAAACTTGGAGGTGCCTTTGAACTGAAGCACGTAAAGGATGTTTTTGTTCCAACACTTTAACTTAACAAAAGCTAGGTCATCATCAGTTAGCTAGTCTCACCCCTGGAAAAAGATTTGGCTTCCTTGATTCCTTAATCCCTTCTGCAGTCTCAGAAGAAAAGGATTCAGAGCTCGGCACATCGTCTCTATCATATGACCCTCTGGAATCCATGGTACCTCCCCTTAGATGGTAAACAATTTCATTGCAGACATTGAAAGAAAGTTCGAGGTTCTTGTTGAGCAATACCCAGAAATTATTGCGATAACCGTGAGAAAATTTCCATAGATAAACCACTTTCTTAAAACATTGATTGACAGGGAAACGTCCAGTTGGGCTAGACAAAGGCAAATGAATTATCTCTACAAGGTTCAAGGTTCGCTTTCCTGAAAGCAGGCACCCTTAAGTCTAACATGCTCCTCTATCGATATAATCATTTTCCTTGATGAACAATCTTGCATCCTCAATAGAATAAAAGGAATTTTTGCTCAGAAAACAGCCCCAAATTCTTGACACCGTAATTACCCTAGCAAAATGGTTATCTAGGGTTCCTTGTAAATATTTCTGAGTTGCTGTTAAAGTTACCGTGTACCTTCCGAGAGAAAATTTTTAGATTTTCCTTTTTTTTTAGATAAAAATAAACTTCCCAGTAAGTTCTTACAAACAAAAGAAGAATTTTCTAAAAAGAGTGAGTATTTGCCGAGTAATTGGGACGTAAGCAATTTTCACCGGAAGTTAAATTTTACTTTGATTGACAGCATATTGCTGCTGGTGTAACCACCCATTGCGATATTTGCGCGAACGGTCTTTTTTTGAATGCTTCACGTTCTCGCACTTCGAATATTCTGTATTTAGTGGAAGAACTTGCGTTTGTTTAAGTGCAACACTGACATAAAAGAAGACAAAAGCTTTAAACTACGCTTTACAGAAGATAAAAGTCTTAAAATCTTCCATCGATGCAAATATTTCGAGACGTGCATGCTAATGTTTCAATTCGCGAGTCCGTGAATCGCGCTTCATGAGCTTCCTTTTTTATTTGCGGCTGAACTTTATCAGATCACTTGTGTTTGGCTGCGTAAAACTCACAAGTCTCTGCAAGCGGAAGCAAAACAAAACAATTGAAAGATAACGCTAAGAATCATGTCCTATATATTGATCTTTCCTCACGTCGCCCGTCGCTACAAAGGGTGGCGAATGGTAAATGGGAGATTTTGCGAGACGGCGAGACTGGCGTTTTTCTTTGCGATTCCAAGACATTTTGAATTTTTAGATTGCGAGACCGAGATTTCAAAATGTGTTGAGTGCGAGCGCGAGACGTTCAGACTCTTAAAATTCGAGCCCCAGATTTCGTTGAGATGCAATGAGAATGAGCTAGAATGAGCTTGTACAGTTTTGTAGCTTTTCTTAGAATTCAGACAATTTAGGAGAAGTTAGGATTGACTTTTTCTCAGAAATTGAAAGTTGCTTTAATGAATTTCAATATCGAGTGACGATAAAACGTCCTTTAAAAGAAAACAAAAAAACGAATCGAGACTTCGAGATCCTTAGCCTTGCAAAAAATCAAGACTCCGAGGCACCTTCGTATTAAAATCTAGACTGCGAGACGCACATAACCGCTAGAAAAACGAGACGGCGAGACCCGTGAAATTCGACTAAAATTTTGCGAGACCCAGAATTTTTTAAGGACCATTCGCCACCCCTGCTATAAGATAACTAATAAATGGAAAGCCGCCGGTTTTGCTTGTAGCGTTTTCACCAAGACTAACTGTAATACGATAATTTCCAAAGCGTTAAACGGAGTCAGCTCTTCTAAACGGTTCCGTTTAAACGTTTTCTTTCAAGCGTCAATCGGATACTTGTTTTCTATTTGCAGCATTAACAATTTGGGACGTTCATTCAAGAGCGAATTTTCACCCGAACTTTCGATACATCGATAAGCAATTTCGAAAATTCGCTATTCTCAACAATATTTCGATAGAGTAAATTTATTCGCTGGCTTTTCGACTTAAGAGCAGCCAGAATTTTCGTTTTGACTGAGACAATAAATGTGGTCACGGTGGTTCCCCGATAATTCCGTAGCGCTAATAATATTACCCTCCTCAGCCGCTTCTACTTCGGTCCAACAGCTTTGCTTGATAAGGCCGGCTTCAGTCCCCGTTTTGTTTTTCCCGTAATCATTGCAGATTACAAAATCTACGTGCGCGTAAAACAAACACCGCAGATATCCAACAAAATGGTGAAGGAGTTAATTACTCTGGAACGCGAGTACGTGCAAAATTGCGAGAAAATTTTCACAGGAGGTGACCGGAAGAAAAAGTAGCTTGCAAAATGATTGGCTAATTTTCCATAAAGGCGTCAGGGGGGCGGCGCTTGTTTCTGTAGCGAGAATATATTATCAGCGCTGTTTTCTGAAATCAGTTTTTTTTTCTTGCAGGGAACACTTTCAAGAGTTACAACTCAACAACGATTTAGCTGATTTCAGTACAATTTGGCCAGATGTTAGAAAAATATATATCCAACAAAATCTTGTCGGGAAATTTGATAACTCTAAAAAATTCTTTCCTTGAAAGCCATTTCCCTGCGTTCACTCCACATGGTTTTCTCCAGTTTTGAAAATGTTTTGTACTTTTTAAACGAAATCGAATTACGGAAAACCCTGACACGTTTTTTAAGCTTTTGGGATCCCGAGTTGGAGAAAAAAAATTCCAAAATATAAAAGTCGCATTGAGTTGGAACTCTTGAACGATGACCTGGATCTTCAAGTTCCGACTTTACAGAAAACCTGGGAATTTACTTTCTCGTACTTTCTTGACCGGACATTCAATGCATTCATAACATATTTACGAATAAATTAGTACATTCATGCAGAGTTAGCGTTGATTCAGACTGTTGATATCGTCTCGGTGCATTCTCGAATTATATGCAATGCATTCAAAATACATTTATGAATGAATAAGCACATTGATGCAGAGTTCCCGTTGATTTAGACTGTTGATAACGTGTCGGTGTATTCTCGAATTATCTGCAATACATTCAAAATACATCCATGAATGAATTAGTATATTCATGCAGAGTTGCTGTTGATAATTGTAATGTGTCGGTGTGTTTTGTGTGGAGCTTTCTTGAATTATCAGCAATGTATTCAAAATACGATCATGAATGAATTAGTAAAGGCCGCAGCAAGACTTTCAAGAGAGGCGAGGCAAGTGAGGGCGCAAGCCTCCGGGAGGATCTGCAGCATGTTTCGCCGAAAAGAAAAAGTGGAGGCTACGGCCCTAACTAATTCATTCATGACTGTGTCTTGAAATCTGATGAATGTACTAATTTTTCGTGAATCTATTATGAATGCATTGAATGTCCAGTCAAAGCCGGTGAGTACCCACGCGTGAGCACGTTACAATTATCAATAGCAACTCTGCATGAATGTATTATGGACGCGTTAAAGTTCCAGTCAAAGGGCAGCCAAGAATTTGGGGCTGTTTTCTGAGCAAAACTTCCCTTTACTCTAATGAGAATGCAAGATTGGTCATCAAGGAAAATGATTATATCCATAGAAGGGAATATTACACTAAACGGTGCATGCTTTCAGGAAAGCGAACCTTGAAGCGAACCTTGAACTTTGTAGAGATAATTCATTCGCCTTTGTCTAGCCCAACTAGACGTGTCCCTGTCAATCAATGTTTTAATTATCAATAGCAACTCTGCATGAATGTATTATGGACGCGTTAAAGTTCCAGTCAAAGGGAAGCCAAGAATTTGGGGCTGTTTTCTGAGCAAAACTTCCTTTTACTCTAATGAGAACGCAAGATTGGTCATCAAGGAAAATGATTATATCCATAGAAGGGCATATTAGACTTAACGGTGCCTGCTTTCAGGAAAGCGAACCTTGAGGCGAACCTTGAACTTTGTAGAGATAATTCATTCGCCTTTGTCTAGCCCAACTAGACGTTTCCCTATCAATCAATGTTTTAAGAAAGTGGTTTATCTATGGAAATTTTCTTACGGTTATCGCAATAATTTCTGGGTATTGCTCAACAAGAATCTCGAACTTTCTTTCAATATCTGCGATTAAATCTAAGGAGAGGTACCATGGATTCCAGAGGGTTATAAAATAGCGACGATGTGCCGAGCTCTGAATCCTTTTCACCTGAGACTGCAGAAGGAACGCATTGGAATCGAGGAAGCCAAATCTTTTACCAGAGGTGAGACTAGCTAACTGACGATGACCTACCTTTTGTTAAGCTGAAGTGTTGGGACAGAAAATTTCAGTTTCAAGGCAGCTCCAAGAACAACGTAGTATCTTGTTTTCTAGAAAGGAAAGTGTTATTTTTCGATTCGAACGGACATCGCTTTTATTGTTACTGTGATAAGCTACTCATAACACGAGCCGAGTAAGACTCGAAATTGATAAAGATAATGATAAAAAGGGAACTACGTCTGAAATTTAGTTAATTGTAGTAAAGATCTAAAATTCATACCCAGTTTTGGCCTTTTTTTTTAGACAAAAATGGTTAAAATCCAGGACTTTTAATTTTCAGACCAAAACGCCTCAAAAACCACAGCGTACGTACATAGAAAGCTTATATAAGGGAGTAGCAATTGCGTTTACACTGTACTATTATTATCCAAGTAACCAATTGGCTCGAGTGGCACAGACCAAGACTAAACAATCCACTGTGAAGGTAAACGCTAAGGAGGGATGTGACAGAGTTGAACGGGAACTAGAAATATGGTGGGTGGCGTTTGATATAAAGCAAAGAATAATACAGGGAATCAAGCTAATATGTTAACATTGTAGAAACTACGCCACATGTAGTCGGTAAAATAAGTCGGGAGTTTTCGGACTTGAAAAGAACAATCAATGGTGAGAAATTCAATTCACTTTACTTCACTTTTTTTTTTTATTTCGGCACTAAAACAACGTAACTTGATATGAATGACACCGTTAATTTTTATTTCTGCAATATAATTCATGTTTTTTCTATGAAAAGGTTGTCCCTTTTTTGTTATAGGTTAAACTGGATTTTAGGTATGACACTTTTTGTATATAACAGCACTCTTAACGCTGAAGAGCCATTCACCCTGGTTATTTAGGTTTTTAAATGTATCAAGGGAGTCTTGGATCACAGTTACAATTTCAATACCGAACAATGTTATCACAATTAATGTCAGCTCATGCCAGTTGTCTAAGACTTAGACGAGCGACATGCAAAAAGGAATAGAACGATAGGTTCCTAGAGATCAATTCATAGAGTTTTAGATATTCTCTTTTATTTAGTTGCAATTTTTCATTGTAACTTTACTTTTTCCTTGTAATTTGTAATTTTTATCATCTTTAGGTATAGTTTTGTCTCTTCACCTTTTTCTTTAATCATTAATACTGCTTTGTTGACAGATCTCGTGTGAAAGCAGCCTATGAGTGATGGCGATTTCCGCTCTAAAGAAGGTCATTATTATCTTTGTCATATGCTACTGCAGCAGTAGTGCGTATTCGTCGAATTCGTACTCTGAATCCTCCTTCACGGTTAGTAGTGCGCTGAAATTGCTTTTTCCCTGGTTTTTATCCAATGATTTTGTTTTTATAGTTTACTATTGCTGGGTAATTAATTGCCATTTTTATCTTACAGAATGGGATTGCAGAGGAAATGAAGACTAACGTACATTTGGAGGGTACTGTTAACGGGCACTCCTTTACAATTACAGGCGAAGGAAGAGGCTACCCTTACAAGTAAGAAAAGTTGTAAAACGATTTTAACCATTTACCGGTTTTAACATTAAAATGCTCTTACTATGAGGTGGAGTGTATCTATATGTCTTCTTCCGGTGAGCAACCGAGATAGCGACCCCAGAAAACTGGTGTCCTTCAGGATAGAGCAGCAGACACGAGGGGCTGTCTTTGTTTTCTTACATCATTATCTGAATGAATTCATTAGAAGGTACAAAAAAAAAAAAAAAAAAAAAAAACCCGTACAGGTAATGAACGTTTGGCAAGGATTCTCTTAAGTCTGTTCTAGCCAGACTAATCCTTGCAAAAGTCCACTCTTTAAGCGTTTTTTTTGTGAAACTTGTGACCTCTCGACGTGATTCAAAGACTCTTTTTTCATTTGTAACCATCTTCGTTTGCTTCTTAACGTCTTTTGGTAGTCAATGACTATTTCTAAAAAGGCTCTGCACTCCTAAAAGAAGCACAAAAACGTCACTATTGCAGCAGGGTTCCTTGTTATTGACCCAGGGTTTGAACCATGCATTGAAAGTGTTTTGGATTTAAAAAAAAAAAATACAGAATCTCCTATCCGGTAATAAAACAACAAACGAACGAATTTTTAACCTTATTTAGCCTTGGTGTAATTAAACACCAGTAAACCTACCAAACAAAAAACATTTGAAGGTTCAAATGAGGCTACATTTGAAAGTTTACAATAGCCAGTTCAGCAGGGCATGAATCGTTGTATATAGACGCACACCCGAGAGCTCCGCAAACCCGAATTCAAGAAGTAAAATTACAAAGTGAAACTAGCTTCCTACGCACTTCAAACATCATCAAATCAAAATTTAGATATATAGATAAAAAAACGTCCGAGGATAGGATGAACTAACGCATGTGAAAATTTATAGCCGCCTTTGGAATCTGATATTCTACAGCTAGAGTCAACGAGTGTAGAGCTAAACAAAGGAAATAAAGAACTTGTCTTGCAAGACAAAGCTAATTTGAAAAAAAAAATATGCAAGTGATAAACAACTCTTGAATGAATTCTATGCGACAAAATTGCGCCTGCAGACAATTATGTGACAAAAAACGAAAGGTGCAATTCTCAGAAGCAAAGCCCGGAGGCATGAGCAAGGTGAACGAAACACTAGGTATTTTTTTTTTTATTTGTAAAAAACGAAATCATCGCGAGAAAACAGTTACTAAGCTCAAATTAAGAAACAACAAACTTACCTCTGATCCATCCGATATTCTACAAGAGCATAAGACATTTTTCGAAACACTTTGCAAGTCCCATACTAACTAAATCAAAAATTAATTTTATCTGAAAGAACTATCTTATATGGCTGGCACCAAAAATCAAACTTTACTACTTAACTAATCTCTCATTGTTGCCAGATATCTAATTTTTGCTACAAGCGTACGCAACAGCACACTGGACTTTGAATGTTTCCTTTTACGCCTAAGGAATAAGATTTCCATTCGCCGCACCATTGCGGCAGCAACAAATCATGCTGTCGATTAACTAAATCGTGGGCCAAGCTGTTTTCGTTTAGTGTAAGCTGACTGTACGTTACGATTGTGAATTGTGATTGTCAGTATTATAATTATTGTAAGTACTTTTAACATTGTAAGCATTGTCAGCAATGTAAGTACAGTAAATATCATTAGCATACTGTAAGTATAGTGAGTAATGTTCGTATTGTAAGTCATGTCTTAATCATTATATTCTTATTAATATATTTGGTATTTATAGATTATTAGATTTTATATTAAAAAAAAACAGTTCAGTGTTGAAACTGAGTAAATTTGAAACGAGCAATGCAGGTTGTTCGAGATAATTGAAAGCTTTTCTTTTTTTATGAAGCAACGTTTATTTATCTTCTTAGCGCAACAGGCTACAACTGCGACTGATACTTTATTGCACACTCAACACGCTACAAACTAAGTAGGACTACAACTAGTTTGCACTTAATGCACTTCGTTTAACGCAGAGTAACCATGAAGTTTCGTGACTGTTGTGCGTCCTCTCTTATGCCGAAAATTTTCAAATTGCCACTCCGAATGTGGCACTCCAACTTGGTGTGGCGCTGTTGCAATTCTGTAAGTCTTTGCTGAGACCACTGAAGAGCACAAAGTGTCGCTTCTTGTTGGGATGCTACCTTTGCCAACTTTAAAGTTGTCGCTCTCACCTTAGAATTCAGATTTTTCACTTCGACTTGCAAATCTTCAACATGCGTGCTTTTGTTTTTTTTGCTCTAGATCTTTTAATTTTCTCTTGTATGTAGTGAACTGGTAATATTTGTAAGAGGGTAGACAGCTTATCCTCGATGCTGTCAAGTCTCGCGTTTGCATCGCAGCACCGTTGGCAGGCATGTTCCCGAACTTCCGGGCAATCTTCTTCATCAGTCAGAGAACTGCCTTCCCTTGTACGTTTACGGCGATGCCTTTCTTTGGTCCATTCTTCGGACAATCCTTTCTGTTGGTCTCCTTCCATCGTGTTTCCTTTAAAAACTAAACATTTAGCAACGTTTCAACAGGCAAAGGGATAATTATTCCTTGCTCGCATGATGCACGTTCTTCGCCCATTCCCAGTCCTGAGAGTTATTTCTGATTAAAACGCAAAACGCGCCAGATATTTTCACTATCAATGCATAGAGGGAAATTTTTTTGCCCCTTCCCCTCCCCCTGCCCCTCCCCCTCCCCCATTAAGCAGACCTTTCACTTTCAATTCTTCCAAGATTTTCTGATAGACTCGAAATACTTTATACTTTTTTTAAGGGGAGAGCAGTTTATGAGCCTTGAGGTCATCAATGGTGCTCCTCTGCCGTTCTCTTTTGATATCTTGACACCAGCATTCATGTATGGCAACAGAGTGTTTACCAAGTACCCACCAAACATACCAGACTATTTCAAGCAGACGTTTCCTGAAGGGTATCACTGGGAAAGAAGCATTTCCTTTGAAGATCAGGCCGCATGCACGGTAACCAGCCACATAAGGTTAGCTTCATACAAAAGTGCTGTCGGTTGAGCCTGAGCTGGCAACTAAGCTCCCGTTAGATGCATTGAGTCTGTTTCGTTATGGGTTTGCTTTTATTTGACAAATTTTAATTTAAATGGGTGTCTTCTGCGATGGAACAATAACGATGCCCTCACTCTCAAGTGGTAAACTACAAAACAATTAAGACTGTTCGCTTAATTAACAATGTCCCTCTGATGTGACTTTTAACTCCTCATTATGTAACTTTGATGTTTTTGTATACGAGCTGAATACGGCTTTCTATTTTACGACTATCTATATAATGAAACGATTCTCGTTTTTATTTCTTAACTGTCTGAGCAACAATAGCTACTGACAATATAACTTACACAGTGAATCTCAATACATATCCTGCCAAGATAGCTCTTTACCAGAAGAACATTTAAATAATGATGATCATTTTAATGGGAATGGACTCACTTAACTCAGGAATGTGGGACCAGCCATGTTTTTTGTATGCGATTGATCGCCGAATAAGAAAAATAAGAACTGCCTTTCATTATCCCCAGTGCCTTCGCGTCTGCAAGGGAAGCTACAACGAGTGCCGGATAGGAGGAAAAATGCTAAGCTTACTTCAAGTCAGGAAATGAGAAAATACCCGAGTGTTGTATCCCTCAAGATTAAAAGAGTTCTCCTAGAATGTCATGTTTACACTGATTACAACCGACTCTTTTTTCAACAGGTTGGAGGAGGAAGAGAGACGTTTTGTCAACAATGTCAGATTTCACTGTGTAAACTTTCCCCCCAATGGTCAAGTCATGCAGAGGAGGATACTGCAATGGGAGCCATCCACTGAGAACATTTATCCGCGTGATGGATTTCTAGAGGGCCATGTTGAAATGACTCTTCGGGTTGAGGGAGGTGGCTATTACCGAGCTGAATTCAAAAGTACTTACAAGTAAGTTTATATCTGTTAAACAGGAAGTGTCATGGGGTTTTGACCCGTTTTGTTAAAAATAGTGAAATACTGAAAACTTTCACTTAGCTACAAACTAGAACAACGAGAGGAAATAAATCAACTCAATTCTCATCTGTTCTATCGCATTTCGAGAACTTGAAAAACGTTATCCTATCATTTTGGAGTTTCAGTCCATTTCAATTTAACTCTCTCTGGTTAGAGGTAACAATAAACAATTTTATTGCACTGGGATGAAAAAAACAAGGCAATCATTTTTTTTTTTTTGTTTTTGTTTCTGTTGACAAACAAACATTTTGGGGCTTTTAAAATTACGTCAAATTCGCGTGAAACTTCCCCTGTAAGTAATTTGACTACTTGTGTCGATTGTATACTCTACCACTGAGTTGTAAGAGAGTCTCGTGGTGAAAAAGACTACACAACTGAGTTGGAGTTGCTTGCTTGCTTGTTAGCATCACTTTGAAGAATTTTCACTTATAAAACAGGATTCCACTTGCTATATCATAGTGTCTCTTCCCAGCTAACCTAGTAAGCTCAGGGTCACTTAACCGAGAACATTTGTTCCTTTGCAGAGGAAAGACCCCAGTCCGCGACATGCCAGACTTTCACTTCATAGACCACCGCATTGAGATTACGGAGCATGACGAAGATTACACCAATGTTAAGATACGTGACGTATCCCATGCTCATAACTCTCCGCTGCCGACTAGGTATTAAGCGGAAAAGGCAAGGCAACAAGACGCAAAACCGCGCTGTTTGTCCCATTTCATAAGAGATTCGACAACTGTGCTTCTTTGCCACTTGATTTCAATTAGTTTAAATTAACTCTCTGGGCTGATGTTGAAGTTTTGATTGCTAAGTGAGAAAATCTTTGTGATTATTAAATTTGTTGCCTGAAGCAAGTTTAGTGAAGTCTTCTATTTCCCCGGTAAAAGCCAGTTTTCCCGTCCTCATATCCCTCCTCCCTTTCTCCTGTACTGCAAAATTAGAAATCTTGGAACAGGGTGGAATGATCATTCACAAGAAATGAGGTGGAAAAAACTGTCAAAGGTCCCAAAAAGATGCCTGTAAGAAGTTGTTCAAGAAAAGAAAAGAAAAAAGAGAAATTTGCATGCCTGGAGAAAAATTATGCGTAAAATGATGGTTGCAAGAAAAAGGGTGCAGTGAAAATTTCTTTGTCCCCAACTCCGAAGATTTGCAAACTAAAAGAAATGCAAACTATATGACGATCCGAAGTTTCTTTTAAAAATAACTACTTCTTACGCTATCCCTCGTATTTAAGGACAATACCACCTTACACCGCAGTATTTTTGCATTAAAACTAGCCGGGTTAAAGCAGATCTTACGAAATGCCGTTAAGATCCAGAAATGAAATTGCGGTTAACCAAGCATTCTTTAGAGATAATTAAACAACGCTATGTACAAAAAGCATTAAAATACATAACGGTGTTTGACATTTTTTTGACTAATTGAAGCTTTTATTATCTCTGAAAAATGTGCTGTTAACCTCAATTTTCTTTTTGGATTTCGAAAGCCCGCATAGTCAAAAACTTTGAATTAGAAGGCATCCTCCGGAGTTTTTTCCAAATAAATTCAAAACTTGTTCAGTTGTTTGGTCCGCGTCGAACATTACTTTAAAACATTAACCATAAGCAAAAATATAGTTAAATGCAAGAATATTAGCAACAGTCTTGGATAAAATTTCGAATAAATTGACGATATGCTAAGAAACTTTCGGAGAAAATAGCTCTTCTTCTCACAATATCAAAGGAATTATATTCTTGAAAGTTATATACCAGAAATAAACAGTGTCCTTTTTGAGAGTAAAAAGGTAGTTCTTTATTTTGATTTTGATTTTTTGTTTACTTGAACAAGTAGGCTCGATCGACGAGGATTTAACTGGAGGGGGCAGTTTCTGTTTCAAAGGCCAATATATCAGAGAAATCGTTCGCAATAGCTACAGAAAAGGCGCCGAAAAATAATGTGGACTATTGTCGAAGGTGTTGCCGAACGGTAGAGTAAAGAATAGTCCTTTACCACTTGCACATCAACAACAAAGGAATGTCAGCGTCTAGAATGAAACTTTCGCAGATGTCTTGCGATGGGAGTTTTCCAAGACGGAGTTATGTTTTTGTAGCGCAAACCAGACAGATATGCCGTGCATCCGGCAGCGACACACGAAGAACGCCTCTATCGTCTTACCAGTTTTGTGCGTCATAACTGAAATCAAAACTCCGCTGGGTTCACGTTTTCTTTCGATTTGTGTAGGTTCGGTATTGTCTCCTTACTTTTCTTTCCTTCTCTCTCTCTCTCTCTCTCTCTCTCTCTCTCTCTCTCTCTCTCTCTCTCTCTCTCTCTCTCTCTCTCTCTCTCTCTCTCTCTCTCTCTCTCTCTCTCTCTCTCTCTCTCTCTCTCTCTCTCTCTCTCTCTCTCTCTCTCTCTCTCTCTCTCTCTCTCTCTTTTCCTTTTTTTTTTCGCTTCCAAGAAAAAAACAATAGACACTTACACTCTATACAACATCATCAATCAAGAACTGAAAAACATGACAGCTTGGCTATCAACAAACAAATTATCACTTTATGTCAATAAAACTCATTTTATGACTTTTAAAACTAAAAATAGGGCGTTTTCTCAGCGAATGAACAAGTAAAATATACAAAATTTTTAGGGTTATTAATTGATAAAGAACTCTCTTGGAAATACCAGATAAATATCATGTAACAATGAAAATATCAAAATTAACGGGAATAAGTGTTAAAGCCAGACATCACTTATCCAAAAAAACTTTACCAAACATATATTACACTTTGATTTATCTTTATCCGATATACTGTAATATGGTATGGACAAACACATATCCTACTAGACTCAAACCTTTTTTCTATGATACAAAAAAAAAAAAAGTAAGACTAATGACATTCTCTAGCTACAGAAAAGGAACCGGACCAATTTTCACTTCATTTAAGTTATTAACTATATATCAACTGAAATTATGCTTCACAAACAAGCTAACATCAAACTCTTTATTTTGCCTTGCATCCTTTACATCACGTGTTATTGGGTTTTTACAAAACTCATTATTTTTTCAAGAGGCAAGAGGATCTGGTGGTGTGCAAAATGAAAAAAAAAAAATAAACAAATTCCCAAACTTTGCCAGGACATAGCTCTAGATGAAGTATTGCTAAAAAAAATACTTTGAGTTCGATTAGACTTTTATTTTTGGCGAACGGCGACAAAGTCTGATTGGCCGCTCCCACATAGGTTTTCACGGCTTCCACACCATACGTTACTTGAAAGTCGACTAAAAATAAACATAGCAGTAAATCTGATCATCATCATGAAATGTCTTAATCAAAAGAATGCATATGTAGGAACAGTCTGAAGTGTTATTTGTTCAATTCCATCGTGAACTAAATATTAAGTGGATTTTAGTTCCACATTTCGCCGATTTTGGCGGAGCAAAAACATGGCAACATTGGGAGGGTAAAATTGGTCCTTGGTACATGGCGTGGTTTCGTATCAAGTACATCGAGCAAAACAGCAGAGTTTCATCTTCAAATAACTGCAATAAAATTTTTGGGCTACGTTAAATATATAATTTAAGAGCGCCAAACAAAAGTGACCCAACGGTCAAATTACGCAGTTCCTTGTCACACATTAACAGGCGTGAAATCAACAAAGTGCTCTTAAAAAATAGTGGGCCGACGTTTCGCCAAAAATCGTTACTGTTGCGATGATAATGCCAATTTTTAACATTATTTTTCCTTTTTAACTTCTTAGTTTCTGAAATTGTTTTGAATTTCAAGCGGTTGATTTTTGTTACGAGCCAAATTCAAATCGCTATTTACCCTGGTTAAGGTTGCAAACGGTTTGTACATGTAAGCTGTAAAGGAGAATGATTTACTATCATTTTTGAATCACAGTAGACAACACAAAGGTAATTTTTTTTTCTGGTGGGAGAAACAAATATATGAGTAAAATATAAATTCCTAGAAACTGAAGAGAGACGGTTTCCAGTTTTGAGCTGGAGGCGTCATTGGATGCTCTGGAATGCGTTGCACAACAGAAAGACAAAGGATTGTAACGGTGGGGAAGGGAAATAGTTTGCACGGACAGGACTGACGGGGGCTACGCCAACTTTAAAACATTGATATGGAAAGATCATTGAAAAAAAGACATGAAAGAACAAAAAAACAGAATTATCTTCTTTTCCCTTTGCATCTATTGACATCCGATTTGTTTCCGGTATGAAACTTGACAAATAACAAAAGAAGTCCGCATTTTTTCTTAAATACTACTCTATTTATTTATTTATTTATTTATTTATTTATTTATTTATTTATTTCTTTCTTTCTTTATTTAATTATTTATTTATTTATTTATTTATTTATTTATTTATTTATTTATTTATTTATTTATATATATATTGGTTACTTTATTTGTTATTCTAGTCTTGTGTTCAGAAACACTGCGAGTCACCAATTTTAACACTTTAATTATAACTGTATTCCTAGTTTTAGAATGACCCCTCCCCCCCTCCCCCATTGACACACTGAATCAGAGTGTGTATGATGTGCGATACGCTCTATGTCCTCTTTCCATTTTGAAGCAGGGGCAAACATTAAGCACATTTTCTCGGGACAGTAAACATAGCTAAATCCTTGGGCTTTTCTGCCAATTCCAACGTTGAGCGGGGATGAAACGGGCAGAACTGACCGGGTAAGGACCTCGCTTTATCTTCTGTCAACAGAGGTGTAGCGGCCGATTCGACTTGCATGCTTGGAACCATCCTTGCGAAATATAGCAGCGATGAAATAATCTTTACCCTAGTTGAATACCCTGTTTTATTAACTCTAACAATAGAGTGTTGACTATCCAATCAGGGTGGGTTTACAGCGGGCAAGCCTAGGCATGTCTATTGTTTCCTTTGTACAAAAGTGACGCTTATTAGTAAACTCTAATAAGATTAAATTTAGAAATACAATTTAACTATAAAAATGAGCGAAAAAACGGAACGACGTTTCGGTGTCATCCTGGCACCATTTTCAAGTAAAGAATGCAACAGAAAAGATAATTTATACGTAAAGTAAAGGTGTGAAATAGAATAAATTAAAGTAAAACTAAAAGTAACTGTCCCGTGTTCATTCAGAAGGTGTTATAAAATGGGAGTTTTGTCCGTTAGACAAAAAGGTTCTCGGTTTTCGGCCATCGGGAAACAACTAAAGAATAATCACCAAGTCGACACAATTGGCGACCTGACAAGTAACTTCACAATCTTAAAGAAATGTCAGGGAAAGCTTGATTGTTTAATATTCAAAATGCTTTAGATCACTGAGAAAGAAGAGACCGAGTCTAAACACCTAGTCAGACTCCATTCGTGCAAAGCTATTTGTGTAACGGACAAAACTCCCATTTTATGACACCTTCTGAATGAACACGGGACAGTTACTTTTAGTTTTACTTTAATTTATTCTATTTCACACCTTTACTTTACGTATAAATTATCTTTTCTGTTGCATTCTTTACTTGAAAATGGTGCCAGGATGACACCGAAACGTCGTTCCGTTTTTTCGCTCATTTTTATAGTTCATTAGTAAACCTTGGCACTTATTAGTATGCAGGAAGACACCGATTAGGCACTTAATTAGTATAGAGGAAGGAACTTATTAGTATGCAAACTTAGTTTGCATTGCATGGTAATTAAATCCCTTGGGATTATTTGAATATGCTACATAATAGATTGTATTGTGTCACACTCTGTCACTCAACTTGAGGCCGCGCGCTCAAATCATGTTTAGCGAGGCATGTTCAAGTTTCTACCCAACTGACCTCGTTGTTGATGCCGAACAAGTACCTCAAGCTGTCCCGGTTGAAGTTGTTCAACAAGTTGTGGACCCTCCTCAAGCGGTTACTCCAGCAGTTGTTCCAGCAGTCACTCCAGCAGTTGTCCCAGCGGTGGAAGTGCAACAACTTGTCACTGGTCAAGTTCAGGATGAGTTACATTAAGTTCTCACCTTCGTTTAGTCTTTTCGGAGCTTTAGCTCGTTTCGTGCCGCAGGCTAGTTAAATTCCCCGTGTTTGTTCTTAGTTTGCATGTAGTGGCGAGATACCCCAAGTTGGGCTTCTTCGTTTTTGCATGAACAATAAGGTATCTAGAATTTGTTTGACTGTCTGGCGGGATAGCTTCTAGTCTGCTAGTGTTACCAGTGGAGTAAAATTTGCTTATGCGCCGTATTGCCTGGGGCGGCGCTAAAAATTACCTAAATTGCCTGTGCGGTTTTGCCTGAAGTGGTGGCAGTATTACCTGTGGGGTAAATTTGCCTGTGTGGTGTTGCCTGAGGCGGCGTTGGAAATTATGTGAATTGCCCGTGTGGTTTTTTGTCTGAAGTGGCGGCAGTATTTTCCTGTGTGGTTTTTTATTTGCCTGTGTGCTGTTGCCTGTGGCGACGTCGGGAATTGTGAGATTTCTTGCCTTTGTGCTTTTGCCAGAAGTGGCTGACGTATTTTCACGTGTTCACTAGCCTTGCCTATGTGGTGTCGTTTGTGGCGGCGTGGCAATTGTTTTTTAAATAAGCAAAGGCTGATATTGGCTATGATTTCGAATATTTTTGCATGTGGTTTTGTCGTGGTGGCGAGATTTTTTCATCGTGTTAAACTTACCTGTGATGTGTATTGCTGCCTGGCGCGTTATTGCAAAAATTAAAACATAATTTTTTATAACTTTTATTGAGAATTGTTCTGGCAAGTCTTTGCGTCGACATTCCTTTTTCTTGTGTTACCGAAACGCGGTGTCTTGGATTGTTTTGAATTTGTTTGTTAAAATGCCGAAAGCCGTGAGAGGTGTTGATGAACTTATTTGTAAGGTTCTGGTTCGGTGATATTTGTTTAGTTCTAATTGCCTCTTGTACTTAGCTCCCAGTGGGGTTTGCCTCAGGTGGCCGTAACTATTCATGCTTTGCTGTTGCCTAATGCGGCCGGTTTTTGTCTTATTGATGTCGTTCAGGATCTTAAGCGTCCGTAGATACCTGTATAAGGGTCATCTTTTTGTGAGACTTATCGTGGTCTTGTTTTTTTTTTTTTTTTTTAACTGTGTTATTGCGGGCTATATGTGGTCCTTTGGTCCTTACGTTTTATATTTATTTACGCTTTAACGTTAATGGTCTAATGTTGTAATTTTCTAACGCCAATAGATTAAATTAACAATATAATAATTGTAATATAATGATAATACTAATAATGATAATAATAATAATAATAATAATAATAATAATAATAATAATAATAATAATAATTATTATTATTATTATTATTATTATTATTATTATTATTATTATTATTATTATAATAATAATGATCGTTAATTCAACCTCCTCGTGTTTAAGGCCCCTTCGATGATGAACAATAATTTGTGAAATTTAGTTTTAGATTGTTAGTAGGAGGTATTGTTCTACCAATCGGAGATGGGCTGATTCGGCTAGTGTTCGCGTAGTTTTTTCTTGCTTTAGTTTTTCTTTCAGTTACCTTAGTTCTAATTTGTGTGATGAATTGTCTCGATTCTCAAATAAATCTATTAATAAATATTGCGTTGGTTGCCAATCCCCAGTATGTCATTCGCATTTTATTGAATTTCATTTAGCTATTTTTCGTCGCACCTTGTAGCTCTTTTCGGTTGGGTATAGGTTCGTTTTACCCTTTTCTTGGTCAAGGTGAGTGACTCCTGTTGGTTTACCGTACCTCTCGGTGACCACCAGACGTTCTGTGTCAGAAGTGTTGAAGTTGCTCCCTCCTGATCGGGAACCCCGGGATTTGCGTTCTTGTAGTCGCTGGTTTTGGTGCTCCTCCATATTTCGTGTCGCGTTATCCCTGTTTAAACTCTTTTTTTCTTCACCTCTCGTTAGATGGTGGGACATAAGAAAAAGATAATCCCGCTCGATGAAATTGGGAATGTTTTACGTTCAGACCCGATGGAGTTTCGAAATCGTGCACTTGAAATTGAACAGCGACGGTCGTTCAACTGGGTAAATATTTCCGGGGTTCCTGATCTAGGGGGGCTAGCAGCACTGTCCGATTGGAAAGATGTAATTTCGTCGGGTGTATCTCCAGTTCTTCAGAATTTACGATTAAGAGACCCCGATAATTTTTTGGTTGGCGGCCTGCTTCAGAATGTTGGTGCGTGGGAAAATATTCTAAAAGGCCATTCCCTGGTACAACGGATTGGAGACTGGATACGGAATAAAGTTAACATCTTGGACTTCTATATTCTAGGATTTTGTATATTTCTCTTTTTGTTATGTTAAGTAAGGATTGGGAAACAGTAGTATTTGTATGCAGGCCGAGTTTGTAGTTAATGGCAAGGACTGGAATAAACATTTGTTGGCCCTGATACCGTTGGTGTGTTACTTTGGGTTAAAGTATGGAGATAGGCTAGGGGAAGGCCAGAGCGATTCCCCATACCTTATCTACACCTTATGAATAATAATACCTTGGGAGGAAATATTACACTATGCAGGAAGACACTGACTAGGCACTTAATTAGTATTGAGGAAGGCACTTATTAGTATGCAGGAAGACAGGGGAAGACACTAACCCGGCTAATTTCCAACATCTATCACTGCTGAAAATGTTATGTAACTTTTCACTGCGATTGAATATGGCAAAACGCAGACACCTTTTTTTAGCGTTTTGGGTCCGAAGAGTGAGGAGCAAATTAAATTAACAAAAAATAAAATTTGATTTGACTTGTAGCTTTCAAAAGGTGATTCGGACGCTCACATTTAGGGGTCGTGAAAAATTCGACAATTCACTTTATCACAAAACTCTTGGTGTAGTTTGATAGCCAGCTCTATAAGCTTTGATTTGATATAAGGGTTCAGGTATCTACAGTTTAAACTGGACGCGCTACATCGCTTGGACGTGAGACACCTCTAAAGGTAAAGGGTAACCTAAAACATGTGGCAAAATGTTCGCTGTTATTTGCTGCTCCTTGTATAATTGTATTTATTACACCCATTTTGAAATCACTGGTGATCCTTGCAATCTAATTGGCTCTTAACAGTGCGATTTGTTCACGAATTGCACCATTTTTTTGCTCTAAATCGCATCCTTTTTCTCAGCCAATCAAAATGAAAATGAAATAATAATAACCAATCAAGTTTCATGGCCTAGCTGCACTAACCAATCAGATTGCAGAAAAATATAGGGCAAAAAAAGTCATTTGTGGGAAATTTTGCAATTCCTGTTGTCCAAATTCCTCGTTTTCCAGGTAAAAATGGATGAATTCAACTACTTACAGTTTTTAAACGACGACAATGATCTTCTTGCGGCTAAAAATTACTGGCAGATGATTTTTCAACTTTTGCGGCCAGCTTTAATCAAATTGTCGCCAACTTTTCTCCAAAAATTGCTGCAGTTCCGCCAATCTCGAGTCCATCGGAACCAAAAGCAAAACAACAACAACAAGACGAAGCAGTAGACGTTTCAAGATTTCCTGTAGTTTCAAACGAAGATATAGAAGAGCTCAAACCAAAGGACAAAAACCCGAATGTGCCAAAATACCTGATCGGCACCATTATGAAGTCCATGGCTTCCTGTCTCAGGACTAACAAGAAGATTACGAACCACAGCATGAGAAAAACACTCGTCGCCAAGCTGAAGAAAACCGGTCAGTCGCGCCATGTCATCTGTGAAATCACGGGCTATTCACGAGAATCTTCTTTGGATGACTACGACGAATTCGAAATTGACGGAAATCAGAGAAAGGAACTTTCTCACATAATCAGTGGATTCAGCAAATCTTCAAGCCAAAATAGTGCAGGGGAATCCTTAAAAGTCAGCCAAAACACTGCAAATGGGACCGCCTCAAATCAAGCGATTGCCGTCGAACAGCGATCTCCTCTGTCATCTGTTCCTCAAATCCAACAACAGAGCCAGATGTACCAGGCAATGGGTATTAATCCTGTATTTCAGCCTGCTGGATTTCCAGGATTCCAACCTTGTTTTGCTTCCCAGTATGTGGCAGCTTTTGCCAGCAGTTCAGCTTCTGTTCCAGCACAAAATTACTCGGGTTGTACGTTCAATTTCAGTTACTCCAAAGAATGATGAGGATTAAGTTTAGTAGTGGACATTTTTGAGAGAGATTTGAAATGGCTCTGATCTAGCTGCTGTGGCTTGACATCTTTGAACTGATCAAAAACTGTTTTACACACGAGTGAGTTCTGTCACATGACATTATCATTTGCATAATTATGGAAGGCAGCGTTTTCGGTTCCGCTTTTTAAAAACCGGGTTTTCTCAAGTGGATTAATAAATATGAATATTGACAAACAAACTGTGTGATTTCAAAATGGGTGTAATAAAGTGGTAATTGAACTTCGTGTTCTTCAATTTTAGTCAGAAATCATACTTGTGATTTCAAATCGAACTCGCGCTGCGCGCAAGTTCGATTTTGAAATCACGCGTATGATTTCAGACCAAATTGCACTCCACTCAGTTCAATTGCCATTGTTAACAAAGGGATTTACAAAATTTTTCTTTTTGAATGTCCACTTTATTCTGCTCCTACAATTAATCTGCTCTCCTCTGCTGCTCGCATATTTGCTGACAGGTGGTGTTCCATGTCCAAAGCACAAAATAGTATCAGTTTTTTTTTTTTTTCTGTTTGGATCACAGTTACTTTCTCCTAAGCAAAATAATGATCTATTTTTTCATGTCCAGTGTTTTATATCTGAATCGAAGAGATTTTATAAAAGTACCAAGATGTGTATTTTTTACCTGTTAGCATTGCTTAACGCTGCCAATCAGGAAAATTAATTAAGGCAAGGGCTCAGGAAAATTAATTAAGGCAAGGGCCAAGGTCTCTTTTTTTGGCTCAATCTCGTTCCCAGAGCCCACGTGTCTTTTGGTCAGCGCCAAGACACGGAGCTCTGGAATAATCATTTTTTTTTTTATGCCAAGATTTTATGAGTTCCGGTTTCACTGCGCAAGCTCGATCGATGCGTGCCTTGTTTACAAAATGGCGTCCAAAGGAGATAAAGTCGATGTGGATGGGTTCCACAAAGGCATACAACACGCACTCGAAAAGCTAGGAAAGCCGAATTTGGCTTTGAAAGAACAGCAATACGAAATTTTAAAACCGGTTGTGATGATGAAAAGAGATGTTTTAACGGTTTTACCAGTACCGTGAAGTCGTTCTTCAACTTCCACAGCTCATCCTCACTAAGTGGGTACTCAGTGTTATTGAACTCATTAATGTCCGCCACAAGTCCATGATGTTTAGCAAACTGTCCCTGCTCTGTGTGACACCAGACTTATTCAATCTCTGAAATGTCTGAAATTGAAGGTTCCAGTTAAAATCTGAAAATGGAATTTTCTTCACATCAGTAACTGAAATATTGTATACACCATGAGAGTGATTTTGATGTCAACAAACCCATTTAGATGATGTAAACTAAATATTAATGTAGAGCATCAACTATTTTATGTGAAACGTCAAAGAATGACAAGACTGATGAGGACTGTTGTCAATGAACTTATTATTATACAAATGCCTACCTTCTTAGATGCATGACCAGAATCAAGGACAACTGCATTGACTTTCTGTACTAGGGACAACTCCTTGTTACTCTAAGGATCAGTAAAATAATCTGCTTGATTTTTTTTATTCTGTTTATATTTTGTCACTTGGTATCTTGCACGAACTAACATACTGTTTATAGCTATGCCTATTGAGCGATTAGACTTACAGCCCGAATGGGCTACAATTTAATAGCCCATGACAGTGAAGGGGCCAAAATTGCTTTAGTATCAACCAACTAGTTGGTCAAGTATCTTTTTACATTTTATGTAAACAATTATTGAGGAAAGTGAAGTAGGTTATTTACTTTTTGTCACACGTGGTGCTACTAGGTGGTCTGTCACTAATGGACCTATTGTAGAATAGCCCAATCAGAATGCAGGATTAGTAATAGACCACTAGTTTGCTGCTATCTAAATTGAATTGAGGATTGTAAATATGTCTTTTTTTTTTATTTAAACAATATTTGCAGTCAACATTTGCCCTAAGAAAAGAAGCTCATTGGGAGGGCTAACTTTCATTGACCATAAAAATGTAACATAAGAACCTCATAAGTAGCATTACTTATTGTGTCATCATCCATTGTAATACCAATGTATGTGTTGCAGTTCGATTTTTTTTGGTTCATGTAGTATTCATTCCCATAATCTGAGACAAGGGAAATAAAAGTCAAACTGGTTTGAAAATCTTTAAACCCAAAAAGGTTTTAACCCATAACATATTTACCAACCACTCTGGGAGTGATTGGATATTGAAACAGTGGCATAAATCAAATTGCGGTTTTCTTTTATATTGTGATTGAGGCATTAGCATTTTTAACAGCAAGGTTAAACATGAAGTACTGTGGCTTGGGAAAAAAATACAGTTGAAATAGCATTACATAGCCATAGGCAGTACATAACCTTGGTACCTGGCTGCCATCTGCTTCCACATTAGGTCATGCCACAGCTGACAACATGTCCAGTACATCAGGGGCTTTTTCCTTCATTTCAGTCCAAATAGAGATCCATTGAAATTTGTTTCGTTCCCTATGACCGTCCCTTGTCATTTGATTAATGGCGCAAGTATGCATTTTTGATTTTCAGCTTCTGTAGTTAAGGTCATAGTAAAAAAACTTGTGAAAATGTCGGAAAAATTACTCAAACCACCGCTAGCTAATCCTTCTTCGTCCGCCATTTTGCATCTTGGGAGCCGGGCCTGATATCAAATCATTGATCCTTACTGGCCATTTCGTCTCTAGGACAACGGGAATTGTGGTTCCCAGCTTACTTTTTCAGTTTACTGCTCGGTCAAGATGGCGGATTCAAGATGGCGGATAACAGTCTCAAGGGGAAGAGATTTTGCAAAATGGCAACACTTTTAACGTTAGATAGCCAGTTTTCAGTGCCAAATACTGGTGCGTGGGAGGCTATGGTGTATTATGATGTCTTCTATATTTCTGTACTTGGCCTTTTCAGAAAATCAACCAAATTTATATCTAAATTCGCCAAAAAAGTGTCTGTATTAACATTGTCAAGAAACTACTTTCACGCAGAACTATTTTTCGTCAAAGGCCAAGCACAGGCAACAGTTTAAGTATCCTTCATTTCGAAAATACCATTGTATTTTTCAAAGGTTACAGAAAAAGTGTTGCCATTTCTCGTTTAAAATGTTCTATTTTTCATGCCCTGTTGGATTTCCTAAGATGTCAATCACGTGATAAAATCACGTGATATTTAAGCAGCATAGTCGGATGTTTAATTAAGTTCCATGGGCCAAATTTCATTCGATTATATCGAGACCTCTTTGAACAACACTAATTTAAGTAGAAAAAAATGCATTTTTTCAGTCTAGGCCCATGCCTTAATTTTCCTGAGAATTTTTGTTAATTCTGCTGCCCCTTTGACTAATTATTCTTTAATTTTAATTTTTCAAATCAATGTTATTTGGAAGTGAGCCATTTTGATGAGTATTTTTTTTTTCTCTTAGGGCAAACTTCGACAATAAAATATGTTTAAATAAATTAATCGAAATTAAATTGTAAAGAAAAAAAACATTTTTTTTTTGTCAGTAAAGCCATCTAAAACTTTTGTTACATGGGAAGTTTGATTCAAATCGGCAAGAAGCGAAATTCTTCCGGCCGAATTGGAAGGTAGGTTTCTGTTTCTTTAATTTTTTCAGCTAACGAAATCGGAACAGATAGAACTATGGGCAATAGGAAACATGGGTTTCGACTAAATAAATTTTACATTTATATCGAATATAGTGGAATTACTCACAATAAAGTAGTCTTTAGTCTTTTCTGGTCGTTTCTCCCCATTTATTACTTGTAGAATGGCCCTGATTAACAAGAAACAACGCGCCGTTTGACTCAGAACAAATTTAGCCAGCATAACAAATTCGTCAGAGTTCGTTACGGTCTTGGTAACCGTGCGTCCTATTGAAATCCCAGGCGCGGCCGCTAAGCGCGCGAGTGTTAACTTATAATCTCCCCTGGGTAGGAGCCAAACTCGATCAATCGTGCGAACCTCGTAGGAAGAAACTATGCCCATTTCCATATAAGGAAGGAAAAGGTGCCCGCTCCTGGGGGTCTAAAAGGCGTTAGAAGTCTGGTAACGAAGAGGCGTCGGACAATGTTCGGGGGAGAAAAAACTGAAACCAAGAATTGCTACAATTTCGAAATATGTGGTTAGTTGGAAGCTGTTTCACTGGGACATTTTGTTGTCTATTTTGAATATATTGTCATGGAACCACAAACTAACTTCCTCCCAGGTTTGGAAAAAAATACCATCGTTTTAAATACGTTTACTCCAGAAGAGCGCTTGAAAGACGTTTTCTTAAGTGTTCGATTTGTTTTCCTGTGTATATTATAGCGATTGTTGCCATATATATCTATATCTCTTTAAGCTTATTAGAGGTGTAAGTAATTTAACTGCCGTGACAGAACTACAACAAATTTCATACGATGCTGAAGCCATCTGAAGAAGCTGGAGTTGGCGGTCGCTCAAGCTGGGAAGACAGGACTGCAATACGTCAAGTAATGTTTGGGTAACAGCAATTCAATAAACTAAGCATATTTCAAAACCCAAATATTTCAGTCATATATTTCAAAATTGTTTTTGACTCCTTCAATGTGGGGAGAGTAATCTTTTTGTTACATTTTGCAACTAGCAAGGGGTGGAAGGAGTTTGCAGTGCTCTTACCGCGTGCAGACGAATTTGAAAACAATCTCTATTGTATTTTCGGCTCAGTGATCAGCCAAAAGCTCTAATCTCCCAGCAACGGTTAAATCGTTTAGAACAACAGTCACTTATTAGTGTTAACGCTCCCGCGCTTAGTGGCCGCGCCTTGGGTTTCAATAACACGGCACGGTTACCAAGACTTAACGAATGCTTAATGGCGATATAGAATGTTTGGGTTAAATTCTAAAAGAATTAAATGGAGAGAAACGACCAGAAAAAAGACTAAAGACTACTTCATTGTGAGTAATTCAACTTTATTTGAAATAAATGTACCCTTTATTTAGTCGAAACCGATATTTCCGATTACCCATGATAGAACTGTGTTCCGGTACTCTGAATCCGTTTTAAAGACCTGAACGAGATCTTCGAAAACAGAAAATGACGTCTTAAACACCTCTCCAGTTAAATATTACCTTTTGTGTGGCCCTTAATAATCGATTTCTAGCTTTAGCGAGTTTTTAGTTTTCTGGAATAGGCTATAAAGGGAATTGGTAAATGGACTAAATCTTATTTTAGATGTGAAGGGATTGTCTTAATAAAATCATGTCATTTATGTCAGTGTCCAAGCATTTAGCTCGTCCTTGCTTATCGACGACACCAAACGTGGTTGTCCGTTTGTGGTGATCGTTTGCGAGAGATAGTTTCCTTTATTATACCACTAAGCTTACAGTCTTCAATCGCACATCCATAGACATGGTCATTTTAAGACAGAAAAAAAATTGCCATTGCTCAGACAAAAATATTAAACTGTATTCAGTCTTTTTCTAATTAATTAAAAAGAATCCTTTAAGATGACATTGTGTCATCGATTGATGTTGCCGTATGAACTCTTCTAAGTTGAAATCTGGAACGAATTAGTATTTTGTTTCCTACAAAGAAAGTCACGGAGTAGAAAAGTTTAAAAACAAAGGGAAAACTGTAGTCAATAAAACTGTAGAGTAGTCGTTAGGAACTGACCATACTAGATTTGTTAAGGTTACCCTATACCTTCAGGGATGTCTCGCGTTTAAGCGATGTAGCGCGTCCAGTTTAAAGTGTAGATACCTAAACTCTTATATCAAATTAAAGCTTATAGAGCTGGCTATCAAACTAAACTAAGAATTTTGAAATAAAATGAATTGTCGAATTTTTCACGACCTCTAAATGCGAGCGCCCGAATTACCTTTTTCAAAGTCAAAGCGAATTTTGTTTTTTGCTAATTTAATTTGCTCTTCAGTTTCCGTACCCAAAGCGCTAAAAAAACGTGTTTGCGTTTTGCCATATTCAATCGCAATAAAAAGTTAGAGACCATTTTTGAGATAGGATGAAAAAAATGTGGAGTGGTCGTACAAAAATCGCTCTCGGAGAAAAAGTATTTCAAAAGAAAACATTCGCAGACATGTTTTTGTTGTTTATATGTTAAACTAGCTACTGTCCAAATTTGAAGAAAAACAAACAAATTCCTTTTGAGTTTCAGCTCTTTGAAGTGGCTCCTCCAAGTGAAAAAATTGATTTGAGAAAACAGCCCTAAAAATTCGGCAATTCATTTTCATTCAAAATTCTTGGTTTAGTTTGATAGCCACCTCTATAAACTTTAAAATATCAGGGTTCAGGTATCCACAGTTTAAACCAGACGCGCTACATCGGATGGAATCGTCCTGGTGTAGTGAAAATTTTGTTTCAGCTATAATGAATGTGAGTTGAACCGGTGAGTTGCTCTGCGTGTAGTATTTTAGATAGAGTTGATTTTGTAAAACTTATTGTCGCAAGTCGAGTGCCAAATTGATAAATTCTCTAGGTTTGCAATGACTGTATTAAAATCATAGCGTAGTGGAAGTTGCGTTAAGTGTTTAGAGCAGTTCAGAAGAG
The DNA here is from genome assembly GCF_977016875.1 of Pavona decussata. Lineage (NCBI taxonomy): Eukaryota > Metazoa > Cnidaria > Anthozoa > Scleractinia > Agariciidae > Pavona > Pavona decussata. The sequence goes on along the minus strand of NW_028145430.1, from coordinate 235,601 downwards.
TATTTTTCTCAAGTTCGCCGAAGAAGCTCATGCACGTTTTTAATTTAGCCGCGTCTTGCTTGTTGTAAACAACAAAATCTTATCAAAGTTTCGCCCAGTTTTCTGATTTACCCGCTCTTTTTTTACGGCTTATGTTTGCATATAATCTCAAAATCTATTGTTTCATTCAAGAATTAATGATTGGAAGCCGAAAACTAAGTAAGATGTTTATTATTTAAGCCACTGCGCGATCGGCTGAAAAATGGCAAGTTTCTGGCCGGATTCTATTGAAATCTTCCCGCTTTTGCGAAAATCTATATTTTTCGTTCTCAATAATTGTATACATCCTTTACGCCATTTTAAAGTTAGAGCCCTAACATAATTTAGGATTCCTTGTTTTCCACGATTACATGCTAATACAAAAATGCGCTGAAAATAAATCTTGCACCGGCCGGCTAAGAAGAATTTATTTCCGAGTAGAGCAGTTTCATGTCCTGTTTTTTTTTTTTTTTTTGTTGTTGTAGTTTTAACTTGAAGGTAAAGCCATATAATAAATCCTTTATTGTTCTTTTCCTTTATTGTTCGTTTTTATGGACCTCGACTTCGTCTCGGTCCATAAAAACGCAAAAAAAGAACTTGGCCAATATCACGCTTGGTCAATAACGCATATATATTCAGTTTAGCGGCCACAAGTTTCAAAGACAGAGAACTAAACTGCTTGAGATCTTGTATTGATTTTTTTGGAAACGAATATTATAGATCCTTGAAATAGGCTCTTAAAACTAATATAACAAACGATATGAAAGGCGTGTGATCATTTTATTACTCGTTGTTTGTTTATTACAGTGTGGGATTCTTGCATGCTTCTCTCTTTTGTATTGATGATTTTAATTTATTGCGTTTGCTGTTTTCCTTGTTAGGCTTTAGAGGAGGAATAAGATGCTACACTTCACACGTTAAAGCTTTTTCTCTGGTTTATGAACTTTCTCATGTGAAATATCAAGGGAGCATTTTTCTCATAATCGTGTAGTTAGTAAAAGAGTGCAAGCTCGTTTTTAATTTTGTAGGGGGTGAAGTCGGATCAATGAATCAAGACGCCAACTTAAGATTCCATGTATTCCTAGAATACTTCTAGAAGTCAAACCAAAAGCATTGTTCTAATAAAATGAGTTAATTGTGAACTAACTCTGTCGTTAAGGTGGCTTACTACATTTTCTGAGGTGAAAGAAGGCCTTAAATCGAACTTCAGAAAAAAACGCTGGAAGGGTTTTATTGATTACCTTTTTTTTTTTTTAAATAATAAATACAATAGAGATAGTTCTGAGTCAGAAACGAAATTTGAAATGCCCAAAAAGTGTCTTATAAAAGTAGATTAAGTCTTAAGCGCTGACCTGGAAAACAAAAGCTTTAAGAGTTATCTGGCTCTAAATCAAGCTGTACCGCGACCTCACTTTAAAATTTTAGGATTTGGAACGTGCGCAAAAATAATATTATGTTCTCTACGAGACACATTTGTTTTTACTTTGCGGTGTTTATGCGACAAGAGTAATGGACCTTGTTGACTTTTCATAAACAAGCAGCTCATCACAGAACACGTTGAAGAATTCAACGTCGTTTCGCAGGCGTTTTGTTAGTATGCTTTTAATTCACCGGCATCTCTGTTTCTGAATTGAGAAAGTTGACAATTTTCTGCAATGTTATAGAGCACTTTGTCCCTCTTTGAAAAGAATAGGGTGGATTTGCTTACAGTGTGGCGACTCCTCGCTGTCCTAGTGACGCGTGCGAGTTCCTTAAAGCGTCGAGTGTCAAACCAGCATTAGCGAGCTTCTTTGCGAGAGTTTTTTTGATGATGGAGCCATTGCAATTACCAAACGACTTGTTTTTGAGGGTCATAAGCCTAACATAGGAACTGTCAAGGTACTGTGTCGAATAAGGCTGTAGAGAAATTGATCATTTGATTGTTGTTTATCATGTTCTATGTGGTTAGTGCAAGGTTTGATTGAAATATAATTTTACCCAGAGCAACAACAATAGCGAAACCTTTATGGAAATGTTTAAAATCACATTGGAATAGACATCTGTAAATGTCGCGAAGGTTTCCCTTTGACATGCTACTATCAGCGTTGCGAAGCTGACCGTTGTTGTTTTTGGTGAGATGCCTTACTAAGGTTTGGCTGTCTGCAAACTAGTGCAAGTCCAACCCTTGAAACATCGATTTTATGTTATATCCGTTCTGGTTTATAGTTCTGATAAGCAGTGGCGTATCGGAAACGTCTGCGTTGTCGCCTATAAGAACAGTTTTCATTGGTTTGAGAAGTGTCGCGTTTCCAGTTTTAACAGCAGAGGTTTTCAGAAAATAAGCAAAGGATCTTAAACATTCAATCAGATACTCTGGCTCCAGTTGGTTGTCATTACTGTAAAAAATACTTTCATTGCCAAATGCTGTTATGTGGAATCTGTTAACGCTGCGTGCATGTTCAAGATAAATTTCGTAAACGCTTCACCAGTGTTGTGGAAAATTGCTGCTATTTCCACATGCTCGGCTTTCTTCCCACCACAATTTGTTTTTGTACCAAATATCACAAAAGTGTATGTGAAATTTGCATAAAACTTTTCTTTTTTTTTTTTGGGGGGGGGGGGGGGGAGGGGGGACTACTGCAAAATTGAGGGACATGATTTTCAGTGTAGCACAGTTTAGCTTTTGAAATGTAGTTACATGCATTTAAAACTTATGGTTCCTAATATAGAGTACATCCAGAATCATAAGCAGTTCTCTCTCTAAGTTCTAAAAACACATCCTTGCTCGAGCGGATTTCGGAGAGATGTCTCTTTCTTCTTTTAAATGCTGTCGTTTGTTTGCGGACTTTGTCTTGCTTTCTTTCGTAGTCCAATTTTTTACTGGCCTGTCCACGATGAACCCAGGCGTAATATCTACAGTTTCCTTTTTTGGAAACTGCTTGGTACTGCTTTGGTACTGCTTGCCAATATTCCTTTGTACTACAGCACATGCCACTCGCTGGTTCCACCATAGAAATGACTTTAATAAACGGGATTTTCGCCTTCAGTGAAGACCTCTTAGAAAAAAGATAAACTTTTATAGATATTAAGTACATCATATGTAGATTTTCTTTTTAATATCACCAGTTGCAAATGAGTTAAATTAATTACGCACTAATATGTGAACGCGTTATGCCCATAATCAGTGGAATGCCATGTAACAACTTCGCGAGTTTTAATTGAGCAACTGCTAAACTTCTTGTTTTATTTCGATATACTCTTTCAATGTACTTTATACTCCTTTTCTGTACTGACCAAACTACACCAACTTTGTTAGTATATATATATTTGGGTTTATTCGTCGAGTATATTTTTTTGCCCTTATAATTTTTCACGCAAGATCTGTGGGTGAATTTTTAATCTTACTAACCTTTTTAGTTGTATTCTCCCATATGGCGTTTGTTAGTAATCTTATTTGGATACAAATCCTAATGTGTGCCCATTCAAATAAAAGCTACTAAACGGTACTTCCCTGTGTTACTCTTCAGGAAAAGCTACATTATACAGTAGCTCTTAACGATAATTCACAAAGAGAAATCAAAGGAAATCCTTGCCCTATAAGATGGTTTGAAAATATAATCATTTGGTAAAAAAAATATTAATTGTTTGAGAGGCTATATCAAACAGTCGAAAGAGTGTTACATAGCATTTCCAAACACCTCAAAGATGGTTTAAAAAAGTCGACTGCGCCTCGCTTTTTTTTTTTTTTCAACCTGTTTCTCGCTGTGTCGGTGGAAATCGGACAAAAAAGACTCTTTCTCGTGTTTGATTGATCAGCATGGCTTCAACTTTACTTCATTTAGGATAACCATTTTCTTGAGGATAACAAGCCTCCCAAAACTGCAATTTCCCACAGTAACATAAGTTTTCGCAGTTAATCATCAGTTTCACTTGTTGATCTTACGAAAGAAGAAAAATAATCTCATGGGTAGAGAAAGTGAATTTGATCAAAAACTTTCTCATTACTAAAACTTGTTCCAGTGAAAACAAATAGAACCACTTATATCTTCTAGGTCCATGTACCCTTGCTTTCCCTAAAAATGATATTCCTTAATGGATTCTACATGCCAGGTTAAAGGTGCTTAATCTTTAAATCTACGATTGAAGTGTTTAAATCCATCTGTTAGTAGCCAAAGGCACATGAAATCAAGACTTCAGACATAAACCATGTGTCGACATTCTTGGTAGAGGACCAGTTTTATTACTTCCCAAACCTTTTTAAAATCATTAATAGTCAGATAACGTACAGAAACGAACAAAAGAAAAGATCGATAGGAAGAATTTTAGAACGTTTTCTCATTTTCCATTATTCATGTGGATAAATTTTCGTTGCTATTTGCTTATCGTTATCATTTTATTGCTAAAGGGATTTACCACATATTTTCGTTAAGCGCAAACGTTCAGCCGCATGTTTGTGAAAATACTTTTTTAAAGGCTTGAAAGCCATTTGAACTTTTCGTAACAGCAAAAAATGACCCGTGTCGTGCAGAAAGCGAAACTAGGCCGGCTAAATTGGAGGGATGGGCTTCTGTTTCTAAAATGTGCAGCTAAACAAATCGGAACAAGTTAAACTTTACAAACGTACAATGAATGCATGTTAAATTTTCCGAAAGGTATCTCGCGAGACCGAAGATGACGTGTGAAAAATCAGTTTTCTTGTTAAAGATTGTGATAATTGAGTTGCTAAAGGCAGGTTCATAAGACGTGTTCTGGAATAAATCAAAATCCGAATAAGTAAATACATGAGTCAAGTCTTTTTCCAGGTGCTAGGGGTTTTTTTTTTTTTTTTGTAAAATTATTATATTGATGTAAGTGTGCACAATGAGCTTACATAAATGCGTAAATTGTGATCACCCGGGTTATTGTAGTTCTGAGGAGGACTGTTTGTGGTGACTTTGACTGACGTTTCAACAACCTGAGCGGAAGTCATCTTCAGAGTCCAGTGAATTGTGGAACGTCAGTAGGTGGTATATAGATGTTATTGGTCGTTTGTCAGTAAAGCCGCGATGTTATTGGCTGTGAAGACTGTAAAAAGTGATTGGTGCGTTTCGATCCGTCTTTTGTTAGTTAAAAAGTCCGTGGGTCTATTGTTAGTAAAATGTCTACTGTGTGTCTGTCAATTAATAAATTTCATTTGCAAATTGATTTCCATTCAGAGAGTGACCTCGAAGCTGTCAAAGTATGCCGATGTTTTTTCAAAGTTATCGCGAAGTCTAGCAAGCTATGAGTCACGAAAGATAATTTAATCGAACTTGAACGACATTAGTGATGTGACAAACAGTGACACAACCGATCAACCTATGGTGCTAAAGGGAAGTATTTGTGTGGCCAACCAGTATGACGAGCAGTCAAAAGACCAACTTATTGACGATGCAAGGAAAACTGATCAGTATCCTGTGGCGATCTCCAGATCAAGGACTAAGTCCATTCGCAATTATAAACGCGCTCGCCGTAACGACAGACAACCTTCTAGAATTCCCTACAAGACTGAAACGTCGAGCTTGTTTCATAAGGGCAAAGTAATTAAAGGATTCATTGTGCACTATATAAAGAAAAACGTACCGAGCTCCTCTGAGTTTAGGAAACATATATCTCCTGCATTTCGTAAGTTGGAGGACTTCAAATTAAGCAACGAAGTTGATGTGCTATTTACAATTCCGGAACTTTGGAAAGTTTCTATAATTTATTGTCAAATTTGAGGGAGAGAATATTTGGTGTTGTAGTGGATGAAACGCATTGCGTTGTGAGTGACAATTTTTTTTTTTTTTTTTGTAAGACCTATTTCTTGTAGATGTTGTAAGTGAGTTCATAGGGATCCGGAATATTGAAATGCAAATAATGTTAGTTAAAAAGTCCGTGGGTCTATTGTTAGTAAAATGTCTACTGTGTGTCTGTCAATTAATAAATTTCATTTGCAAATTGATTTCCATTCAGAGAGTGACCTCGAAGCTGTCAAAGTATGCCGATGTTTTTTCAAAGTTATCGCGAAGTCTAGCAAGCTATGAGTCACGAAAGATAATTTAATCGAACTTGAACGACATTAGTGATGTGACAAACAGTGACACAACCGATCAACCTATGGTGCTAAAGGGAAGTATTTGTGTGGCCAACCAGTATGACGAGCAGTCAAAAGACCAACTTATTGACGATGCAAGGAAAACTGATCAGTATCCTGTGGCGATCTCCAGATCAAGGACTAAGTCCATTCGCAATTATAAACGCGCTCGCCGTAACGACAGACAACCTTCTAGAATTCCCTACAAGACTGAAACGTCGAGCTTGTTTCATAAGGGCAAAGTAATTAAAGGATTCACTGTGCACTATATAAAGAAAAACGTACCGAGCTCCTCTGAGTTTAGGAAACATATATCTCCTGCATTTCGTAAGAATATGACAATAAAAATGTGTACAGCTAGAGTGCAAGTCAGACGTGACAAATCTTCGGTAGTCAGGCGGGTAATTTTGGTCGTCTATATTTTTTCAATAGACATCCTGCAAGCAGAGCCTCCTTTCGTCTTTTTTTTTTTTTTTTTTTTTTTTTTTTTTACTGAGGTGGAGAAAAGGAGGCTCTGCCTCAATCGCATCAATTCTTTGAAGCCGCCGCAGCCCTAACTTCTGGACTAGTTAACCCTGTTTCCTCTCGTCAAACTGGTTTTTCCAGTGCGAGCATCCGTTAAGTGATAAAACCGCTAGTGATAATTGAGCCCGCCGAATCGTGAAAAATCAAGATGGCGGCGAGATCTTCTTGAACGAGTCAAAGGAAAGGACACGTTTATATTCTCGATGAGACTCTTCTTACTGTAATTGGTATGTTCGACGAATTTAATGATTTGTCAATACAGCAGTCAACTGCCTTAAAGTCCTTTGTTTCCGGCTCAGATACGTTCGTCTCTCTACCTACCGGTCACGGCAAATCTTTAATTTATCAACTTGCGATTCCAGTAATAAAAGATATATCCAAGCGGTCAGGTCAACTTTCGTTCCGCGTTTCCTCAGACCCGATGTTATTGGTGGTTTCTTCTCTTACTGCCCTGATCAATGATCAGATTAAGTCTTGTAAAACGTACGACTTGAAATGCTGTAAGTTGGAGGACTTCAAATTAAGCAACGAAGTTGATGTGCTATTTACAATTCCGGAACTTTGGAAAGTTTCTATAATTTATTGTCAAATTTGAGGGAGAGAATATTTGGTGTTGTGGTGGATGAAACGCATTGCGTTGTGAGTGACAATTTTTTTTTTTTGTTTGTAAGACCTATTTCTTGTAGATGTTGTAAGTGAGTTCATAGGGATCCGGAATAGTGAAATGCAAATAATGTTAGTTAAAAAGTCCGTGGGTCTATTGTTAGTAAAATGTCTACTGTGTGTCTGTCAATTAATAAATTTCATTTGCAAATTGATTTCCATTCAGAGAGTGACCTCGAAGCTGTCAAAGTATGCCGATGCTTTTTCAAAGTTATCGCGAAGTCTAGCAAGCTATGAGTCACGAAAGATAATTTAATCGAACTTGAACGACATTAGTGATGTGACAAACAGTGACACAACCGATCAACCTATGGTACTAAAGGGAAGTATTTGTGTGGCCAACCAGTATGACGAGCAGTCAAAAGACCAACTTATTGACGATGCAAGGAAAACTGATCAGTATCCTGTGGCGATCTCCAGATCAAGGACTAAGTCCATTCGCAATTATAAACGCGCTCGCCGTAACGACAGACAACCTTCTAGAATTCCCTACAAGACTGAAACGTTGAGCTTGTTTCATAAGGGCAAAGTAATTAAAGGATTCATTGTGCACTATATAAAGAAAAACGTACCGAGCTCCTCTGAGTTTAGGAAACATATATCTCCTGCATTTCGTAAGAATATGACAATAAAAATGTGTACAGCTAGAGTGCAAGTCAGACGTGACAAATCTTCGGTAGTCAGGCGGGTAATTTTGGTCGTCTATATTTTTTCAATAGACATCCTGCAAGCAGAGCCTCCTTTCGTCTTTTTTTTTTTTTTTTTTTTTTTTTTTTTTTTTTACTGAGGTGGAGAAAAGGAGGCTCTGCCTCAATCGCATCAATTCTTTGAAGCCGCCGCAGCCCTAACTTCTGGACTAGTTAACCCTGTTTCCTCTCGTCAAACTGGTTTTTCCAGTGCGAGCATCCGTTAAGTGATAAAACCGCTAGTGATAATTGAGCCCGCCGAATCGTGAAAAATCAAGATGGCGGCGAGATCTTCTTGAACGAGTCAAAGGAAAGGACACGTTTATATTCTCGATGAGACTCTTCTTACTGTAATTGGTATGTTCGACGAATTTAATGATTTGTCAATACAGCAGTCAACTGCCTTAAAGTCCTTTGTTTCCGGCTCAGATACGTTCGTCTCTCTACCTACCGGTCACGGCAAATCTTTAATTTATCAACTTGCGATTCCAGTAATAAAAGATATATCCAAGCGGTCAGGTCAACTTTCGTTCCGCGTTTCCTCAGACCCGATGTTATTGGTGGTTTCTTCTCTTACTGCCCTGATCAATGATCAGATTAAGTCTTGTAAAACGTACGACTTGAAATGCTGTAAGTTGGAGGACTTCAAATTAAGCAACGAAGTTGATGTGCTATTTACAATTCCGGAACTTTGGAAAGTTTCTATAATTTATTGTCAAATTTGAGGGAGAGAATATTTGGTGTTGTGGTGGATGAAACGCATTGCGTTGTGAGTGACAATTTTTTTTTTTTGTTTGTAAGACCTATTTCTTGTAGATGTTGTAAGTGAGTTCATAGGGATCCGGAATAGTGAAATGCAAATAATGTTAGTTAAAAAGTCCGTGGGTCTATTGTTAGTAAAATGTCTACTGTGTGTCTGTCAATTAATAAATTTCATTTGCAAATTGATTTCCATTCAGAGAGTGACCTCGAAGCTGTCAAAGTATGCCGATGCTTTTTCAAAGTTATCGCGAAGTCTAGCAAGCTATGAGTCACGAAAGATAATTTAATCGAACTTGAACGACATTAGTGATGTGACAAACAGTGACACAACCGATCAACCTATGGTACTAAAGGGAAGTATTTGTGTGGCCAACCAGTATGACGAGCAGTCAAAAGACCAACTTATTGACGATGCAAGGAAAACTGATCAGTATCCTGTGGCGATCTCCAGATCAAGGACTAAGTCCATTCGCAATTATAAACGCGCTCGCCGTAACGACAGACAACCTTCTAGAATTCCCTACAAGACTGAAACGTTGAGCTTGTTTCATAAGGGCAAAGTAATTAAAGGATTCATTGCGCACTATATAAAGAAAAACGTACCGAGCTCCTCTGAGTTTAGGAAACATATATCTCCTGCATTTCGTAAGAATATGACAATAAGAATGTGTACAGCTAGAGTGCAAGTCAGACGTGACAAATCTTCGGTAGTCAGGCGGGTAATTTTGGTCGTCTATATTTTTTCAATAGACATCCTGCAAGCAGAGCCTCCTTTCGTCTTTTTTTTTTTTTTTTTTTTTTTTTTTTTTTACTGAGGTGGAGAAAAGGAGGCTCTGCCTCAATCGCATCAATTCTTTGAAGCCGCCGCAGCCCTAACTTCTGGACTAGTTAACCCTGTTTCCTCTCGTCAAACTGGTTTTTCCAGTGCGAGCATCCGTTAAGTGATAAAACCGCTAGTGATAATTGAGCCCGCCGAATCGTGAAAAATCAAGATGGCGGCGAGATCTTCTTGAACGAGTCAAAGGAAAGGACACGTTTATATTCTCGATGAGACTCTTCTTACTGTAATTGGTATGTTCGACGAATTTAATGATTTGTCAATACAGCAGTCAACTGCCTTAAAGTCCTTTGTTTCCGGCTAAGATACGTTCGTCTCTCTACCTACCGGTCACGGCAAATCTTTAATTTATCAACTTGCGATTCCAGTAATAAAAGATATATCCAAGCGGTCAGGTCAACTTTCGTTCCGCGTTTCTTCAGACCCGATGTTATTGGTGGTTTCTTCTCTTACTGCCCTGATCAATGATCAGATTAAGTCTTGTAAAACGTACGACTTGAAATGCTGTAAGTTGGAGGACTTCAAATTAAGCAACGAAGTTGATGTGCTATTTACAATTCCGGAACTTTGGAAAGTTTCTATAATTTATTGTCAAATTTGAGGGAGAGAATATTTGGTGTTGTAGTGGATGAAACGCATTGCGTTGTGAGTGACAATTTTTTTTTTTTTTTTTTTTGTAAGACCTATTTCTTGTAGATGTTGTAAGTGAGTTCATAGGGATCCGGAATAGTGAAATGCAAATAATGCGATTTGAACGTTTAAGCGCTTAATTTTGATCATTGCAATGAAACAACGGATGTAAAACAACAACCTGCAGTAATACAATGAATGTGATTGACCAGTAATCTCAATAGAGTAAATAAACTAGATTACTTGAAGAACAATAGTTGTTTTGTTGTTGTTGTTGTTTATTGATACATATCCAATAGTTAGCCTCAGAACATGTTTAGAAAAAGACAACTGACCATTGAAATCCATGGTGCATCACCTAGGAGGTGTTGTATCACAGTAAATTTCCCTGACTTAAATCTTCTGAGCACACATGTTTTGCCTTTTTTGACTATTCACATATCACACTCCTCTTAATGATGAATGTTTGAGCAGCCTCCCTCGCAGACGTCCTTAAGAGTTCGCCACATGTGACAAACTTCTAAGGACGTCTGTGTTGGACGCTAATGTTTGGGCTGTTTGTTAATCATCCAGAGACATTGCTTCATACATCTTTGTTGTAAGCCCCTTTAGTTCTTAGTCATTACTTTCTTTACAAATTCATTTACCAGGTAATATGTCTCGATTTCAATGTTGCAGTTAGTCTGAACTTTATTTCATACGTGCTGCATTCTCACGTGTTGGGAGCATCAAAGTTGTCCTAAAAGTCCCCATGCTATGTTTGGAAGCTACAGCCAGTGCAAAAATGAGGAAAGAACTTGTCAAAATGCTCAACATGTCTGCTGTCAAAACAATTACGTTGTCACAAGACAAATTAAATGTTAAATATGTGATAAATAAAGCAAAAAGTGAATTTGAAGAGACCTTTGGTTGGCTGATCAGTGAGTTAAAGAACAAGCCAAGCTCCGAGAAAAAACTTAATCTTCTGCCAATCCTTTAAAGCCTGTGGTACACATTTATGATACATTCAGCCACTTTCTCAATTCCACATATGAGGTGGCCATGTACCATTCCAAGACCCCTCAAGGCATTAAAGATAGTGCACGTAGTGACTTATTGTCTGACCATGGCAATATACGGTTGCTGATAGCAACCAGTGTCCAAGGGATGGGGGTAAACATTCCGATTGTCCAAAAGGCGGTTATTTTTGGTGTGCCAAAAAGTATGGAGGCATATGTGCAAGCTGATGGAAGAGGTGGTAGGGACGGTTCAGATGTATTATCTATGATGTATATATTACCATGGATACCATTTATGTCACTTTGATCCCACTATGAGAACATTTGTTTAAAACAGATCCAGTTGTAGGCGTGGTGAAATATTGCCGTTTTTCAATAAGAAGGTGGAAGAGCCTGCCATACTCCACAAATATTGAGATGTTTGCAGTCAAAAGTGTGACTGCGGTGCCTGTCCGGAAGAAATTTTCAAGGTCAAAGCCAGTATTGGCAGTAATACTTCTCCTCTTGAGAGGCAAGTGACAAGTGATGAAAGAATCACATTTTCTGCTGTGTTACAGGATCTAGCATGTACCCTTAATTAAACATTTCAGTTTTTCGAAGTGTTTGCTTTCAAGATATGTTAACTGCTGAAATTATCAAAGATTTATCTGAAGACCTAAAACACCTGTTTTCTGTAGATTATATCTTGCTAAACTTTGCAATTTTTGATGAAGAGCATGCTAAAGAGATACTGGCTATGGTCAATGACATATTTAATGATGTTGAAGAGTCAGCATACCTCACAAAAAATTGTAAAACAGAGTAGAGTAATTGTGAGCAGTTCTAAGTGTCAGTTCCTAAGCAAACGCCACCTGATGCAAGTAAAAAGTCCGACTCAGACGTTTAATTTCTAACTAGTGTGGTGCCCTTGAAATTACGTAATGCACGATCATAATGGCTTCCAGAAATTAATGATACCTTCTTAAGGGTTTTTTACATGATAGAGTGACTTGGCTTTCCATTGGTACACCATTGGTGAATTACATCTCATTGAGGAGACTGAGACTATTTTCACTACGGTTCGGTTTAAGTACAGTGGGATTCCGGTCGTCCATTGGTACCAATGGTACAATTGGTACAAAAAGAATGACGTGGCATTCCATTGGTACACCATTGGTGAATTGCATCTTATTAAGGGGACTTAGACTATTTTCACTACGGTTCGGTGTAAATATAGAGGGATTCCGGTCGTCCATTGGTACCAATGGTTCGATTGGTACCAATAGAGTGACCCGGCTTTTCATTGGTACACCTTTGGTGAATTGCATCTTACTAAGAACACTCAGACTATTTTCACTACGGTTCGGTATAAGTCCAGTGCGATTCTGGTCGTCCATTAGTACCAATAGAGTGACTTGGCTTCCCATTGGTACACCATTGGTGAATTGCATCTCATTAAGGGGACTGAGACTATTTTCACTACCGTTCGGTTTAAGTACAGTGCCAATGGTACGATTGGTACAAATAGAGTGACGTGGCATTCCATTGGTACACCATTGGTGAATTGAATCTCATTAAGGGGACTTGGACTATTTTCATTACGGTTCGGTGTGAGTATAGTGGGATTCCGGTCGTCCATTGGTACCAATGGTACGATTGGTACCAATAGAGTAACCTGGCTTTTCATTGGTACACCTTTGGTGAATTGAATCTTACTAATAGCACCTAGACTATTTTCACTACGGTTCGGTGTGATTCCAGTGCGATTCCGGTCGTCCATTGGTACCAATAGAGTGACTTGGCTTTCCAGTGGTACACCATTGGTAAAATGAATCTCATTAAGAGGACTTAGACTATTTTCACTACGGTTCAGTTTAAGTACAGTGGGATTCCGGTTGTCCATTGGTACCAACGGTACGATTCGTACCAAAAGGGTGACTTGGCTTTACATTGGTACACCATTGGTGAATTGCATCCTATTAAGGGGACTTACAATCTTTTTGGCTACGGTTCGGTTTGTGTACATTTGGATTCCGGTCGTCCATTTGTACCAATGGTATGGTTGGTACCAGTAGAATTACGTGGCTTTCCATTGGTACACCTTTGGAGATCTGCTTATCAATAAGGAGACTTACACTATTTTCGCCACGGTTCCTTGTGAGTCTAGTGGGATTCCGGTTGTCCATTTGTACTGATGAAACGATTGGTACCAATAGAGTGGCGTGGCTTTCCATTGGTACACCATTGGTGAATTGCATCTCAATAAGGGGACTTACACTATTTTTACTACGGTTCAGTGTGAGTCCAGTGGGATTCTGGTCGTCCATTGGTACCAATGATACGATTTTTACCAATAAAATGGCTTGGATTTCCATTGGTACACCATTGGTGAATTGCAGCTCATTAAGAGGACTTAGACCATTTTTGCTGCGGTTCGGTTTGAGCACAGTAAGATTCCGGTCGTCCATTGCTACCAATGCTACGATTGGTACAAATAGATTGACGTGGTTTTCCATCGGTACACCATTGGTGAATTGCATCTCACTAAAGGGACTTCGACTTTTTTCACTACGGTTCGGTGTGAGTATGGTGGGATTCCGGTCGTCCATTGGTACCAATGGTACGATTGGTACCAATAGAGTGACCAGGCTTTTCATTGGTACATCTTTGGTGAATTGCATCTTAATAAGATCACTTAGACTATTTTCACTACGGTTCGGTGTGATTCCAGTGGGGGTGCGGTCGTCCATTGGTATCAATAGAGTGACTTGGCTTTCCAGTGGTACACCATTGGTAAAATGAATCTCATTAAGAGGACTTAGACTATTTTCACTACGGTTCAGTTTAAGTACAGTGGGATTCCGGTTGTCCATTGGTACCAACGGTACGATTCGTACCAAAAGGGTGACTTGGCTTTACATTGGTACACCATTGGTGAATTGCATCCTATTAAGGGGACTTACAATCTTTTTGGCTACGGTTCGGTTTGTGTACATTTGGATTCCGGTCGTCCATTTGTACCAATGGTATGGTTGGTACCAGTAGAATTACGTGGCTTTCCATTGGTACACCTTTGGAGATCTGCTTATCAATAAGGAGACTTACACTATTTTCGCCACGGTTCCTTGTGAGTCTAGTGGGATTCCGGTTGTCCATTTGTACTGATGAAACGATTGGTACCAATAGAGTGGCGTGGCTTTCCATTGGTACACCATTGGTGAATTGCATCTCAATAAGGGGACTTACACTATTTTTACTACGGTTCAGTGTGAGTCCAGTGGGATTCTGGTCGTCCATTGGTACCAATGATACGATTTTTACCAATAAAATGGCTTGGATTTCCATTGGTACACCATTGGTGAATTGCAGCTCATTAAGAGGACTTAGACCATTTTTGCTGCGGTTCGGTTTGAGCACAGTAAGATTCCGGTCGTCCATTGCTACCAATGCTACGATTGGTACAAATAGATTGACGTGGTTTTCCATCGGTACACCATTGGTGAATTGCATCTCACTAAAGGGACTTCGACTTTTTTCACTACGGTTCGGTGTGAGTATGGTGGGATTCCGGTCGTCCATTGGTACCAATGGTACGATTGGTACCAATAGAGTGACCAGGCTTTTCATTGGTACATCTTTGGTGAATTGCATCTTAATAAGATCACTTAGACTATTTTCACTACGGTTCGGTGTGATTCCAGTGGGGGTGCGGTCGTCCATTGGTATCAATAGAGTGACTTGGCTTTCCAGTGGTACACCATTGGTAAAATGAATCTCATTAAGAGGACTTAGACTATTTTCACTACGGTTCAGTTTAAGTACAGTGGGATTCCGGTTGTCCATTGGTACCAACGGTACGATTCGTACCAAAAGGGTGACTTGGCTTTACATTGGTACACCATTGGTGAATTGCATCCTATTAAGGGGACTTACAATCTTTTTGGCTACGGTTCGGTTTGTGTACATTTGGATTCCGGTCGTCCATTTGTACCAATGGTATGGTTGGTACCAGTAGAATTACGTGGCTTTCCATTGGTACACCTTTGGAGATCTGCTTATCAATAAGGAGACTTACACTATTTTCGCCACGGTTCCTTGTGAGTCTAGTGGGATTCCGGTTGTCCATTTGTACTGATGAAACGATTGGTACCAATAGAGTGGCGTGGCTTTCCATTGGTACACCATTGGTGAATTGCATCTCAATAAGGGGACTTACACTATTTTTACTACGGTTCAGTGTGAGTCCAGTGGGATTCTGGTCGTCCATTGGTACCAATGATACGATTTTTACCAATAAAATGGCTTGGATTTCCATTGGTACACCATTGGTGAATTGCAGCTCATTAAGAGGACTTAGACCATTTTTGCTGCGGTTCGGTTTGAGCACAGTAAGATTCCGGTCGTCCATTGCTACCAATGCTACGATTGGTACAAATAGATTGACGTGGTTTTCCATCGGTACACCATTGGTGAATTGCATCTCACTAAAGGGACTTCGACTTTTTTCACTACGGTTCGGTGTGAGTATGGTGGGATTCCGGTCGTCCATTGGTACCAATGGTACGATTGGTACCAATAGAGTGACCAGGCTTTTCATTGGTACATCTTTGGTGAATTGCATCTTAATAAGATCACTTAGACTATTTTCACTACGGTTCGGTGTGATTCCAGTGGGGGTGCGGTCGTCCATTGGTATCAATAGAGTGACTTGGCTTTCCAGTGGTACACCATTGGTAAAATGAATCTCATTAAGAGGACTTAGACTATTTTCACTACGGTTCAGTTTAAGTACAGTGGGATTCCGGTTGTCCATTGGTACCAACGGTACGATTCGTACCAAAAGGGTGACTTGGCTTTACATTGGTACACCATTGGTGAATTGCATCCTATTAAGGGGACTTACAATCTTTTTGGCTACGGTTCGGTTTGTGTACATTTGGATTCCGGTCGTCCATTTGTACCAATGGTATGGTTGGTACCAGTAGAATTACGTGGCTTTCCATTGGTACACCTTTGGAGATCTGCTTATCAATAAGGAGACTTACACTATTTTCGCCACGGTTCCTTGTGAGTCTAGTGGGATTCCGGTTGTCCATTTGTACTGATGAAACGATTGGTACCAATAGAGTGGCGTGGCTTTCCATTGGTACACCATTGGTGAATTGCATCTCAATAAGGGGACTTACACTATTTTTACTACGGTTCAGTGTGAGTCCAGTGGGATTCTGGTCGTCCATTGGTACCAATGATACGATTTTTACCAATAAAATGGCTTGGATTTCCATTGGTACACCATTGGTGAATTGCAGCTCATTAAGAGGACTTAGACCATTTTTGCTGCGGTTCGGTTTGAGCACAGTAAGATTCCGGTCGTCCATTGCTACCAATGCTACGATTGGTACAAATAGATTGACGTGGTTTTCCATCGGTACACCATTGGTGAATTGCATCTCACTAAGGGGACTTCGACTTTTTTCACTACGGTTCGGTGTGAGTATGGTGGGATTCCGGTCGTCCATTGGTACCAATGGTACGATTGGTACCAATAGAGTGACCAGGCTTTTCATTGGTACATCTTTGGTGAATTGCATCTTAATAAGATCACTTAGACTATTTTCACTACGGTTCGGTGTGAGTCCAGTGGGGGTGCGGTCGTCCATTGGTATCAATAGAGTGACTTGGTTTTCCATTGGTACACTATTGAGGAATTGCATCTCATTAAGGGGACTTAGAGTATTTTTGCTACGGTTCGGTTTGAGTACATTTGGTTTCCGGTCGTCCATTTGTACCAATGGTACGATTGGCACCAATAGAGTGACGTGACATTGCATTGGTACACCATTGGTGAATTGCATCTCAATAAGGGGACTTACTATTTTCACTACGGTTCGGTGTGAGTTCGGTGGGATTCCAATCGTCCATTGGCACTAATGGTACGATTGATACCAATAGAGTGACGTGGCTTTCCATTGGTACCCCTTTGATGAATTGCATCTCAATAAGGGTACTTAGACAATTTTTTCTACAAATCAGGTTCAGTACCGTGGGATTCCGGTCGTCTACTTTTACCAATGGTACGATTGGTACCAATAGAGTGACATGGCTTTATAGTGGTACACTATTAGTGAAATGAATCTCAATAAGAGGACTTAGACTATTTTCACTGCGGTTCGGTGTGCGGCCAGTGGGATTCCGGTCGTCCATTGGTACCAATGGTACGATTAGTACCAATAGAGTGACTTGGCTTTACATTGGTACACCATGGGTGAGTTGCATCTCATTAAGAGGACTGACACCATTTTTACTACAGTTCGGTTTGAGTACAGTTAGATTCCTGTCGTCCAATGGTACCAATGCTACGATTGGTACCAATAAAGTAGTGTGGCATTCCATCGGTACACCATTTGTGAAATGCATCTCATTAAGCGGACTTAGACTATTTTTGCTACGAATCAGGTTGAGTACAGTGGGATTCCGGTCGTCCATTGGTACCAATGGTACGTTTGGTACCTATAGAGTTACTTGGCTTTCCACTGGTACACCGTTGGTGAATTGCATTTTATTAAGGGGACATACACTATTTTTGCTTTGGTTCGGTTTGTGTACATTTGGATTCTGGTCGTCCATTTGTACCAATGGTATGATTGGTACCAATAGAATGACGTGGTTTTCCATTGGTGCACCTTTGGAGAACTGCTTATCAATAAGGGGATTTACACTATTTTAACTACGGTTCGGTGTGAGTCCAGTGGGATTCCGGTCGTCTATTGGTACTAATGATACGATTGGTACCAATAGAGTGGCATGGCTTTTCATTGGTACACCATTGGTGAATTGCATCTCAACAAGGGGACTTAGACTATTTTCACTACGGTTCGGTGTGAGTCCAGTGGGATTCCGGTCGTCTATTGGTACTAATGATACGATTGGTACCAATAGAATGGCGTGGCTTTTCATTGGTACACCATTGGTGAATTGCATCTCAATAAGGGGACTTAGACTATTTTCAAAACGGTTCGGTGTGAGTCCAGTGGGATTCCGGTCGTCCATTGGCACTAATGGTACGATTGGTACCAATAGAGTGACGTGGCTTTATATTAGTACACCTTTGGAGAAATGCTTATCATTGAGGAGACTTAAACTATTTTCACTACGGTTCGGTGTGAGTCTAGTGGGATTCCGGTCGTCCATTGATACTAATGAGTGGCGTTGCTTTCCATTGGTACACCTTTGGTGAATTGCATCTCAATAAGGGGACTTAGATTATTTTGACTGCGGTTCGATGTGAGTCCAGTGCGGTTTCGGTCGTTTATTGGTACCAATGGTACTATTGATACACCTCTGGTGAATTGCATTTCATTAAGGAGACTTAGACCATTTTTACTACGGTTCGGTTTGAGTACAAAAATATTTCGTTCGTCTATTGGTACCAATAGAGTGACGTGGCATTCTATTGGTACACTATTGGTGAAATGCTTCTCGTTAAGCGGACTTAGACTAATCTCGCTACCATTCAGGTTGAGTACAGTGGGATTCCGGTCGTCCATTGGTACCAATGGTACGATTGGTTCCAATAGAGTGACTTGGCTTTCCATTGGTGCATGCATCTTTTTAAGGGGACTTAGACTATTTTCTGCTACGGCTCGGTGTGAGTACAGTGGGATTCGGGTTGTCCATTGGCACGAATGGTACGATTGGTACCAATAGAGTGACGTGGCATTCTGTTGGTACACCATTGATGAAATGCATCTCATTAAGGGGACTTAGACTATTTTCACAACGGATCGGTTTGAGTACAGCGGAATTCCGGTCATCCATTTGTAGTAATGGTATAATTGGTACCAATGGAGTGACCTGGCATTCCATTGGTACACCATTGGTGGAATGCATCTCGTTAACACTTGTGAGCTGTGGGAAAACAAATTGTCGATTGGTACTATTGGTACAAATGGAAAAGTACTAAGTTGATTGGTTAACCATTGGAATCTGCATCTGAAAACAAAGGTCATGACTTGAATCTTCCTCGATCTATAAGCGAAGTACCCTGACTCTTTAATGCCATGAATCCAAACAAGCGCGCTACACGTATTTAACAATTATTCCACGAGCGCGCGTTGGATATGAGATGGTAAATAGCCAACCAGGCGCGAAGTGCCGAGTTGGCTATAACCAATCTCATATCCAACAAGCGCGAATGGAATAATTATTTTATTAAATTGTTTGCGTTTGGGTATTTATTTTTAAAGTTTCCTTAATTTTATTTTCAATAAAAAATTCTTTCAAATTAAAACGACCGGATGTTGAGCCAACTTCCGACCAAAGCGCGCGAAACTTAATTATCACATGACAAGCGCAGCTCTTTGCAAACGGAGTTGAATGAAAAACCGAAAGCGAAGAAGATTGGACACAGGCGGACATCTTAAATCCAAGAAACGTTTAAGTGTACGAGTTACTGAGACAAGCATTCAAGTGCTGTTGAAGTTCCAGCTAATCGAGAAGTGTAACAGTTGTGCACATTTCAGCAAATGTTTTGCAGTGTGGTGCCGAGCGAAGGAAGGGATCAAGGACGGCTTTTTTTTACGCTGATCTGAATTCCTTGCAGACGTTTTAAAACACTTAAGGCAAGTCCAAGTGTACGAGGTACAACCTCACTGAGACAAGTATTCATTGCAAGTTTTTAAACTTTAAGCTTATCTAGCTGTGCACGTTTGTGCAAATGTTTTGCTGAGTGGTGCCGAGCGAAGGAAACGAACATTATGGCCGCCGCTCGTATGGATTTCATAGACGAACTTTATTAACTGGAGTCCTCGTAAATGCGTAGAAATATAAAGGCAGGCATTAAGCTCTTCTTGAGAAATTTCTTTGATCAGTTTTAACCTCTAGCCGCCAGGATTTGCAAGCCATCGTGAAATTTTTGAAGGTAACCGGTTGTTGTTGTTGTTGTTGTTAAGTTTATGTGATCTAAATCGTAAAATCGTGCAATTTTATTTGACTTTAAAGGAAACTTCAGAGATACGTACCATTAAATAGTGTCATACCCGAACTTTGTGGCTTTTATTGTTGTTATATTGAGATTGCATTGTTTGGTATTTCTTCCTTTTCTTTTCTTTTTTTTTTTTTCTACATTTTTGCCGAAGAAACTTTCGCTTCCCGCCGAAAAAAAATTAGCTTAGTGACACCTGGGCCATTCGTTTTCCATATAAGGTCAAACTACGGTATATAAGCTGATAACCGGGATTTAGTGAACCAATCAGAACGCTAGAAATGCAATATCTGAGGCTGAGAATTTAATAAAATCCATGAACCGAAACAAGCACGTTACGTATGAATATAACTCCTTTTTTAAACCATGAACCGAAACAAGCGCACTACGCATAAATATAACTCGTTCTTAAATCCGTGAACCAAAACAAGCGCGCTACACAAGAATTTAATTCGCTCCTTAATCCAAAAACCGAAACAAGCGCGCTACACATGAATATAACTCGTTCTTTAATCCATGAACCGAAACAAGCGCGCTACACATGAATATAACTCGTTCTTTAATCCATGAACCGAAACAAGCGCGCTACACATGAATATAACTCGTTCTTTAATCCATGAACCGAAACAAGCACCTTATGCATGGATGCAACTCGTTTTTTTTAATCCATAAAGCCCTCAAGCAGTTTAAGGCCTGGGTCAACGGCTTTTAAGAGGAAAAATGGTTTATTCTAGATAACTTTAACAAATTCAATGGCACTGAACTGAAATTTGGAAGATAAAAAGATCTCATCATTCTGAAAATTTCTAAGCATAATAAGTAGTGCTATAGATCACGTGACATGTCACGTGATCATTTTTGTGAAATAAGCAAAGATTTGACAGGTAGGCGACGGTTTTAAGAGATAACATCAAACAAAAACGCGTTTCTAATAAAGATTAAATATCTCCATCGCTTCACGTTGGGAATGATCGTCCATTGTTCTCCAGAAAAAAAATTATCAGGGCAAAGGTCATTTTTTAGTCAAAATTCAACCTTTGATCGTTGATTTCTCCAATTTACAAACTTAAGGACAGTCATTCCAAACGTAGAAAGTTAAATATTTAAAATCTGCTTCGGAAACACTAATTCAGTTATCTTTATAAAGAATATTCGCCGCCATATCGCCGATTTACGAAATTCTCATTTTTTGGTCACGTGATGTGTCACCTGATCAAAATTATACGTTAAGGCAAAAGAAAACATCAAGTTTAATATTCAGGGAAAATTTCATCCTGTTCTAGGCAGACAAACCGAAGATATAGGGGATCATTCATAATTTCTGAGCACCCTTCAAACCCAGGCCTTAAACTGCTTGAGCCTGAACAAGCGCGCTACACATAAATGTTCATCGTTCTTTAATCTATTAACCGAAACAAGCGCGCTACACATGAATATAACTCGTTCCTTAATCCATAAACCGAAACAAGTGCGCTTGAAATGAATATACCTCGTTTTTAATCCATGAACTGAAACAACAGCGCTAGACATGAATATAGGTCGTTCGTTAATCCATGAACCGGAACAAGCGCCCTACACATGAATGCAACTCGTTCTTTAATTCATACAGCACAAACAAGCGCGCTACAAATAAATGTTCATCGTTCTTTAATCCATGAACCGAAACAAGCGCGCTACACATGAATATAACTCGTTCTTTTATCCATGAACCGAAACAAGCGCGCTACACATGAATGTAACTCGTTCCTTAAGTCATGAACCAAAACAAGCGCACTCAACGGATGAGTACAACTCGTTTTTTAATCCATGAACTAAAACAGGCGCGCACAACGCATGAATACAACTCGTTCTTTAATCCATGAACCAAAACAAGCGCGCTACACATGAATATAACTCGTTTTTTAATCCATGATCCGAAACAACCGCGCTACACATGAATATAACTCGTTCATTAATCCATAGAGACTAAACTAAACAAGCGCGCTATGTTCCCTCACAAAATCAAATGCTCCTTGAGTATACTTTTCGTATACCTTGAGTATACACCAATCCTACACTAATGTGAAATAGTTTGTTTGGAGTATACTTTTTGTATACTTGAAGCAAACTTAAACACAGACAAGTTTTGATGATGTATACTTTTTGTATTCGATGCAATTTCACACTATACAAAAAGTATACATCATAAGACTGCCACAAGATAGAACATCTTTGAATTATACAAAAAGTATACTACAAACTGTGTTCAGTGGACAGGTTGTCATAAGTATATACTTTTAGTATACAACACAGATCACCTATAGATTCCTCCATATTCTGACGTCTTAACAGTGTGGATATTGGTATACAAAATGTATACAAATTACTAGTAGAGCGATCAACTTTTTTCATGCAAGCTGACTCTAAACTAATTATCATGATCAATTATAAAAAAAACATATCAATTGTTTAAGAAATCAAATTATATATTCTCATTCAAGCTAGAAATAAAGTCGAAATTAAAGATGCATACAATTTCAGATGAAATTATACTGATTGGAACTTTGTCCAAAATGACATTGGTCCAATGCTTCCTTTTACAGTGAATTTTAGTATGTTATTCCCCAATAAATTGGGAATAAAATGAGACATGTCTCGTTTTTGTTGAAATTTGTTATTGGTTTAGCCATCAAATGTCACAGATTGACTGGACTAATAATCGCAGTGGATTTCTCCGCGTATATACAAGACAACTTACATTCAATAGTAAAAACCGTTGTAGTGTATCTACCTTGCTACGTGAGCGGTGCGAGTGTGCAACTCTGTTACTAGGTATTTAGTTTGTTTTGGTTTCGGTAATAACCTGGAGTAAAATTTTGCAATATGTCCTGCTTTACGGTAAAGTTAACTTCGATTATACAGGCTGTCAGCCCTATTTTACGCAAAAAACATGTGGTGGGCATTTAAATAAATATCAAAAGGGGATTGTGTAATTTGCAAAGGAAAATTGCGTGTGTTTTGTTTTCAAAATGTGGAGCCATATGACATCAAATTGTGCCAACAAATTTATTTATCTATTTATTTATTGATTTATTTATTGATTTATTTATTACATTAGTTCAATTTCATTACTGGATAGGCATGACTGAGCTTACAACTAAAAAATAAGAGTAATAATAATAATAATAATAATAATAATAATAATAATAAAAATAATAATAAAAATAATAATAATAATATTAATAATAATAATTTTTTATAATAATAATTTTTTTTAACTATTCCACACAAATTGCTATTTACAAGTTTAAAGTATATAAAAAAGAGCTATTAAAAAACCTATGCACAATTCATTGCGATTAAAAAAAAGATAATATTTTCAAGGAATAATGTTTCTGTAAAAAAATTAAATTTGGCATTTTAAAATCAGTTCCACTTGATAAGAGGAAAAGAAAAAAATAAACAATAATAATAATAATAATAATAATAATAATAATAATAATAATAATAATAATAATAATAATAATAATAATAAAACTCTCAAACTGTAAATTAATGAATCGTAGAGATAGTTTCCTTAAAAGGCTCAAGTAACTTTGCAAAAGCTTCTTGTCGTGGTACTTAAAATGGAAAACTTATAAACATCACATCTAATAGTGAGTAACTTAAAAGCATGACCACATGAGCGTGCAGAAGGATATGTAAATAGATGAAGTTCAGCATTTTCTGTAGATGCCATTTTTTTTTCTGAACTTGCAGAGCAAGGACAAGAGGTCAATTGCTCTGCGATATTCCAATGTCTTCCAGCCCTGGGAATTTAGCATATCAGATACATTGTCCTGTCGATGGCAACGCGAAAGGGCCCATCGAGCTTCATTTCTCTGATCATTTTAACTTGCGTGGTGTTCCTGGCTGTGAAAATCCAAAGAGAAACTTGTGAAGAAAAAGTCATCAAAACCGGAATTGGTTGAAAAAGAATCGATAAACAACTTCCTTTTACAGATGTGCACATCATTAGTAAGCGATGAATTAAACACTCTTTGTCAACAGTGAAATAATGGTAATATGTTTTTTTTTTTTTTTATACCGAACGCTTCACATAGTCTTATGGCGGTTTACAGTTCTTCTGTTGGATGTGGTAGGCGCATTGGACATTGACCGCAAACACCTCATAGTACTGATGTGTGGAGCGTATTATTGTAAAAGAATGAACATGGACCTTCGTCTTTTCCATATTCAATATCATAAACGTGGTAGCCGTTGATCTCCTCTCTCCAGGTAAATTAGCAAAGTCAATTATCAAGTCAATTATCTGTTAATATGGGGTGACAAAAAAACTGACCCAATTGTCTGGTAATATTAAGTGACAGCAATGCAGTAGAACAGAAGTAGCGAGGTCAGTGGTGGTTGGAAACGGTCCAAAGAGCATCATGGTAGGAGTAATTGGCCAATCATATCAGCGTATTCTTTTACAAGCGTTTTCAGGCTGGGCCAACAATTAAATCCGCCGGTCGAGAACAACTTCAGATTTCGTGGTGCCAGAAAGTAAATTGTGCTTTGCACGTTTTCCAAATTAAGAATCAAGAATGGATTCAAAGCGTCTCTTTATCCTGTTGACTCTGTTGTTGCTCCTGATATGCGTTCTGATGGAAAATGGAGAGGCTTTTGATCGGCCGCCAAAAAGAAGGAGACGAAGACGTTTCAGAAGGCTGAAGAGGTGTTCAAGAAGAAGGTGTAATAGTGGAAAAAAGGCAGATGACGTCAAGCCTTTAGACATGAACCTTGTGTCGACGATCTTGGTAGGTGATCAGTTTTATAACATCCAATACCTTTTTAAAATCATTAATTGTCAAAGAACATATAGTCTCCCTCGTAGCCGTTCTGTGTCTTGTCACGCAACGCTCCTCGGTGAGGGTAAAAGGAAGAATGAGTTTGCGGAATTCCATGTGGCATGGTCTGCGGAATGTCATAATTATGCGAAATAAGGCTTATGCGGGGAATGAAGAGCGCGTCACGTTTTCGCGCCAATTTTGTAAAAACAGCTTCTTTAGTTGTTTGATGCTGCGGATTCTAGCCGAATACAACTAGACAAGAAACTGAGGATTAGATCGTCTCATCGCTGGTTACGAAGAAGTGAGGGTGAAGAAATCGATGAAAATTGTGAATAGTTTCCGCATTCAAGGAAGCGATGTAGAGTTGTAAATCCGTAGTCATACATGTAAATTCAATATCATGTTTATTTTTCTCCTTAGGTCTTCTTGTGACTTCCGTTGACAAAAAGAACGTAGTAGCGTGTAGTCTTGTTAGGACAAAAGATTGATACTTTACCAAGGGCTAAGAAAAAACATTTTCTTTGTTTATCTTCTTATTAAATCCTCGATAAAGGATCGCTTCTCTTACCCTGTATACTTGATAATTCATTAATCAGGCCGCAAGGCGGCACGAGTTAAGGTTTTGGTAGCATTATCAAATTATTATTATTATATTTTTATTTCTGGGGCCGCGATTGGCCAAGAGATAAGACTTTAGACTTTTAGGCTAACCGGAGTGCTCTTTAGGCTAACCGGAGTGTTTCTTAAGCTAAACTGAGTGCCTCACACGTCTGCCTCGCATGTCTCGCATGCCTCGCATGCCTCGATGGCTCGCAGATTGTGCATCCCCGCCGTGAGGCGCCGAGTCCGAAGTTCAGTGAATAACGTGTCACATACGGTTAATAGTTTTCGCATTCAAGGAACCAATGTAGCATTGTAAATCCGTAGTACATACATGTAAATTAAATTTCAAGTTCACTTTTCTCCTTAGGTATTCTTGCGACTTCCGTTGACAAAAAGAACGTAGTAGCGTGTAGTCTTATCAGGACAAAAGATTGACTAAGATTTACCAAGGGCAAAGAATAAACATTTTTTTCCGTTTGTCTTTTTTTTAAACCCTAAATAAAGGATCAATTCTCTTATCCTGCACACTTGATGATTCATAACTCGGGCCGTAAGGCGGCACGTGTCAAGGTTTCGGTAGCATTATCAAATTATTATTTCTTTGTTTTTGGGGTTGTAATGTGCCGAGAGATAAGCTTTAGACTTATAGGCTAGCCGGAGTTTTTTTTTTTAGACTAAACTGAGTGCCTCACACGTCCGCCTCGCATGCCTTGCATGCCTCGATAACTCGCAGATTGTGCATCTCCGCCGTGAGGCGCCGAGTACAAAGCTCACCACATGACGTGTCACATACAGGATGGCAGATGCAAGACACAAATGAACAGAACAGAACAGAACAGAAACGGCATTCACTTACCTAGAGAGAGACATTTTCTATTTTTTTTAAGGGGAAGACACTTAAACTTTATGCGATGAACATACGCGAAGAAACTTAATCTGGTTATATGTCTATTTTTATAGTGTCGTTTGTGCATCTTTTAACTTTCCAAGTTTTCTAACCATTCATATTTCATCTTTTCATTACTAGCACTTTAAAAATTCGAAAGGTTTTTATCGTTTTTTTTATATACTTAGCTTTTTTTTTTTAGTTCCTCAAGATTAGTTTTGTTTAACCGAGAATTTAGCAACTAAATCAGTCTATGACCCCGCGGGCCAAGATAGATTAAAATGTGTCACGTTTACTAAAGAAAATCAATCAATGTATAAACGGTTTATGTCTTCAAATGAAAGGTGAATAGCAAATGCTTTTCCCTGAGTTTCATTTAAAATATAAACGGTGAAATTTTGAAAAACGTACAAAGATAACGTAAGGGTGATGCGTAACATTACTCTAGATCATACCAGGAATAATACGATCCGTCATTGGCCCGGCGTCGCATACATATGAAGACCGTGCAAATGGTTTCTGTCTCTAAACGAAAGGTGAAAACGTGCGGATTAAAGCCCGGAGATTATAAAAAGCATTCCTATGACAAATGTCATTTTCCCCTGTATTTCATTCTAACTGCAAAACAATGCAATTTTATCTGGTGGTTATTTATTGCCTCGCTATATCTCTGTATCTAGTCATTTGGGGGAATTAGCGATGCTGTAGGTTATCACTGCTAAAATATTGTAAGCTTACGCACCACGCAGTCAAATATGGCCCGAGTACAAGCTGAAAAAAGCTTCCTGTTTATCATGAGCGGGAAAATTGGCGCTGCATGATTAAAGTTGAGATCTGAAGGGTCTGAAAACGTTTGACCAAAATGCATTTGTGATAAAAATAGTCTCATGAGCTTTCACACAAGCTGTCGATAATAAGACAACATACTTGTCATCTGCTTTGTTGTTATAGGGATTTTTGGTTTTTAATCTATACGAAAGTCTGGGAAATGTGGCACTGAAAGATCTTAAAGAGGGATATTTTTAGTTCGATAACGCGTAACTTAACTGACAGATCATGTAATAATCGCCGTATTGAATAGCTAGCTAGCCCAGCGGCTCAACAGTGACTTGCGCACGTTGCCCGACGAAAATGTAAGGTAAGAAAAAACAGAATATATTTTTTCCCATGAGTAATAACAAATTGTTTATTTTCGTTACATTGTGTACTAAGTGTTAAATTTTCACAGTCCCATAAAATGACCGAATTTAAATTTAAAGTTTCTCACATAATAGTTTTGGCATTATAATCGTTGTTTCCCCAGTATTTTCGCAGTCTGTCGCTGCTTTTTGTCCAGACTATAAACCGCTGCCACGTTGTTTGTCTCCTTTTGCAACTTTGTCTTTTCTCCGTTACGATATATTTTATCATTTTCACGTTTAAATACCCCTAAAGTTTGACCATGTTTGGTCATTTGGCGGGAAATTTGAATTTCTTTAATTAGCCGTAACTTCATTCCTTTTTATCCGATTGAGATGGGGTTTTCACCAGAAAGCATAGAATTCTATACCAAAAACCAATACAGCATTAACACATTATTTTCCTATATTTTTTTTATGCCAAATTTGGACATCATTTATTACGTCCCAATAGCAGTCATTGCTAGGTAATTTAACCACCTACTTCCTTTCCAAGTCTCGTTACATTCGATGCATTCTACTTTTGTCTATAGCCTATAACTCTCAGTCCTGAGAGTTGCAGGAGAAAAAGCCCTAGCAATGGACCATCGTAATAGTCAATAACTCCTCAAGCTCCCGCACTTCGAATATCCTGCACTTATTGGAAGAACTTGCAGCTGTTTGAGTACGAAACTGAGATAGAAGAAGACAATAGCCTTAAGCTACGTTTTAAAAGAGATGTAGGTCATAAAATCTTCTTGGCAAACTTTGTGTATGGTTAGCGTTTAAACTTCATAATCATTATCAGCAGATAAGTAGCGAGGCGGTAACAGATCAAGTCTGAACACCAATTAGGCATTCCGGTTAAACACGCAAATTTTTGGCCGACACGCAAGCCACCACACACGTTCGCGCAAAGCTACCTATTAGAAAATAAATCCAATAAACTTTTGTCATTTGCCACGCCAAATTGTATTCGAAAACGTTTTGAGGGATCAATTTAGTTCGCGCTTAATTTCGATAAACGCCCCATTTATTTTCTCTTTAAAAACGGAAAAGCCTTTTGAAAGTCCAGTCTGATGGAACACATCTTCCTTCAAGGGCTTAGTTGGTTAAGTGGGTGGGTTGCTCATGCCACTAAACGCGCGTGAGAGATTGATTAGCAGGTCATTTATACAAAAACAGGCCCATTATATGATGTGGTTAATATATTTTTTTTTATAAATATACGCCGAATGTTTCAATTTCCTTCTGTTAATCGAATCTCGGATTTAAAACTTAGTCGATAGGAGAAAAAATTTCAAAACAGAATTTCGAGTTTTTGCCTTAAATATTGAATATTGGCTGCTTCTTTTGAGTGGGCTTCACGTTCATAAGACGTGTTCTGGAATATACTCTGTGTTTTTTTTTTTTTTTTTTCTTTTTTTTTTTTTTTTTATAAGAACCTTTTTTATATAAGAACGTCGAGGCTGAGATTAACCAAAATTTTAAGAACGTATCAAGGACATTCCTCAGGCTGAGAATCGATTAAGAACGTTTTTATTTTGCTTATCTGTATATAAAATCAAGGTAACAAATGTAAATGAACCAAAATGCTTAGGAGCATGTTTTGTATAACATTAACAATGGTGACACACATCTCAGTTTGTCATAATCAGCGGTTCTTGATACCATAGCTCAGCAGGCAATGCACTTTGATAGGTTTTCTGATCACGTCTGCATTGATTAACTAAAATACATGTAGTGTATACCATGTAATTTAAGAACATCCGAAGAACGTTTTCGGCCTCAAATCGCAAAAGAAATATAAGAACGTTCAGCCTCATTTCCAAAATTAGGCGTTCTAAAAAAAAAATAAAAAGATAAAAAAAAAAAAAAAATAAAAAAAACCGAGTTTAAGCTGGAGTCCGATTGGGTAAATTACTTGAGTCAATTTTTATTGCAGATGTGAGGGGTTTTTCTTTCTGTAAAATCATTTGAGGAAAGTAGTCACAACAAGAAGCTGTATCCAGCTTATACTCGGGCCATATTTGACTGTGTGGTGCTTAAAGCCTACAATCTTTTAACAGTGATAACCTCCAGCATTGCCAATTCCCCCAAATAGATAGCCTGCGAGCAAGCTCTCTTGGGGGTGGATCCTCTTTCTCCCTCCCGCCCCCCACCCCCAAGAGAGCTTGCTCGCAGGCTACCAAATAGGTAGCTACAGAGATATAGTGAGGCAATAAGTAACCACCAGATAGGATTGCATTTCTTGCAGTCAGAATGAAATACAGGGGAAAACGACATTTGTCATACGAATGCTTTTTATAATCCCCGGGCTTTAATCCTTACGTTTTCACTTTTCGTTTAGAGACAGAAACCATTTGTACGGTCCTAATATGTATGTGACGCCGGGTCAATGACGTATCGTAATTTTCGATATTATCTAGACCCGGGGGGATGCTCCCTTATGTGACCTTAACGGGGACCTGCGGTCCGATAGGGTATGGTTTTCAGGGTGTTTTGTCCGTAAACGGGGTATCTATTTCATCACTTTCTTTCTTAAACAGGGTATCCCTACATGACCCAATGGCTTAAACAGATTGTGATTGCCAATGCATTAAAATACAATAAGAAATTAGTGTATTCCTATTTCATTCTAGTCTTAAACAGGGTGTGATTTTGGGTTAAATGTCTTAGAAAGGGCCTGAAAATTTTGAATTCTGTCTTAAACTGGATAGGGAAATCGGAGAATTGTGTCTTAAACAGGGTCAGCGTTTGAACGCCCTGGCAACACCTCCCTACCCACGCATCTGTTGAGAATTACCCCCCACCCCCCTCCGGAGATCTAGAGTAATGTTACGCATCACGCGTACGTTTGATCCTTGTACGTTTTTCAACGTTTCGCTGTTTATATTTTTAAATGAAATTCAGGGGAAGCATTTGTTATTCACCTTTCATTTGAAGACATAAACCGTTTCTACATTTATTGGTTTTCTATAGTAAACGTGAGACATCTTTATATATCTTGGCTCGCGAGGTCATAGACTGATTTAGCTGCCAAATTTTTGGTTAAAAAAAACTAACCTTGAGGCACCCAGGTTAGCCTAAAAAACACTCCGGTTAGACTAAAGCTCACTCCAGTTAGCCTAAATAGCACTAAGGTTAGCTTAAATAGCTCCCCGGTTAGCTTAAAGGTTAGCAGTTTATGTTGGGGTTGTTCATGCCTCGCATGCCTTGCATGTTTTGTTCATGCCTCGCACATCTGGCTCGCATATTGTAAACACTCCTCACGGCCCGAAAAAAAAGAACGCGACCGAGAATTTAAAGAATTCGATAACACGACAGAAAACGTAACTCGTACCAGCCGAGTACAAAAAACGAGACTGAGAACAATAACTCGTGGCCCGAGGTCTTATCTCTCGGCCCATCGCGACCCCAAAAAGAAAAAAGAATTTGATAATGCTACCGAAACCTTAACTCAGTCCGCCTTACGGCCCGAGTGATTAGTTTACACGAACAGGACCAACGAAACCAAAAAATACATGCAGTGCTCTTTCTTAACCTCAAAAGATGGAGCCTTTATTGCATATCCACCGCTCTATCCAGCAGTAAAAAATTACTGTAAAAGCCCCACTTTTCTTGTTTATCTAGCAATAATGACTCTTGCAAGCTGAACATTTGTGTCAATTCAAACATTCGTCACCGTTATCTGACTGTGGCAAGATTTCGTCTATAAAGCCAAATTTAACTTTGGTGCATTTCTGGACATAATTGCTTCTTTGCAATTGGACTGTGTCATGGAGTGATGTGGCAGAATTAGCACTGATGGCTTAATTCATTAAAACCAAAGATGGATAATAATAGCCATTTATATCCAGTTACCACCACAAGTTTCAAAACAGCGAACTAAACTGCTTGAAATTTGTTGTTGTTGTTGTTGTTGTTGTTGTTTTTTGTTTTGTTTTGTTTTGTTTTTTTTTTTTTTTTAAGCGATATCATAGTTTCTTGCAATTGGCTCACAAAGCCGACACAACAAACACGGATGACAGACATGTGATCAATTTCTATTTGCAGTTTGTTAATTTCAGCGCGTGTTTGTTTCTCTTCTGTTGTACTGCTGATTTTTATTTCGTTTGCTGTTTTCCTTGTTAGACTTCAGAGGAGGAATAAGATGCCAATCTTCAGACGTTAAAGCATTGTCTCTGATTTTTGAACTTTCTCATGGGAAATATCAAGGGATCATTTTTCTTAATTCTGTAGCTAGCAAGGACTGTAGCTCATTTTTAATTTGTAAGGTGTTAAGCCGGATCAATGAATTAAGAGGCAAACGTAAGATTCCATGTATACCTTGAATAGTTCTAGAAGTCAAACCAAATGCATTGTTCTAATAAAATAGTTTCATTGTGAACAAATTCTGCAGTAAGTATGTCTGGATATGGATACCGCGTACCGGGTTAAAGGTGCTTCATCTTTAAAGCTATGATTGAAGTGTTTAACTCCATTAGTCATTATTTTTAGAACACTGAGTACGTGACGATTCGTGTATCAACTTGGGATAATTGTTTTTCCTTTCTTTACTTTTATCTTGAATTTCCAAAAATTTAAGGTAGCCCTGAAGCCGTACTTTTTAACTTTGTAAAAACTTGTAGCCAAAAAAGCTAATTACAATCCTTTAATAAAAAAATAATAAATAGATAAATAAATAGATAAATAAATAAATAAATAAATAAATAAATAAAAAAAGGGTCAGCCAGTAAACGTGGTCAGATTAAATTATATATTCTGCCGCGTGTACGATGCTGCGTTAGGATCATGTCCTAACATGTACGCAAATACGGATCACTTTTGTGGATAGAACGTTTTCCTAAAATCAATCACTTCTAATCGATAAAATGATACAATAAAAATTACAATAAAACGTCCAATCGCGCACAAAATGAGAAAAATGCCGCTAACATTGATCTCTTAGGGTATCTTATCGACTCGGGAGCCATTTCGATTTTATGTTGTCGATTTGTCGATAGCCCAGGTGACACAATTGTAATTGTTTTACTTCTTTTATGAAGCTTTTATCGTTTGAAGAGGTGATTTTTGTGTTAGGGGGGAGAGGGGTAGACGTTTCACACATCAGACTATCTAACAGATTGACAACTCATTTTCTACGTGTGCGGGAAGTTAGGGGAAAAAATCAATGGATCACTGGATGGAAAATTTACAAACTTGTCACCATAACTAAAAGGACATTTCTCTCCGCAGACACAAGGCAATTTAAAAACAAAAGTAAATACCGTGGTAATGTGTCAGCCTCGCTACATGAGCAGTACGAGAGTGCGACTCTGTTTCTATTCAGTTTGTTTTCTTTCGGCAGTTATGTGGAGTAACAATCCTCCAGATGACTGGCTTCACAGTAAGTTTGCTTTGATTATATGGTCCGTCGTCTTTATTTTACC
This sequence comes from Pavona decussata, assembly GCF_977016875.1. NCBI lineage: Eukaryota > Metazoa > Cnidaria > Anthozoa > Scleractinia > Agariciidae > Pavona > Pavona decussata. The sequence goes on along the minus strand of NW_028145430.1, from coordinate 202,557 downwards.
TAAAAGAACATTTTCCGTGCGTTTCAAAAATGTCAAAAGTGGATTGTGTAATTTGCGACCGGCGAAACTCGTTAGTGTGTGTAATTCAAAATAAGGAACCATAAGACATCAAGTGGTGTTTTCAAAAGTTTCTCTACGGGGACAAATAAATGTGAAAGTCAAAGGATACAGAAGGTAGTTTAAGAACACAGATCCACTGGGAAGGCATTTTATCAAGTTAAAGAACACAACGTTGTCATTGCTTGTTTAGCTGAAAGTTTTAAACGTCTCAAGGCTGGTTTCCATATGATCGCGGATCGCAGATCGCAATAAGGTCTGCGATCGTCTGCGATCCTGCGATCGTGATCGCAGACGATCGCAGAAGATAGAACCATGTGCTATCTAAAGGCTGGTTTCCATATGAACCATGTTCTATCTCCTGCGATCGTCTGCGATCAATTGCGATTGTTTGCGATCTGCGATCTGCGATCCGCGATCATATGGAAACCAGCCTTTAGAAAGAACATGGTTCATATCTTCTGCGATCGTCTACGATCACGATCGCAGGATCGCAGACGATCGCAGAAGTAGTTTCCATATGATTGCAGACGATCGCAGACCTTATTGCGATCTGCGATCCGCAATCATATGGAAACCAGCCTTTACTCGCAGTGGTCCTTGTTTGTTACGTAATTTTTCTTATTAGCATAATTTATCAAAGCTTGTTTTTCTTTTACTTCTTTTGTTGAACGTTAGATAACAAGAATCTTAACGACAAAAGAAACAGTCTTGGAAAGAAATATTTTCCAAAAACGCAGTAACCGCGTATAGTATTTCTTGTGCTTGGTAGCTAATAGAAATAGATGTTAATGTGTAGATCAAAATACATTTTATAGGGTATCCAACGGCTGACCTGTCTGAAAGGCCTAAATCACCTCAGAAATGCACATTAAGGGGCCAGGGGCCCGTTTCTCGAAAGTGCCGGTAACTTATCAGGGCCCGGTAAGTGGCCGTTAAGTCCTTGATAATTTAACGGGTGTTTCTCGAAGCTCCCGTTATTTACGATCCCGATAATTTTCCCGGTAACTTGCCCGGTAATTTACGGGAGGTCATGACCTCCGGTAAAGTTACCGGGAAATCGCAAATGTTGCGACACTAAACAAAATGGCGGCCGAAGGCGGACTGTTTTGTTAAGTTAGAAGACCACGGTCTTGTCAGAGACGACCCATTCTGGTCGGCCTGGCTGACTGTGAAGTCATAGAAAGATTTAGGCTTTCATGAGCGAGAATCGAGTGGCTCGTGAATGAACTTGTAGAGAAATACAGCGAGAAGCTGCCCGCTGGCTCCGGAAGCAAACGTGAATACAGGCGTACTACTATTGTTGTTGTTGTCGTTGTTGCTGTTGCTGTTGCTGTAAGTGTTGTTTTAGATGTTTGAAAAGCGCTTATGGTGTTTGCATATGGGCGCTATATAAATTTGATTATTACTATTTTATTGTTATAAATTATCAATCAACGGCGGAAGAAAAAAATAAATAAATATTTTGTCGTGTAAACACGGCTCACTCGCTGCATATTACTACTTCGAAATTGTAACTTGCAGAATTTTCATAAGATGGAGGAAGTTAGAAATCTGACATGTTACACTGAGATAAATGTAAGCTTAACCATTGATATAAACAGAGTGATCGCGATGAGAGTCGAATTATGCACCGTCATCGAAATACACAAATGCAGTTTTTGCTGCACTGACTAGAGGGAAAAAGAATAAGAAGCTTACACACGATAGATAAACGAGAATAAAGAACTGAAAAATCGTTCCACTCTCTGCAAAATAGTTTCAGTCGCATTTCAATTGATCGAGCCTTGTTGTATGATAAAAAAGCCGATTTCAGATCGGTAAAAATAGTGCCTAATGCATATGTCTGCCGGAGAAGACGATCAAATCACGCCAGTTGAACTATAGCTATTCAATTTTAAAACTTGTATGAGATCCTTCCTTATTCCCAATATCCTCTATACTTACTAAGGTTGCTAAAAGTAAATTTGTATCAGTACGAACTGTTGAAATAGGCGTTGAAATAGGACATCGCGCAGACACTGTTAACCCGGCGGTCGCCGCAGCTTGCTTTGGCTTCATCTCTTCTACAACTTTGAAGGAATTATATACTGATCCTAACTATTAGTTTGATGCTCACAACAAGAATTCATGTTGATAGTATTCATAATCCTTTTCAGGTTCTATTTCGCATCAAGGAGTTTTCTGAAAGTAATTGCTGATACCCTGCCTGATGCAAAATAGTGCTCTCTCTTGGTTGCTCCCCTTTGATATAACGAAAAAGTTCAGTAAACTTAGAACGTATTGTATTATCCTTCAAAAAGCATGAAGACAGTCCTGTTGCATCCAAACCCTGCTTTTCCCGAATGACTCGAATGGATTACGTGTCCTGAATCGTTCTCCTTCTCTTGCGAACGAGCGTGGCAATGGTCTCATATTTTACCGGGCCCGGAAATGACCGGGAAAGTTACGGGTGCTTCGCGAAACGCAACATCGGGCCCGATAAAATTTCCCGATAATGGCCCCGATAAGTTAACGGGCCCGGAAATTACCGGTACTCTCGAGAAACGGGCCCAAGGGCATTTTTTTTTTCTATTTAATTTTCAATTTTTTAATTTTTCACGTAGTAATAAGAGTTAAAGCCATGTACATAATAATGTAACAAAAATAAGATTTGGTGAAATAGGAAAAAAAAAAAAAAAAAAAAAAAAAAAAAAAAAAAAAAAGAAAAGAAAAGAAAAGAAAAGAAAAGAAAAGAAAAGAAAAGAAAAGGATAGATCTTCTCTAAAATATGGCTAAATAGCTAGAAAATTTAACAAGTGATTATTATTGTATTTCTAAAAGAGTTCGGTTCAGAAAACGTGTCTATCGGTCTGATGGCTTTATGTATAGTTTCGATTGAAATCTGTCAATATTAGGGGAAATCGCGGAGCTTTTTACGGCATGCAGCGTAGAATGCTACAAATTTTATTCCATACATTAGTAGGTGTCAGTGCTTTTGAGTTAAATAGACTTGACCCTAAGACAGGTTCCACTTTTGTGAAAATAGTCAAAATTTCACAGAAAACAAAAATTAAACATTTAAATTGTTAGTGACAAATGAAACTTTGTGTGTAACATATTTAAGCGAGTTTGAGCGAGGAATGACGTTTTGGCAGCGCCGGCAATGTATAGATAAATTGTAGAATTCCCAAAGGTAAATTGGATAGTTTTGAGGTCACCTTGTAAACAGTCTCGCCAACAACGAAAAACAATCGCATTGAGCTCAGTAAATATGATGTTTGTTTATGGGATATAATGGTTGATGTTCATAGAACAAAATCAGCGGAATCGGTGAAAAGCCGAAATTTGCCTTATCTGTTCTAACGCAGACAGTCTCTTAAAGTCGGAATTGTGTACTGACCTTCGCAAATGCTCCCACCCATATTTCCCTCCTCTGAGTTTATCAACAAACTAATAAAATTATTTGTAAGGTTACAGTAACGGTAAATTTCCTCTGTCAATTCAAACATGGTTTTTCGTTTTTGGCACACATTAGTACCTCGAACTGAATTGAGTTGTGAACAAAAACGCTTCAAAGGCGTTCAGAAGACGAAATGAAGCTGGCTAAATTGGAGAGACGTTCTTCTGCTTCTAAAATTTTCAGCTAAGCAAATAAGAATAGATCTTTCTTTGTTAGCGTAATTCCAATCCATTGAAAGCGAAGACGATGACGTTTCACATTTCCATTTTAGTTAATATTCCCGCTTTTCCGGCCCCTGATAAATGGATAAGTGTCAGATTCAAGACTTTCACAGGAATAACCTATAAAAACGAAATTGGTGAACTATTGGAGTCAAATCATATTCCAGATGTGAGGAGTTTGTCTTAATAAAATTTAGTTATTTATTTATTTATTTTTTTATTTTATGTTTGTGTCCAAGAATTTAGCACGATATTGCTTCTTAAGGACACTAAACGTGGATGTGCTTTCGCGGCGATCGTTGGCGACCCGTGGTTTCCCAAATTAACATATGAACATACACCATTGAGCTTTTACAGTCTTCAATCGGGATTTAATGAACGAGGTCATTTTACAGAAGAAAAAAAATTCCCTTCGAGACAAATATTAAAATTTTGTAATTAAAAAGCATCTTTCACAATGGGATTGTGTCATCCAGTGATGTTGCCGGACTAACTATACTAAGATGAAATCTGGAAGGAGCTATCATTCTTTTCTTTTTATCATAACAATGTCACCAAAATGGAAAGTTTACCAATACAAGGAGCAGTGTGAGCGATCCGGGAGATTGTACAATTGTCGTTTCGGAACTGACGCTAGAAGACTCTTTAACACAAAGAGATGGATAATGTGTCCATTATATTAGCACAAATTTTAGACATATTCAACTAATTTGCCATAAATCGGGGATGATTTTATCTTTAATGGAAACGGATGTCATAGATCCTGCCGATATGTTCACAACGTTGGTATAGCAAACGCAGATGTCAGTCATATGACAATTTTCTCCTTGTGGTTTGTGTCGTTCTTTGTGTTTGATTAATTTGTGCTTTTTGTATCGACATCTTGTTAGATTGTTTATTTTAATTTTGTTTGCTTTTTTCTTCATTAGGCTTCAGAAGGGGGACGGTAAAATACCAACCCTCTGATTTATGTGAAATATCAATGGAGCATTTCTAGAAACCGTGTAGTGTTTAAGGGATGCAAACCCATTTTGTATCTTTTAAAGTGTGAAGCCGGAGTACTGAATTAAGATGTCAACTTAAGATTCAATGTATTCTTTGAAATATTCAAGAAGTCAAACGAAATATGTTGTTCTAATAAGCTGATTTTTTTTTTATTTAATATTGATTCATGGGATAAAAATAACACCATTTTTCAAAAGGTGTCTGCGATTTCCGATAACTTGTATAACTTGTATTTCAAATATGAGTGACCAGTAACTAGTTAGGTGAATGCCTCACAAAACTGCGAATAGTTTATTAACCAAGACAAAAACAAACAAAAAAAAAAAAACGACTGAGAGCTTTTTCTTTGTGGGTCAGCGTTACGACTTGTTCTGAAATAGGCTAAAAGCAAAATTTGTGCACTACTGATGTCAAGTCTTATTCCAGATGTGAGGGGTTTGTCTTAAAAAAAAAAATATATATATATATATATATATATATATCATTTATTTTATGTAATTGCCCAAGTATTTAACAGGATATCGCTTCTTAAGTACACTTAACGTGTTTGTCCTTTTGTGGTGATCACTGGCGACCCACGGTTTCCCTGATTAAGATATCAGGAATATACACCATTGAGCTTTCACGGTCTTCAATCGGTATTCCATAAATATGGTCATTTAACATAAGAAAAAAGTCCCCACTGAAAGAATAATTAGACTCCATTAAAAATTGGGTAATTAAACATCATTTTTCAATAAGAGATTGTTTCATCGAGTGATGCTGCCGCATTAAATATCCTGAGTGGAAATCTGGAAGGAATTATCATTCTTTTTTTATAATAACAATTTCACCACAATAAAAAGTTTATAAATGCAGGGAGCAGTGTGAGTAATTCGGCAGATTGTAAAGTAGTCGACGTTTTGTAACGCTAGTAGATTCATCAACACCAAAAATGGATAATACATCCATTATATAAGCACAATAAATTTCACACTCAACCAATGGAAACGGATATTTTATTTCCTGGTTGGCCATTAATGTATAGCGAAAAGAGTGTTGAACCTAGGACACCAGGATACCAGCTGAAACCGTTGCTTTATCTGACGAGGTCCCGTTTACAACCGTATACTGCATTCCATCTGTTATCCCGAACGGATGATACAATTTTGTAATCAGGGTTGAGTGTGATACCCTGTCAAAGGTTTTTGGAAAGTCCACGAAGACTGCTCCAACAAAACAACACGATCGCGATTAAGAGCATGCAGCCATGTCTCCGTTAGTAGTAGTTTGGTGGACTTACCTTTACGAAATCCCCCCTAGAGATGAGTGGCAAGGCATTCATTTTCTCCGAAGACGTTCAATCGATACAAAAGTGTCAAAGAGGAACGAGTCTAGGATCTTTCTATGTATACACAGGAAAGAGAGAGATCGATAGTTTCCTATCTCAAGCTCGTCGTTGTACAGCAAGAGCAGAACCAGTTACGTGGTTTAGAAGTAGAGCCTTGTGCTGCTTGCGGGAAACATTACCACATTTAATATGTAAATTCAGTAGACCCGCAAGAGCCACAAGTAATGGCACGATGGTTCCGAGGGATGGTTCTACGTTTTTTCTGTTCATTGTTGCAACCTTTGGCGTTCCCCAAACTAATATGGCGGGACCTGAGTAGTATACCTTCAGCAAAGACAAGCCTTGTTAGTGCCTTCCCTTGCCTTCCGTATGCCTTCCCTTAATTGATATGCATAAGCCTATGACGTCACCTCGGTAATAAGTGCCTTCCTGCATACTAATAAGCGCCGAGGTTTACTAATGAGCGTCACTCTAGTACAAAGAAAACAATAGACATGCCCAGGCTTGCCCGCTCTATACCCACCCTGATTGGATCTTAAGATTTATATTGTCTGTTTTGAATAAAAAGCGGTTAGATTTCGAAAGCGTCATTCCTTCATTTAACTTAAACTCGCTGGGAAAACTTTTTCCGATTTTTAAAACGTTAGTACCGTTGAAAATGGCTTACTTTGACCTAAACGCTATCAAAAATGCAATGATTACTTCTTCATGGAACTCCCTCATAAAAGCATGGTACGATGTAGAAAGGGTGTCTCAAGAAATTTCTACCCTGATTCTGTCTCCCGAACGTAATCTGGAAGCTGTTACTGAAGGTTTAAAGCGATGGAAGGAACACGCTGGACTTTTAAGCTGGAATCTAACCGTTCATTCATTATTACTGCACGACGATGCACGCAGTAGCCGCCTGTTTAGCACAGCTGTGTGTTGCTGGAAGGCGGTCCAACTTCTGGTCGTTCAATTCGAGAAATTGTTATTTAATCAGAAAGAGAAAGGCGTGGAAGATACAGTGTGGTTGCAAATTCAAGGTTTGGTGAAGAAATTTGGAGTCCTTCTGCTTAAAAGATTCACAAGAGAGCAATGTGGCCTAGATGATTTCTCACTTGAGAGGAAAGGACCTGGTGATAATGACCCCGGCGAGAAATGTTTTACAAGAGCTGGTATCCCCTATCCAAGCAAGAAAACAAGAAGAGCCACAAAAAGTCGCCATTGCTCCAAAATGCGAACCCCTTTCAAAGACGCTCTCAGCGAATTCTTTGCCGAACAAAGAAACCCTTCGAAACTAACCATCGAGATTCCCAAGACAAGTTCACGACCAAAACTGCAAAGACAAAATGGGGTTATAGAGCAGTGATGAGGATGCGTTTTACTTGATTCGTGATACTCATGCTGACAGTTTTCTTGAAAAACAATTTGATTTTATATCAGTGTTAAGCTCATTTTCTGAGTCCTAATAAACCGTTGATGCGTAAATCTATCTTTGTGTGTCTTTCTTTCTCCTATCTATCTCGAGGAAATGAAAAACTATTAAAGTCACGCACCGTTAGTCAGTTAATTATGCGGGTTCACGAACCTAAAGTTGCATAAAAATTAGTTCAGATCTGCTGAAAAACCCCAAGGGAGTATCTTGACGCATTAGTTTATAATCAATTTCATATAACTTAACAAGGATCGATGGAAACACGCGACTTTTAATTGTTAGCAATAGAACCAGACAAGAGATACCGTTTTAAAAACTTTATTAAAAAACAATGACAAAAAGAGTCAAATACACAGCGATTTGAAAGGAAAAGGAATGAAAATGAATCATTTGACTGACTATTACAAATCCGTTTTTGTTTTTCGCTTCATTTCGAGAAATAATAAATATTCCTTCCGTGTCTACACAATTTTCCTACGGCCTCTAAGCCAAGAGTTCGACTTTCTTTGTTTCTTGCGGTTTGCCTTGTTCTTTGAAGTCGGTCTTTTAGTTTTTGCTTTAAAAGAGGCCTCATTTCTCCGCTGTCTTGACTGTTCGTACACCGTTTCTTGTGTCTTTACTGGATTGTGATAGTGATTTTTTCCGGAATCATCCGCTTCACTTTCGTAAACTACGTCTTTAACTTTAGGTTGCAGTTTCGCTTCTTGTAAATACTGTCTTCGCTGTGTGTGCTCTAACTGATGAACATCCGCGAGATGGTTAGCTAATCTGACAGGGTACTTCGCCCCGCAAGATGGAATCGGACAGTTTCTGCAAACTCTCTTGTAAACCATGTTGACAGTTTGGTGACTGAACACAAATGACATCTTTTTCGCAAATAGTCAGGTCATATAGAGTGTCAGAGGGGCCAAACACAGACCAGAAAGGCCATAACCAGGCCAAACACAGGCCTGAAAGGCCATAACCAGGCCTGAAAGGCCAAAACTACGCCAAAAGGGATAAAAGGAGACAAACGGGCCATTTCTAGTCATGTGTCTTTATTTTTCTCAGACACACGCGTGGGTGTCGCGCGTCGCTAGTCACGCAACAGCTCTCAACTTTGGAATCATCATCTTTATTTAAAAGTGTCATCACAAATAACAGTGTCTAATTAAAAAGTTTTGATCTTGCTTTGGTAATTTGTATTTCAAATTTCAGATTTTTTTATTTATTGTACAAGTTTACTATTATTGTTATTATTTTCAAGTCATCAATAAACACACTTAAAGTTTGGTTGTTTACAGTTTTTATTGAAATGCAACAATACAAAGGTCCAGGAAACATTAAAAAAAAATTCCATAACATTCATAGTAGGTTTAGTCTTGATCTTGTGGAATGGGCTGCTTTTCATACAATCGATTGAGTAAGAATTTCCGCTTATCGATAGCAAGTTCCGTCGATTCCAACCAATCAAATCCTTCTGTGTCTTTAAGCTCTTTTTGTGTTTCCATCACTTTTTTGAAGGTGGGATCTTTTTTCATTGCACGCATCCACTGTAGATTCTCTAAGAGTACTTTTCTCAGCTCTTTTCTGTAAACAGGAACGAGAGCGTTCACGGCTTTACTACGAGCCACATTTTCTGAATCTCCGTTTTCTTAGTATTGATTGATTAAAGCTTCAAGCTGGGTCTTGTGGCGTTGCTCAGCTTCATCAAAAACGCGTGACCACGGCTCTAAGTTTTCTGTTTCTTCTTCTTGGGAAGACTCCGTTCCTTGACTAGAAACTTCGCTTTCTTGGGAGAAATCGCTTTCTTCACTGTCTTCATAATTTCCAGCACCTTGTTGCAGGTATAAGGTATAGTTTGTGCTCGTCATCTTTGGTTTGAACCGCACGCGTTCTGACAGGAAACTAAACTTCAGAAAGTAACGCGTCTGTTTTATAGAAAATTGGTGAAGGCGGGGTTACTAAGCGTTCTCCGTCATAAATAAAAGAAGACCAGAAAGGCCATAACCAGGCTAAACACAGGCCTGGAAGGCCATAACCAGGCCTGAAAGGTCAAAACCCCGCCAAAAGGGACAAAAGGAGACAAACGGGCCATTTCTAGTTGTGTGTCTTTATTTTTTCTCAGACACACACGTGGGTGTCGCGCGTCGCTAGTCACGCAACAGCTCTCAACTTTGAAATCATCATCTTTATTTAAAAGTGTCATCACAACTAACAGTGTCTAATTAAAAAGTTTTGATCTTGCTTTAGTAATTTGTATTTCAAATTTTTTATTTATTTTTTTTTTATTTTTTGTACAAGTTTACTATTATTATTATTATTATTTTCAAGTCATCAATCAACACACTTAAAGTTTGATTGTTTACAGACACACGCAACATCACTCGAGATAGCGCGCGAGTACCTTCCGAAAGTTTTTTTTTCTTATCGAAATTAAAATCTTTGATAAAATACTAGTTTAGTTAATAATTCTCGATAAAGGAAATCTCGAATCTCCCAAACACTTTTCAGAATACAATATGTCTTTCTCCATTCTCATTCTGCTAGCTATTCTATGCAGTACAAATGCTTGCCTGGAGAAGTGTCACTGCCTCGAATATTTAAAGGTTATCGACTGCACAAACGTTGGTTGGTCATCCATACCAGATTCACAGACAAGGATTGAGAACTACACTTCAATTCTACTGCGAGATAACAATTTACGTCGCATTAATATCTCCGCTCTGTTAGAACTATTACCACAACTAATTACTGTGGATCTTCGAGCTAACGACCCGGATTTGTGTGATGACATACAAGATTTTTACAGCCCCAAGCCGATTACAATAATCGCCGATTGTAATTATACCAGCACCACCGCAAAGATTACTACAACCCTCTTTTCAACAAAGCCGCCCACCCATCACCAAAATCATCTGACTTATACTTCAAGTACTGGAAGAAATCAAACCCCGAATACTTCAGATCACAAACAGATCATGAAAATGGGAGCTTATGATCGCGCAATACCGTACATCTACTCACTAATCGCTACGTTACTGTTTATACCAGCGAGTATAATTTTACTTAGATCAATCAACAGTTACCACAGCATGTGGAAACTGAATTATCACCACTTCAAATATACATTGGAGACACAGAAAGTGTACATGAAGTGGCTTTTGCACGCTCGACGGAGTTGTAAAGAGCGCTAAGATAGAAGTTTTGTTTCGAAGACTGTGATATGAAGAACACAAAGACACTGCCTTTTTATTCCATTGTTTTGTTTTATTGACACAAACCTTAATTACTTTCATATGTGATTGCATAAACCCCAGGAGTGATCCACAACTTATCTCTCCTTACAATGCAAAAATACTGTCCTATAGATGCTTACCACAGAATACATATATGGGCATATAAACAACGAGCCGATTTAACCTGCTACGATTTCCAACCGAAACAAATTTCATTTTACGGTCTGTTTGGCTTGAGTGGTTCGTGTGGAGCTCTTAAAACATGTATGAAATCCCTTTACCAACTGCGAGAAATTTTCAACGGAGTTAACGTTTCGAATGTAAATAAACAAAGTTGAAAGACTTATACGCAAGATCTCGACGCGCGCATACGGGAAAACACAAAGCTTAAACGTGGCGTTATTGGCGTCTTTGGCGATTTTGGCGGTCGTTTCGTATGAAATTAGCGATAAAATTAGTTTTGCAAATAATTTCAGTTTTATATGCTAAACATGCCGTGTTTCTGTAAAGTTACGGGCGCAAAACTGGAGAAATGACACGATCAACGAAAGCGCGCTTTTATTCACACTGGCCATACAAATATTAAAGTGTATATGACACAAAATCTTTTTTTAGCTTATTAGGAAGAGCTTTCAAAATGATGAAGAATGGCATTTATTTTATTGCGATAGCATTCTTGGTTGCCGAGTTATTCAAGATTTAGGCTTATGCAAATTAGACAACTTGTGACGTCACAAGACTGACACAAAATGAAGGGAAATCACAAAAAATCGAATATCTCTTAAGCCTTTTTCTGTATAGAACTGAAACTTTGTAGAGTTGTTATACTCATCACAAAGTGTCATGATATGATCCACTATGACATTTCCATGGCAACACAATGGGCTCCAGGCCCTCACCATCCAAAGGATAAAAGAAGAGTTTCCCTTCCCAAGAAGCGCTTCTTGCTCTTGATGTTTATTCAGTGGGGGTGAGGGAATATGGACATTACGCAGCACAAGTATAAGAAATTCTGTTTGACTGTGGAGCAATAAATAAGGCATTTGTCATTTTGGGAAGGTAGAGGTCTGGTAACGAGTACGTTGCTATGGTGACATCATAGCCACTATCACAATGTGTAGTTCTGTCAGCACATCAACCCTGCAAAATTTCAACCCTGTAGATGTAGTATTTGCGTAGATATTCTAAATTTTGTGATTTCCTTTCATTTTGTGTCAGTCTTGTGACGTCACAAGTTGTCTAATTTGCATAAACCTAAATCTTGAATAACTCGGCAACCAAGAATGCTATCGCAATAAAACAAATGCCATTCTTCATCATTTTGAAAGCTCTTCCTAATAAGCTAATAAAAGATTTTGTGTCATATACACTTTAAGATCCAATCAGGGTGGGTATAGAGCGGGCAAGCCTGGGCATGTCTATTGTTTCCTTTGTACTAGAGTGACGCTAATTAGTAAACCTCGGCGCTTATTAGTATGCAGGAAGGCACTTATTAGTATGGAGGAAGACACTTATTAGTATGGAGGAACGCATTTTTTCAAGAGCGGGCAAGCCTGGGCATGTCTATTGTTTTCTTTGTACTAGAGTGACACTCATTACTAAACCTAATCCAAATTAGTGTGCAGGAAGACACTTCTTTCCGAGGTGACGTCATAGGCTTATGCATATCAATCAAGGGAAGGCATACGGAAGGCAAGGGAAGGAACTAACAAGGCTTATCTTTGCTGAAGGTATACTACTGACCTGCTACACAAAGTAGACGCAAATGATAAAAATATTAGGACCCTCCCGGAGTTCGCGTTGCAGTGATTGCTCTCTGTGACTCTCAGCGATTCTCTCGATTTGCTGCAGGTGACTGTATCCTCCACTAAGCGAGAGACAAGTGAAAAAATGAGAAAATTGTCGGAGCTCTTGAAGCCGTGGCCATTCGCCATCGCGCACAAAACGACCAGTATTACCAGAAAAAAAAAAAAAAAAAAAACTATAACATTGACGAACTCCATGGCGCACGAGGTCTTTGATTGCCGCGTTGACCCTAGCAATGGGCTCACAACGCAGATATGACAAACCCAGATGGCGGGGATATGATCATTCTCTACTTGCAGTTTGTTTATTGCAGTGTGTGTTCACTTGCGTTCCTTCCTTAAGTATAGTTTAAATTTGTTTGCTGTTTTCCTTATTAGGCTTCTCAGGATCAATGAGATCCCAACCTGCAGACGTTAAAGCTTTGTCTCGATCTGATTGATGAACTTTCTCACCTGAAATAACAACGGAACATGTCTCGAAACCGTGCACTGCGTAAAGATTGCAAGCTTATTCTAATCTTCTAAGATGTGTAGCCGAAGCAATGAATGAAGATTCCAAGTTAAGATTCCATGTAGCAATAGAATTATTCTAGAAGTCAAACCAAATGCTTTTCTCTTGAGTTGTATTGAGTATTTCAGATTCGTGCTAAAAAGAAAAACTGACGCCGTTTTCAAAACATGTCTGCGATTTCCTATAATAGATGGAAAATTGCATTTCAAATCTGAATGACTCGTTATTTTAGTGCATGCCTCGCTAAAATGAGTATACTTCAGGAACTAATGCAAAACAAAACATCGCCGATATACTTTTTCTGCTGTCACGTTATTTCGAGAACATTCAAAGTTTTATTTAAGCCAATCCATTCAAAGCTGCCTGACATAAAATGTTAAGGTTTGATTATTTCCCCAAAGGGCAGCTATTGGAGTTTAGGCATTTTCCCCGAAGTAACTTGAGATTTCTGGTCAACCAAGCACATTTTTGAAAAAAAAAAAATAAATAAATAAAATAAATAAACTATAGCAATGGTTAAGCAATTATCTTGCCCTTTTAGTGAAATTTAACAACTCGGAAGCCATTTCAATATATGTTGTCGATTAGCCATAACCTTACTGCAGAGGATCGGCCGCAAACAACCAATAAGTGGTGGATGAGGAATGGGTCGTTTTCAAAAACGGATCGTTAAAACTGGAACTGCTTGGAAAAGTATTAAAAACAAATCTCTTTTACGGCTCTGCATATTATTAAGCCATTTCTTAAACACCATTTAGCATCTGTTAAATAATAGCTGAGATTTATATACTGCACATATGGCATAGTCTTATGACGGTTTACAATTCTGCTTTGGGGTGATTTCGGCGCAGTGGCGTATTCGGCCGCAAACACGTACTGATGCGTGAAGCGTATTACTGTGAAAGAATGGACATGGACCTTGAACATGGACGTGTTAGCCGTTGACCTCCTCCTCCCCAGGTAAATTAGAAAACTGAGCCTATTACTCTCTTCATTTCTTTTTTTTTTTTTATATTGGGTGACAAGAATGTAGCATATCAGAAGCGGCGAGGTAAAGGGAACTACTTGGATGGCTAAGCTTGGCTAGGTCAATAATTACATTCACACGTCAAGAACAACTTCGGAACCTGAGCTGCCCGCAATTAACTAAACTGCTTTGCAAGTTTTTCAAAGTAACACTCAAGAATGGATTCAAAGCGTCTCTTCATCTTGTTGACTTTATTGCTCCTTGTGATATGCGTTCTAATGAACCATGGGGAGGCATTTGTAGTGCGGCTGCCAAGAAGAAGGAGACGAAGATGTTTCAAAAGGCTGAAAGGGTGTTCAAGGAGAAGGAGTAAGAGAGAAACAAAGGCAGATGTCATCAAGCCTTTACATATTAACGATGTGTGGACAATCGTGGTAAGTGTTCAGTTTTCTAAGTCCCAAAACCTTTTCTAAATCATTATATGCGCTTCCAAAATCACCGCAAGAGCACGTACAGAAACAAACGAAAGGGAATATCATTAGAAGGAAGAATTTCAAAACTTTATTCTCAATTTCCTTTACACATGTGGATAAATGCTCGTTGTCATTTGTAACTTGTTATCTTTGTATTGATAGAGCGATTAACAATATGCTTACAGAAAAAGGCGAGCGTCAACTCATGTCGCTCATCTTTTCAAAAAGCCTGAATGGTCGACGAATTTCGAATTGAACAGCGTTTCGATCATTGGTGTAGATCCATTTGAGTTTTTCCTAACACGGGAAATTGACGCATGTCTTTCAGAAAGCGAAACTAGGCCGGCTTACGTTTCTTAATTTATTGGAGTACTTAAATCGGAACAGATCAAACTGTGTTAGTGTTCTATGAATCCCTTTTAAAGACCTGAAAGGGATCTTGCAAAACCGAGGATGACGTATAAAATTAAAACTCGCTTCGACGCAAATATTAACCTGTATTTAGAATTTCTTGATGAAACACATCTTCCACAGTCGAATTGTGTCATAAAGTGATGTGGCAGGATGAGCTATCCTCTTTGTTTTTTTTTTTTTGTGTGTCTTTTTTGTTTGGTTTTTTTGTTTTTGTTTTTGTTTTTTTTTTTTTGTTTTTGTTTTTTTATAGAAATGTCACTAAAAAATTAATACAGGGGGAAATGTAGGCAGAAGATAAATGTAGGATGTAATAAATGTAATAAATGTAGAAGAAAAATGTAGGCAGAAGATTCGTTAACACCAAAGATGGATAATATTCAGTTAGCACCACAAGTTTCAAACACAATGAAGTGAACTGCTCGAAGACGGTATTTTTTTTTTCAAACGGATATCGTAGGCCCTTGCAATGGGATCACAACGCTGATATGATAGACGCAGATGACAGTAATATGATTATTTTGTACTTGTTGTTTGCCCATTTCAGTGTGCGCTCAGAACATGGTTTTCTTACATGCTACTCTTGTTGGATTGCTGATTTTAATTTCATTTGCTGTTTTCCTTATTAGGCTTCTGAGGAAGAATAAGATGCCAACCTTCAGACGTTGAAGCCTGGTTTCTCTCTGATTTATGAACTGATTTATCTTTTTTTTTTTTTAACAAAATTAGACTATTTTCAAAGAGTGTTTCAAACATACAATTACCTAGCTTAATTACTTACAATGACGCTGTAAACACTATTATCTAACTGTTATGAGCTAATTTATTAAGGGAGCATCAAGGGATCATTTTTGATAATCCTGTACCTAGTAAAAAGTATTTTTTTTAAGGGGTTAAGCCGGATCAATGAATTGAAATGCCAATTTAAGATTCCATGTATTCCTATAATTAATCGAGAAGTCAAAACAAATGCATTGTTCTAATAAAATGAGTTTAATTGTGAACAAACTCTGCAGTCAGTATGTCAACAGCACCTCGATTTTAAGAACTACCTTTAGTTTTTCCAACATAAGACCACATGTTACACAAAACACGATGCTATCAGCATTTCTCTACGCATATGCAAGGAATTTATCATCAATAGTAAAAACCTTTGTAATGTGTTTGCTTTGTTACGATCGCTTTTGTTTTGTTTCGGCAGTAATCTGGAGTAAACTTCCTACAGATGACCGGCTTTGCGGTAAAGTTTACTTTGATTATGTATATTTTTTTAAAAGAAGCTTACTTCCAAATTATTTTCGTGATATGTTTACTCTTGCAAGTCAGATACATTCTTATAATACAAGAAATTCCAACCTTTCTATATACCTTATTGTCGAGCTAATCTTCGAAATTCTCAATTCGGTTTCAAGGTCCTACGTTTTTCAACTCGCTAAGTCGTGAAATTCAAAACAGTGAAAGTATCAGTTTGTTTGGCAAAAGACTTAAAAAATTCCTTCTTTAAATTAAACTCTTTGTTGAGCTACACACCTTTTCTTTTTTTTTTTTTTCTTTCTTTTTTTTTTTTCTTCTATAAAAAAAAATTAATTGGAATTTTCATTCAGTACCCTTAACTTCTATGGTTTATCCTATAGTTCCAGGAAGCCTATAGTTAATAAGCCCCAGGCTTCTATAAAGGCTTCCTAGCCTTTAACACATTTCCTCTTGTAAATAGTTTAGTAGGAATATTTTGTATCATTTTTAATGTATTTATGTTGTGTTTTTTAATTAATGGCAAAATAAATGAATTGTATTGATTATACAGTCCATCGGCCTTATTTGCGTTTTAAAAAATGTCAAAAGGGGATTGTGTAATGTGCGACAGAAAATCGCGAGTGTCTTATTTTGAAATTACAGAACCATAAGAGATTAAGTGGTTTCTCAACAACTGTCCCTAAAAAGACGGAGGCAAAAAAAACTTGAAATCCAAGGATAAATTGTGAAGAATACAGAAGGTAGCCCCTTTAAGGACACAAATCCACTGGGAAGACATTTTATCACGTTAATTTCTTGTTTTGCTGAAAATTGAAAACTTCCTGCCTTATTGGTCCTTGTTTGTTACGTAATTTCGTTGCTTATTGGCATAAAATTTGTTTTTCTTTGGACGAACGCTTATTGACATGAATCTCAACCCCATAAGAAATGGTCGTGGAGAGAAATATTTTCCAAAAAGGCAGAAAGCGCGTGTAGTATTTCTTGTTCTTGGTAGCTAATAGAAAAGTAGTTGATGTGCCCATCAAAATACATAAACATGACAATGGCACCTAACGGCTGACCGTCTCCGTAGAATACCCGTGCGGAATACCTTAATCACCTCAGAAATACAAAATATATCTCCTGGCTCCTTAAGAGCGGCAATCCAGAAATTTCGCCTGGTTGGTTTAACTGTTATGTACTTTGACGTATCGTGTGGACGCCGTGAAAACCGATGTGAGAGCGGCCAAACCAACTTTGTCGCCGTTCGCCTAAATTAAAAAAATCTACTCGAACTCGAAGTAATTTTTTTTTCTTCTAGAAATACTCATCTAGACCTATGTCCTGGCAAATTTTGGGAATTTTCGATTGCATTTTGCATACCTCCAGGCGAAATGTCTAGATTGGCGCTCTTAAGGAGCCAGGAAAAGCTTTTTTTTTTCTACGAAATTTTCAAGATTTCAGTTTTTGACGTAACGATAAGTCTTAAGGCCATGCACATCATAATGGTACATATATAATATGTTTAAGTTGAAAAGATGCACTGCTATATTCATCCGTCACCAATATTATTGCAGCTGTCATCAATTTACAAACACCATGGTAATCACATGGAAAAGGAGGTAAGGACGCAAACTTTTGTTGCATAATCCATCTATTAACGCATTTCTTACTAAGTGCTCCTGTAGTTTTCTTTATCGCTCTTCGCCTTTGATCTTATTTAAATTTCAAGCTTATGTCAACAAATTTTCAGACAATCAGCATCGACTTCCGGCAAACGTTTTGATGCGTTGGGACTCCCTGTTTGAGGATGGGTCATCTTTTTTTTTTTTTTTTTTTTGAGAGGTCAAAAAACTGGAATCGATTAAAAGTATCGGTCACAGATCTGTATTTATTAAAACATAAGTCAACACTATTTGGTATTAATATTATGAAGCTATTGTTCTCATAAACTGGCTTTTTTTATTTATTTGCTATTTCTGATTTATGCTAGGAGAAAGAAGCGAGTTTTCAAAAGGTGTCTCATCGGATAACTTCCATAACTTGTACTTCAGATATGAGTGACCCGTTAGTTTAGTGATTGCCTCACGAAAGTGCAAATATTTCAGGAACCCAGACTGACAAAAAAAAAAAAAAACATTGATGACATACTGTTTTAGCTAAGAAGTTATTTTAAGAGCATGTTAAGTTTCACTGAAGCCAATGCATTCAAACCCGTTTGACTAAAAGTATTGAGAGTATCCATGAAATCTAGACGAGTCTTCCCCAAAGGAATAACAACAACAGCACTGCCAAATAACGGTAGAGTATCCATATCGAGCGCAGTAAAGGTAAAAGATAAAAATACTTAAAGGCTATGGACAACACATGAAGTTTGTTCTCAAATTGACGAACTCAACACTGTGAAACAAACGCTGAAATATTTGGCCGGAAACGGTAAATGGAATTGATTTCACCGCAAAAGTTGAAATTGATTTTGTACCGAAATAGCTTTTTTCTTAATAAAAACGTTTGTAGTTTAGGCATTTTGCCTGAAATAAGTTGAGATTCCTTGTCAACCAAGTATATTTTAAAACAGAAATTAGAGCTATTATTAAGGAAATAGCTTGATGTCTTAGAGTAATTCGTCGATTCGGGGGCCATTTTAATTCTATTTTGACGATTTGCCGACAACCTCACGCGACACTATTTTCACTTATTACTTCTTTTTTTAGGGTTATCATTTTTGAAGAAAAGATCGCTGGGTTAGGGGGAAGGAGGTTGCTCACATTACAGACTATCAAGAAGAATGATGACGACTCATTTTCTATGTACCCGAAACGTTAGGAAACGGGCCAGGATCACTTGATGGATAATTTGGAGACTCTGCTCCATAACCAAAAAGGGGTATTTTGCCCCCGCATGTGTAAGTCAACTTACTATCCACAGTAAAAACGGATGCAATGAGCGTCAGTGTTCTGCTATGTGAGTGGAACGAGTTTGCATTTTTTTTTTTTTTTTTGTGGGGGAGGAAGGGGGGGGGGGGGGTCGGGAATTTTATCATGCTAGCCACGTTTCATTATTTTCGCGATAAAAGACCGTGAACTTTCTGTTTTCAAAAGTCAATAGCATATGTAGAGGTCTTCAAGTGGTGTTTCAAGAATTGTGTTAACAAAGACAGGATCAAAAAGACATGGAAGGCAAGGAGAGATTGGGGAAGGACGCAGAAGATGATGATGATGATGTTGATGATGATGATGATGATGATGATGATGATAAACTTTATTTCAGAGTCAAGTCTTCTAGCTGGCCATGTAAGGCCTACTAATAGGGGACACTAAATTAAAATACTATGAACACTAACTAATTGGTACAAAAAAAACAAAAAAACAATAGAAATAAAAACAAATATTTGCAAAAGATAAAATTTAAAATGCCAATAAAACGTAGTCTGATTTATCTTATAAAATAATACCTACCAATAAACGGGTGTCCTTTTGTCTAAAAAAGTGTCATTTATGTACAACATAGAAGGCAGTTATTGCAGCCCTCTGTGATCACTTGTCCAAGATCTACCTTACAAATCTTCTTTTTAAAGCTGTAGATTGATTCTCCATTTTATACATCCTTGCTCAATTTAGACAATATTACTGGACCCACATATCTTAGACTATGTATCCCGTACGTTGTTGTGTTGTGTCAAGGAATAAAAAAGTCACCAGAATTTCTGAGCCTATAGCTAAGATTATCGAACTTTTAAAAACGTCCTTTACATACAGGGCACATATCTTACTTAGCCTTGTACATGATTGTAGCTATATCCTGTAATCGGCGACAGCCTAGTGTTGTGAGTTTAGCTTTTCTCAAGAGCTCATCTTATGAACTTCTCGTATTACAGTAGACGGCTCTTAACGCTCGCTCTTGTACTCGCTCCATCTTTCAGCTATCCGACGCCCGACAAAAGTGCCACACTGAAGGCAGGAGGTAATAGAAATGGACGGTTTTTTTTTTTTTTTTTTTTTTTAACAAAATATCCATAAAAAAAGGGGGAAAAAACGTTTTATCAGACAGTAAGCAGATGTTGATTACTTTTAAAGAAAAAGGCTTCTTCGAATGATTTTTATGCATTTCTACCCCGATAATACTACATAATTGGATCTAGTTGAACGATCACTCAGTATCTAAGGTGAGAGCAATTAATATCTTGTCATAGTCTACAATAAGGGGGGTCGTGTGGGACTTTCAGCAGTTGAAAGGAATTTTAGAAACTCTCAGTGGGGAATGAAATACGAACTTGATGTTAGTATTCAATGAAAAAGGACTAAGTCAGTCATTTTTATTTGTTTTATCCCTTCCGAGGTCCATTTTAAAATAAGAAACCAAGAATTTGAACCACAAGTGCTCACCGTGAACAAACTCCATCGCTGTACACTTTAAATCAAACTAAACACGTGCATACTTTTTTTTCAACTATCCATTAACATTTTTTCTGCATAAGGAATATTACTTATACTTGAAGAAAATAGGCATTCATAGGTAATTCAGTTGGCTGACTATATATTTCCTGGCACGACACCCGCATTATCTTGTGAAATTGACACTGAGTTAATTATATACTTGCACAGCAATATCATAAAGGTCAAGGGAATAATCATTTAATTAGAATCATTTCTGTTATACTATTTATCGTTGGCGACAACCATTGTTCATTTTTTTGTTGCTTGATTGATTGGGAAAATTGCATAAGTAATTACACGTGCAGTGTTTTGTTTTGTTTTGTTTTGTTTTAAAACCTTTTGTGTAATAATCAACATTGATATTCAGTCTCTGTGAATTTTCTATCTAAAACGTTACAGCCGCATGTGATTTTGAGAGACGTAAACAAATTTTGTGTGCAAAACAATTAGAGGGTGTACATGTTCCGGTACGAGTTAACATGAAACCAGTGCAAAATTTCATACATGGCCGAGTCATACCGGTGCGAGTTCACGGTATGAAATCAGTTTTCACTTGTGAATTCCCCCTCCCCCCTTCCTCCACTTATTTGCAAAGTTTCTGAGTGCAATGACAACTCCACGGAATCAACATGCTACAAAATATAATAACTGATTGTCAATGAAACTGCCAGTAAAGTCTGAAGACTGGAATCCTATCGCTGTAAAGAGAAAGGAACTTGGACGATCAAATATTCAAAAAAATTGACGTAGAATCGAAGTTGGATAAAATAAGATCAAGAGAAAAAAAATCACATCTTAAGAGAACCGTGTAAATTGAACACTTCAAAATAAAGCATCGTCCTTCAAATAAACGAAAAAACAAAGTCTCCACGCTTTAACCTCTGTCCCCTGGCTTCTTGTGTGAACTTTAAAATATGGAGCAATCGTTTGGTAAAATAGTATGGCTTTGAGTCTATATCCTATTTTAAATCTTTGGTCGATAGCATCTCGTAGTCCACATCGACCACAATACGTGTGGTGTTTGGTGTTAGTGCTACTTGTAAAGATAACGTTTTCTTTAATTCATTCAGATGGATTCTAAAGAAATGAAAAAAACGTTTTTGGCCAAATAACTGACAGCTGTCGTATTTCACACGAAATGTTTGTACCGTTTCCATTTTTCCTACTTTCCACGATTCAAAGCTTCGCCAGTTATTGTAATTTCCGTTGTTTTGTTTTTCGGATGAAAAACGTAACCCATTTAACCCGTTATTCACAGAACAACGAGAGTTGTTCGCAAAAGTAAAGTTCTTACCGCTCGCATTCGCGCGAAAACGGAACAAACTAGTTCAGTTCTTCACAGTTAAATCTGAACGAAACCCGCCACCACAAAATGACCTGAAGTAGCAAAGACCGTTGTGCTTAGGAGCGTCGAACACACCACCGGGATTATTTATGACGCGTAAACGTAAGGTAATTTTGTTGGGCGTCATCGTGGAGTGATAGAGAACTTGCAAGAATATGTACCTAGAAAAAGACCTTTCCTTTTCTGAAAAAAAAAAAAAAAAAAAATGAAAATAGATCACTCACCTGAACTCCTTTTGGTGTCTGTTCAGTTGTGTCTTGCGTGGATGTTATGTCGATTCAAAGGACTTGAAGCGATTCCACAGGTTTTAAGCTCCACTGCAACTATTAACATCACATAGATAGCTGAGATAGCACAGTCTCATGGGAGAGGAGAAATTAACGCTACGGTAAAATTACTGTACGCCACAGTAAATGTTCCCACGGGTATGTGCTACCAAAAAGGGCACAGACCAGATTAGTGTGGTGATAACATCAACTGTACCCTTGGGAATGTGTTATCAAAACGTGCACAGAATAGATACTAGGTGGGTATAGGCTACCTAAAAGAGTAGAGAGCAGATTGGTGCGATGATCAAATCACTTTCTCTTGCACATTAGCAAAGATATTCAGGTACACTCAAAGCGATTAATGCTCTAACAAGAGTTTTTCTTGCCAAAACTGGTGTAATTTGCTTTACCTCAACAAACCCATCCATGAGGCAAACCAAACGAAGACACATCCTAGTACAAAGCCTTTTTGACGGCTGTCTTCTCAGGACCGTGTGGGAGGCTTCACATCATTGGTGCCACAGACTGCATGTCGTCATGAAAATAAAGAAAGAAATGCTTCTAGCAAACTCTTTCGACCTTTATGTGCCACACAGTCATTATGGTGAACACATACCATTGGTTTCCAGGAGTCAGTATTAATATGGCCAGTGATTCTTGAAAGCGTTATCAAGGATACGGAGGTCGATTGATGTCCAATACTCTATGATACTCCATGACATTTTCTCACGCCCTTTCGTGTCTGCGGGATAAGTACTTGTTCATGACGGGTTTTTTTTAATGAACTTTTTATTCATCACAGCATTGGACATATTTTGCCAGAATAAAGTGTCTAATTGCAGATGAAGTCATTTCAGGCTCCCTTCATCCAGGCATGAGATGATGAAGAAAGTTTTCTGATGGATGACGTGCGCCTTCTTCTTCCATAAAATTGTTGAAAAAAGATTTAAAAGATATCAAGGAAACGAAGATTGATTGATGTCCAATAATCCATGACATTTTCCCATGCCCTTTCGTGTCGGCGGAATAAATTGCTCAAACGGTTTTTTTTTTTTTTTTTTTTTTTTTTTTTTTTAACCATCTTTTTAATCATCACAGCATTCGGCATATTTTGCCAGAATAAAGTGTTAAATTGCAGATGAACTGATTTCTGGCTCCCTTCATTCAGGCATGAGATGATAAATAATTTCTTTACGTCTTAATGTCTTGATGGCGTACGCCTTGATCTTCTATAAAATTGTTGCAACAAGACGTATAGAAACGAAAATTAAAAGTAACGTTGTTCAACGTTTCGATGTATCAAACATTATTACCACGAATGAAGAAAAGGTTTAATGTCATTCGATGGCAGGAATGCCATAGAATGCGATTTCAGTTATTCAATCTAAACTCTTTTAGCAACCCCGGCATTAAACGTTTTATTCATTTTTGATAATAATGTTTGATACATCGAAAAGTCAAACAACGTTACTTTTAATTTTCCTTCCTTGCTTTAACAAGCAAGATAAAAAAAGAGAAAATTGTATATAATAAATAATATTGTTAGATAAAACCACATGCAGTAAATAAAACGAATGGCAATTTAACAAAATATTAAAGTTATCTCCCAGTTTCCTTACAGTGTAGAGGATGATCGTCATTAAAATTTAAAACCCATTTTATTGGTGCCTTTTTTTTTTTAATTTTTCCTGATTGATACTAAAAGGCTCGAAATTTAATGAGCGAGCCCACATTAAACATCTTAATCAGTGACTCAAAAGAAGCTTAAAATTTGAACGTGTCGTTCATAATCATCTCCCACTAAGACGTCTCAACTTAACCTTTTCACTCTTTTCAGTTATATGAGCTGAAAATTCCAATATACTTTCGTTTTGTTCAGTTCTGTTTACCGTTCACAATAAATATTTCAGTTGGAACTGTTTGGATATCGCGAGAAATTGTTTTTAAGCAAAGCTGTCTACACTGGATACTTAAGACATTCCACAGAAAACGCTCACTTTAATCAGTTGAAAGGACGCAAGACATAAGAACGTTAGACTTCAGATTCAAGACTTCAGATGAAATTTTGATGGTCGAAGCTAGAGAGGTACGGAACTTGGAAACTCGGACTTCGTTTTCGTCGCACTGATTAGAATATAATCGGTTTAAGACTAGTGCATCTTTATCAATTTTTTTCAATTACCACCTCAACGAATGGGATTTTTTAAAGTGTTACTGCTTCCTTTCGTTGTCAGTACCATTAGCATGTTCTTGTTTCTTTTTCTTCTTTTTTCCACTTTTAATCATTGTAATAAAACAGTTGCAAAGAAGGCCGTATTGTCTAGTACTGTATTGTGCGGAATGACCAGACCTATCATAAGGTCATTGCTTTGTTTGACGTTGAAGATTTTCCACATATGCATTTAGCAAAATAAATTTATGTCCCTCCCTCGCTTATATTACTATAAACTGGGGTACTGCATCGGCTGAGCTCTGTTTACTGGGCAGTAAAGACACAAATGCCATATGGGTCAAAATGGCTATGGGAAAAGCCCATAGCCGCTTTAATTGTAATAAACAGAATCACATAACTAGTGTACAAAATAAGTTTATCAAAAATACTTTCACCACATTGGCTAGATAAAAATATTCAGCCCAGTAAAGGTGAGGGCACAAAAAGGCCAAATAAAGGAAACGAGGACAAGGCGAGGGGAGGAGGTGGGAAAAACTTTCAACGTCCTTTCCCACTGAAGTAGCGAGGCAGAATGACACATAACTCCGCGTCCCCACGTGATCGACAATGCGCTCTATAGGGGGTACAAAGGATTGCCCCCAACCACTCACCCTGTCCTGAATTGATAATTACTCACTCCTGTCTAAAATTCATATTAATTAAATGATTAACACAACTTCTCAGGTAGGGACATAAAAACTCTATTTGTAAACAAATATTTCATTTATGTCCCTCCCTCGCTTATTTTACTATAAACTGGGGTACTGCATCGGCTGAGCTCTGTTTACTGGGCAGTAAAGACACAAATGCCATATGGGTCAAAATGGCTATGGGAAAAGCCCATAGCCGCTTTAATTGTAATAAACAGAATCACATAACTAGTGTACAAAATAAGTTTATCAAAAATACTTTCACCACATTGGCTAGATAAAAATATTCAGCCCAGTAAAGGTGAGGGCACAAAAAGGCCAAAAGCATCATTGTAAAAGCAATGATGCAGCCCCACCCCAGGCAATGCAGTACCCAATGAAAACAAGAACAGTACCAAATTTGGTGACTTAGGAATAAAGATACTTATCGTATGCTGCCCCTGCAAGACATACACAAGTAACTGTTAAATTGAATGAGGGATTGAAACTGCTGCCCCTGAAGATAATTTGAAACCTCTATAGAAATATTCCTGGTCAAGAAAAGTTCTATACATTAATATGGTCAACCTGGAAAATTAATAATCTGAGAGTACTGATGCATGCTGCCCCTGCAAGACATACACAAGTAACTGTTAAATTGAATGAGGGATTGAAACTGCTGCCCCTGAAGATAATTTGAAACCTCTATAGAAATATTCCTGGTCAAGAAAAGTTCTATACATTAATATGGTCAACCTGGAAAATTAATAATCTGAGAGTACTGATGCATGCTGCCCCTGCAAGACATACACAAGTAAGCCATAAAAGAAATGAGGGATTAAAAAAAAATTGCTGCCCCTGCAAGACAATTCAAAAACCCTCTTCGTAGAAATACTGCGGTCAATTCAATAACATGATTTAGTGCTAATGTATACTGCCCATGAAGACATATAAAAGTAACCTCTAACTAAAAAGGGGGGTTGAAACTACTGCCCCTGCAAGACAATCTGCAACCTTCTTTTAAGCAACTGCTGGTCAAGAAAAATATTATACAATGTTCAATGGAATGGAATACATTAATAACGTAAGGGTACTAATGTATGCTGCCCCTGCAAGACATACACTAATACCCCCATAAAACAGATAAGGATAGTAACTTTTAGTAACTCCTGATTCCGAATCCCTGGTGCTCCTATTGAATCAAATTAAGGTATCAAGAATATACGGCCTATATGTACATGTAGCTAGATATTACCTAGTTGTGAAAGCTGGCAACACGAATGTACTTAAGAAATGCTGATGACTTCCACCGACCCATAATCCTGATTTGTGCATCAGTGAAGCCCTGTGCGGCTGCATGAGAAGCGGCACCAATTCTAAAACTGTGACCCTTATACCTAGAAGGGTCTAAATTACAATGAATAAGGGCTCTAGAAAGGAAATTAACAAACAATTCTCTGGAAACTGCTTGACCCCCAGCTGAAACAAATAGTGGCCCAGGCTGATGACCTCTTATGCTCAAGTACTCCAACATTATATTAACTGGACAAAAATGCGCTTGACGAGAAATTGTCAAAGAAAAGGTAGGACGATTGTAGCTGTGTTTGTAATTACGAAAAGACAATTTGAGTGCCACAACATGTTTGTTTGAATCAACAAGCTGAGTTAGCTGATCGAGCTGCAGAGGCACATCTGGCTTATTACTCGACACAGCAGTCATTTCACCGACCCTAAGGAAGGCATAGAAAGCTAAAGAGCACATGGCCATAAAAAGAGCGGCATTTTCCCTAGAGTTGGTCACCACAGCAGCAGCCTGGATTAATCTGTGTAAAATAGGCAAGGTCAGGGGTAACCGGCTGTCTAGTCGGAAACCCACCTTCCCATAACCTTTCAACATCTGGACTATAAAAAATGCCTTAGAAGGGTCGGGAAAACCATATAGCTTATGCGAATATGATATAGCTGACACATAAGTAGTTACAGTTGAAGGAGCATACTTGCGATCATATAAAAAAAGCTACGAACAAAGCTAGTATCGTAGGAGAGATAGGTAACGCAAAATCAGTGGATTGAAATACTGAACTAAGAAATTGATTGAAAAGGTTCCATGCTCTCCTGTAAATAGTAACTGAAGCAGGTTGGAGACTAGATTTTAACAGAGTTGTTACTACATCTGCCAATTTTGAGGCAACAGATGGGGAGGGATCTCCGTTGGAGATTGACACATTGATGCTGGTGCCATTTTCTTGAAGGAGGCAACCTGCAGGCGAGACAAAGAATCGGCTAATGTATTATGCACTCCCGGTATATGCTTTGCTTTAAAAAGAATATTATGTTGTAAGCAAATGGAAACCAGCTGGCGCACAAAAAACATTAGGAAAGGATCATGGCAGGATTGCCTGTTAATCACATGTACTAAAGCCTCATTGTCAGTGAAAAATAGGACACACTGGTTAGCTACTTGTTCCCCCCCAGAGACTGAGACTTAAAACGATAGGATAGAATTCCAAAATTGCAATATTTCGCCCCATCCAATTATCTGGCCATTTCCCATAACACCAATTGTTACCAAAAATTGCACCAAAACCTAAAGAGCCAGCAGCGTCGGTGTAGAAACTAAGCTTGTCAGAATTGTTCCAGACATCCGGAAGAAAAAAGGACTTACAATTGTATTGAGATAAAAAGGTAAGCCAAACCTTGAGATCGTCTTTAACCGATTGAGTGAGACGAATATAAAAATGCGGGGAACGCAACCCAATGGTTAAATCAATTAGGCGACGTAAAAAGGCCCGACCTGGAACAATAACTGAACAAGCAAAGTTGAGCAATCCGGTGAGGGACTGGACTTCTCTCAAGGTTACCTTCTTCCTTTTAAGAAAATCTGATATAATGTCTGTACACTTTTCAACTTTGTCCAGTGGTAAGCGAGCTTCCATAAGACAAGAATCAAGTTCAATGCCTGCGAAGGAAAGTATCTGCGATGGCCCTATGGTTTTTTCCGGTGCTATAGGGATGCCGAGATAATAACACATATCCAAAAAGATGTTTAACTGAGATTGACACAATGATTCAGTAGGAGCAACAATGAGAAAATCGTCCAGTAAATGTAAAATGTAAGGAATAGAAAGCTTATGATGGGCAACCCATTCAACTGCGGTACTAAATGTTTCAAAGATCTTGCAAGAACTGGAGCAACCCATAGGCATAGCTCTATCGTAGAAAAAAGAACCCTTCCAAAAAATGCCCAACAGGGGGTAATCGTCTGGGTGAACTGGAATTATTCTGAATGCATTCTTAATGTCCGTTTTAGCAAGAAAACAATTTGGACCAACTGATTTTACAAAACTAATGGCATCCTGAATGGTAGCATACTGAACAGAAGAATCCTCAGAAGATATACCGTCATTAACTGATGTCCCCTTAGGGAAAGACAAATGATGAATTAACCTAAATTCGCCAGGGGTCTTCTTGGGAACAACACCAAGGGGTGATACATGAAATGGTTCGAAGGGGGGATCAGAAAATGGGCCAGCCAGTCTATGAGCTGAGAGTTCTTTGTCCAATTTAAAATCTACAGCCTCTGGGTTCTCCAATGCAGAAGATAAATTCTTGGAATGCACTGAAATGGGAGGTCCTGCATAATCAAGGTGGAAGCCTGCAGTGAACCCATCCCTCAGGTACCTAACAGTTGAAGGGGTATACCCGTCAAGAAAAGAAAGAAACCTATCAATTCGTACTGGGGTTGGCAGACTTGGCAGTTGAGGGCACAGATTTTGTTGGTCTTCGATCAGGGGAGGGACGAAAATTACAGCTGGAAGCCCTGTGATTCCCATCACACTTGAAGCAAGTGTGCTTGAAGGCACATCCGGAACAGGCAACACCCTTATGGAATTTATAGCAAAATCCCTTTGGAATATGGAGATATGGTCCAGAACGAGACTGACTTGGCACAGAAGACTGATCTATAGTCCTTTGCCTGCCCTGATAAGGTTGGGATCTAAGCCAGAGCTCCCAAGTGACATGGCCCCATGAATAAGAACTTACATTTGATTGCCTAAGGAAACGAAAATTCTCATCGTAGAACCGCCAGTTCTGGCCCCTTACTGCCAAGTCATGTACAATTTCACTGTACTTCATGAGACAAGGAGCCTCATGAGGATATCGCTGGGTGAAAACCCCAACAAAAATTCTAAATGCCTTATCCCAAACTTCAATGGAATTAATACGTTTGGGTTTAACAACAGATTCTAAACTTAAAGAAGGCGTTAGCCCCCTTGGAGGATTCTGAAAGGTGACGTGATACTTGTTCTCAAACAATGGATTAACAAGCAATGATCCAAAGTCAATATATTCGTTTGCCCATATCTTGCTCTTTAGCTTTTCTGAGACACGCGCATCGACAGGCAGGGCAGAAGATGTGAACAGTGATGATGGTAGGCTAGAAGGAGGATTAAGCTCACCTGTGAGGTGACTATGAATACTATTCACCGAGGAGGTGACTGCAGCAGTTCCAAGAGAGCAGACTGGGACCTCTGACAATCGTGGTTCCACTGAGGACGGGGATGAAAGTTGCTGTGTTGGTGCCAGGGATGGGGGTTGAACTGGAGCCAGATCTGTAGGTTGCTCAGAAGCCGAAGCTGGTTGGGCTGGAACAGGAACGGTGTTTTGAGCATTAACCTGAGCTACCAGTGGATGCGATGGACCAGGAGCAGAAGGTGGCTGTGAAGTTGAATGTGAAATAGGCAGTAGAGGAGCAAGTTTGCTGGTGACCTCTTGTGTAACACGGGCCGCGATCTGGTTGAGGATGTCACTAGAAAGTACAGGCAAAACGTCCTGACTAGGGCCATTGTTTCCCACAGGAAGCTCTGGTTGACTGTGAGCAGGACTACCTCCATCTGACTGATCTCTGGGGACACCTGCTTCTGAGCGCTGAACAACAGCAGTGGCAACGTGTTGGGTTGATTGACGTTTTGACCGCTTACGGGTGGCCAAAGGTGCTGCCTTCCGCTTTGTTTGTTTAGGAGGCATCTGAAAGGAAAGTGAAAAAGAAAACCAGGAGCCCTCGAAAGTACAATGAAGTTGTGCCCGGTGCAAACCACTGTACGTGAGGATGAAAACCCTCAAATAGAATGGGATTGAAGTCCAAGAAATAATAAATGAGGAACAAAGCCCTCAACAAAGAATGAACTTGAATGAAAACCCTAGAAAACACAAATGAGGATCAAAGCCCTCACCATACATAAACTTGGATCGAAGCCCAAGTAAAATAAAAAGTGAGGATCGAAGCCCTCAGAGTAATATCAACTTGGATCGAAGCCCAAGATTAAACAAAAATGAGGATCGAAGCCCTCAGAGTAATATCAACTTGGATCGAAGCCAAAGATTAAACAAAAATGAGGATCGAAGCCCTCAAACTAAGATCAACTTGGATCGAAGCCCAAGTAAAATAAAAAGTGAGGATCGAAGCCCTCAGAGTAATATCAACTTGTATCGAAGCCCAAGATGAAACAAAAATGAGGATCAAAGCCCTCAAACTAAGATCAACTTGGATCGAAGCCCAAGAATAAATGAAAAGTGAGGATCAAAGTCCTAAAATTACAATTATCTTAGTCAAAGCCCAAGAATTAACAAAATGTGGGGATCAAAGGCCTCAAAATAAAATAACCTTGGATCGAAGCCCAAGTAAAATAACAGTTGAAGGTGCAAGGCCATTGTCACAACATAAACTAGGATCAAATCCATCAACATTGCATAAACTAGTAGTGAGGCCCCAGGAAAAGTTAAACACTTATTGAAGCCCAAGCACTTACAAACTATAAGGGGATTTCAAACAACAAAAGGAGTCAAGCTTGGCGCCACAGAAGCGTGACCCACATAAAATAACGTAAAACAAAGGGATAAACAGCCAATTAAATAAAAACAGGGAAGGTAATAGCTAATTAAAAGGTCAAAGCAAAGACAGAGCCTTTAAAATGGCGCCACGATAACTACGATACAAACGATACTGTCCCAAACGATTAACGTGAACCCCATCGGCTAACAATAACTTTCCAGCCTTATTATAAAAATCCTTGTGAAACCAACAAAAAACGTAAGGAAGGGGCGCTAAAAGTGAACGAACTAATTCGTTACAGGCGGCCACCTTGTCGTTGAAAGCACACGGCGAACGACGCGGGATGACATGACAAACACAAATCGCTTTGACCGAAAAGCGATCGTGCAGTAAACGAGCCAAAACTTCAATGGAAGCAGCGACAAGCGAGGGCTCTTCAGTAAAAAGATCATTGGTACCGATTTCTAGGATGACTATATCAGGGAGTAAGCGAGAAACAACATGAAGATCGTAAGACCAAAGCTTAGGGACAGTGCGGCCGCCATGACCAAACAAGTTAACACGTGCACGGCTTCCAAGGTTAAAATCGCTGCGAGCCCGTCGCTGGAAACCCCGCTCTAGATCAGCATGAAGCCTTTTAACGAAAGAGTGACCCCAAACCAAAACCCGGGGCAAGTCGGAAGACATTATAGCCGAGAAAGGACGAGAAAAAACAAAATATCCTACCTTTCAACGTCCTTTCCCACTGAAGTAGCGAGGCAGAATGACACATAACTCCGCGTCCCCACGTGATCGACAATGCGCTCTATAGGGGGTACAAAGGATTGCCCCCAGCCACTCACCCTGTCCTGAATTGATAATTACTCACTCCTGTCTAAAATTCATATTAATTAAATGATTAACACAACTTCTCAGGTAGGGACATAAAAACTCTATTTGTAAACAAATATTTCATTTTTGCATGGCAGGCGTTGAAGGTTTCACCTCCTCTATTAGTTTCCGGCAATGGATGGATGGATGGATGGATGGATGGATGGATGGATGGATGGATGGATGGATGGATGGATGAATGAATGAATGAATGAATGAATGAATGAATGAATGAATGAATGAATGAATGAATGAATGAATGAATGAATGAATGAATGAATGAATATGCAAAACAGTTGCACTGCCCCCCAATCAGGATCCGACAATGAAGGAAAAGTATTGGTCTGTGTCATCAACAAAATGATGTTCACGTGCGTCGTCGCGTGCGCAGAGTTTAGTAACTATGCAACTTGTTCTGGGAACAATGGAAAAGGGAGAATCTAACGACGATCCAAGTCAGCGATGTCATTGTGATTAAAGCCGAACATGTGCCAAAAAAACGAATGGCAAATGTGCGTGGTCGCTAACGTGGATTCAGACGCCAAGGGCCTCCTCAAGAGTGTCAATCTGAGAAACCAGAAGGGAAAGTTGTACAGACCAGTGAACAAGCTAGTACTCTTGCTTGCTGCAGAAGACAGAATGGGTGATGGAGATGACAGCCATGAACATGCTCACAAGTTTCGACCTTGTTTGAAAGACAGAACTTTGACAACGTTGATTATTCTTAAGTTGATACTGATTAAGTTTAGGTGTAACGAGTACTGATGTAAGTTTAGTGTTACGGGACAGATTTTGCGGCTTCATAAACTACACTGTACTTTTGGTTCTGATGGTGTTTTATTGTCGGCCAAGGCAAAGCTCAACTCTCAACTTTTTCACAAGCGCTAAACATACAAAAGAATTACCGCGTCCTGATGCAAGCAACGCGCTGTGATTGGTGCAATCGCAGGGCCTATTCAAAGGTATATAAATAACGGTGTCCTTTGAAGGATTGCAACCACAATTCTTTTTCTCTCTAATGAAACCTAAAATAACGTTGAACAGATCGGTAAATAAATTAAGGCTAAAAGAGGTCATTCAAATATCGCGTGTTCAGTGGTACCAATCACCAGACTATGAAGATTTTAAAAGCGATACCTAGACCAGTTGAACTCAACAACGCGAGCGGATTCGTGAACTCCTAACAACTTAAGTTATAAGTTCAATCTGATTAGTGCCAACAAAGGTTGTTTACGTTTTCAGGTTCAAAACATCCTAATTGGGCAGGTTATAAGCGACCTCCGCAAAGTTAACAAAAGTTCTAAGGATTAAGAAGTGAAATTTTTGCGTGGGGAAATTTCGAGTCGCATAATTATTGCCAGTAATGGTGGTCGGATTACTGATATATTTTGCCGCTTGTACGTTGCTGGGTTACGATCTGGTCCTCACGTATACGCAAAAGTACTGATCACGCTTGTGGCTAGAACCTTTTCCTTAAATCAATCACTTCTAATCGTTAAAATGATCAAACTAATACAGTAAAACGTTCTGTTGCACGCAAAATGAGAAAAAAGGCTCCTAACGTTAGTCATAAAGCTTTGCGTAGCTTTAGCTTCGTATTTTTAGTTAAACAAGAGTCTTTTTTTTTTTCTTTTTAGCGGGACTGGAAAATGTTGCTGCCAAATATTTTATGGCTTTATGTCTTTCTTTTCCAGTCGTCAAGGTTTCTTTATACAACAAGAATTTGCCTTTTTGTAGACGGATAGTTTACCGGAGATGTTTTCCCAACAAGTTCTGAAACCTTATTGCACTTTTTTTGCTTCTTTTGCACTAGTCAACGTTTGTTCTTTAAGTTGGTTATAGTTTAACTTAGTCTAAAAAGAAAAAAAAGAAGAGGAAGAAGAAGAAGAAGAAGAAGAAGAAGAAGAAGAAGAAGAAGAAGAAGAAGAAGAAGAAGAAGAAGAAGAAGAAGAAGAAGGAGAAGAAGAAAAAGAAGAAGAAGAAGAAGAAGAAGAAGAAGGAGAAGAAGAAGAGAAGAAGAAGAAGAAGAAGAAGAAGAAGAAGAAGAAGAAGAAGAAGAAGAAGAAGGAGAAGAACAAGAAGAACAAGAAGAAGAAGAAGAACAAGAAGAAGAAGAAGAAGAAGAAGAAGAAGGAGAAGAACAAGAAGAACAAGAAGAAGAAGAAGAACAAGAAGAAGAAGAAGAAGAAGAAGAAGAAGAAGAAGAAGGAGAAGGAGACGAACAAGAAGAAGTAGAAGAAGAAGAAGAAGAAGAAGAAGAAGAAGAAGAAGAAGAAGAAGAAGAAGAAGAACAAGGACAAGAACAAGAAGAAGAAGAAGAAGAAGAAGAACAAGGACAAGAACAAGAAGAAGAAGAACTGAGAAGAAGAAGAAGAAGAAGAAGAAGAAGAAGAAGAAGAAGAAGAAGAAGAAGAAGAAGGAGAAGAAGAAGAAGAAGAAGAAGAAGAAGAAGAAGAAGAAGAAGAAGAAGAAGAAGAAGAAGAAGAAGAAGAAGAAGAAGAAGAAGAAGAGAAGAAGAAGAAGAAGAAGAAGAAGAAGAAGAAGAAGAAGAAGAAGAAGAAGAAGAAGAAGAAGAAGAAGAAGAAGAAGAAGAAGAAGAAGAAGAAGAAGAAGAAGAAGAAGAAGAAGAAGAAGAGGAAGCTGGTTGAGAGTTGTCTGTCTAACGAAGTAATCTGAGATTCACAAATGTGCACTGTCCTGTGTGAAACGAGAGCTCGAGTTTTAAACAAAAAGTTCTACTCCCTCGGGTCGGAGGTGAGCGTGGGCTTATTTCCCGAACAGTTGCTGGTAATTGAGCGTAACGCAACGTATAACAGTATTGAAATTCTCTGGTTCGTCCAAAATTCTTCGATGCTTGCATTCTCGAAAAACGACCGTACAGTATGGAAAACACCGAAAGAAGATGCTCAAACAAAGGGGAATTGAGCGAAGACGCCAACGTCACGCAAGCAAAAAGCGATGATAAACCCAAAACCTTGAACTCATTAACGTCTGATTAAAATAATACCGATCACGAATTTGGTCGGCGAAAGCTCTGATTTCTTTGCCAGCAGTTCAAAAGCGGAATTAATTATATTAAGGATTCGGAAATCAACAGTAAAGGCCAAAGAGATAAAATTCGGCATTTATAACAAAATTAGAAGGCCGCATTTGTCGCGGTTATCCCGTAAACGAACCGACATCACGAATTAAATTTCCGACGCAAACAATCTGGATGGGGTCAAAATATAACTTATTAGACTGGACAGATTCTGTCGTCAATTCCAAGATGCTCATAGTCGTTATCATTACGAGTTAGCTTTGCAGGAAGAAAAAGGCAACGCGTCTTGAGATTTCACTGAGAAGTGAAAGTGACCTCTTCGAATATCGTAAAAGAATCGTTAATTGGATAACGACCTGCGAGCAATTAGACAGCTTATCGGGAAGTGGTGGCAACCATCACGACTCGTCACGCTCGTTAAGCTCTTTACAATCGGTGGGGCTAAAAGAAATGTCGCAGAGTTGCCAGAGTTGTTTGTCATTGTCACAGCGCTACATTCTGAAAGAGAAACTCAAATTGTAAGCCGCAGAAAAAAAAAGATTACCATCGTAGCCTGAGAAGCAACTTTGTGCTCAATGCATCTATATATCATCTTTATATACAGATGATATTAAAGTAGAATCGAAAGACATACAGTGTATTAATGACCGGTTGTTATTTTTAATGTCTAGATTAAATGTAACGATAAGGTAGTGTCCACTTCTTTGAGTCGTGCCTTCATCAACAGCTATCAATCTTAGACGATGCCAGTACTACCCAGAACTCTCTGAGGCTCCCTTTCAAAAATCTTAGTTACCAGTTCTTTAAGTAAGGGTTAAGACCCATATCCTTAAGTTTTCTTGCTAGAAGGTCGTATTTACCGGAGTCGAACAAGCGAACTGCTTTGCAATCAGGATTACTTGTGCACATTACGTTGGGTTTAAGGAAAGGCATCAGATAGGATTGATATAAAAAAAAAAATATCAAAAATTGTCAGTAATGGTTGAAAGAAAGATGACGTTTCGGTTATATGCGCCTTCTTCGGTGTTGAGAAAACGAATTTCTCTACACTGAGGAAGGGTTATATACCCGAAACATATATGTTTGCTTTTTTTACCCGAATTTCCCGTTTACCGTTTACCTTTCTAAATAAAGAGAGGTATTTGTTCAGTTCACTACCTCTCGGTATCCTTCTCCTCTCAACGGTGTCGTTTATAAATCTTTGAAAATCAACCTTTTAAAACCCCTCATAATAACAGATGTTATGCTTATTCCACAACAGTCGTGGTTGCTATTCGGGATATCCACTTTAGGGAGAAGATTGATATTTGCCTTCTTCCAGATTGAGATGAGTCAGATGACAGAAATAGGTTCGACAGTTACGTCACAACTGGTGTAAGAGTTTCGGCGTGGTTTTTCCAAACCCAAAAAGGACAACAACAACAACAGCAACAACAACGATTTATTTGAAAAAAAATAACAGAATGATTGGTTTGAACCGCAAATAGTTACAAGACTAATAGAGGCGGGACAAGACGAATACAGGAACACTTGAAAAAAGTAATAATAACTTACAAATACAAACATGCAAAAACTTTACGTAGTAACAAATTTAAAGTATTTTACGCTATTTCACAGAATAAAAGTAACAATAGGAAATGGAACAATTATTTAGTTAGTCCTACATTTTTAATTATCATAGGAATTTCAATATAATGATCTTCTTTTTTTCAGGACATGAAAAAGCAATTGGCAAAGTACCATTTTGAATGTTTTCTTCGGCAGGTCTGTTAAATGAGATGGTACCTACTTTCGATATGTTTGGACGCAAGCTAGGGAAACTGGGTCGAGTGCCTGAAGTCGAGGCAATAGAATGTTTTGTTCGTGGATCGACATTTTTGATGTTCCCTTTTTTCTGCTTTTCCTTAAAATGGTTTCTCACTGTTAGGTGAGACTTTATAAAAAGCGTGATTAGTATTAAAAGACCAGATTTTTCCTAATCCATAGTCGCCTAAAAGACGCACATTTTACAGACGAAACTATATAAAAGACACTTACCGGTTCAAGGGAACTACAAGGCCAAAGGAGCCCAGTGTTCGTGCTTAAAAAAGGCTTAAGACAAGTTCAGCAGCAAAAGCTTGCAACAAGCGACGACGGCAGAATGAAAAAAGTCAGATTGTTACAGAAGACCGTCAGTTCTCTGCTGGTAAAAATACCTCCTCAAGAACTGACGAAAGTAGCACGTGTAAATATGGAAAAAAAAAAAATCCAAACTGACCTTTCTGGAGAAGACTTGGAAATAATACTAACTTCGAGAAATATAATAAGCGAGAAACTACAAAATGAAACAAAATTCAAGCGAAAAATTTTCATGCAAGAGGTTACAAAAAACGTCAGAAGCGTTTCTTTTAATACAAGTGTTCAAAGTGTGGAATGCTTGGTCATGCTATTTAATTGATTAAATTAATTGATTCCCCCTCCATATACTTTGCCAGCATGAAAGCTAGGCATGAAAGTGAGACTTGGAGGATAGATAGAACGTCCAAAGATATTATCATCGAGGGTCGCAACGCGAAGTAATGACGTCAAATCACGTGGTAATTAGGTCATGATAACCACGTTGCAGCCCTCTTGAATTTCTGGATTTTCCCAACACTTGAAGGGACACAGTCACCTGGTGCACATGCACATTAGATACCATTTTTTAGCTGATTTGCATATCACACTTCATCCACAAGTCTCGCACTGAGAAGCGCACCCTTTGAAAAAATCTAAACAAACCTTGTCGAGTCGAAGTGTTTGCCAGTCAAGATTATTATAGTGATTATAGACCTAATGTTATATAAGAACACTCATTTTCTTGATACCATGGAAAATTTACTGATGGACTTGTCCAGGGAAAGCCAAACGCCAACGAATACCTCTGAAGTCGAGGATTCCTTTAATTGTTTATTTCGGTATCCGGTCGTGTGAAAAATTACCTTAGCCGTTTTTCTACCTTTCACAGTGTTTGCATAAGAAGCAAATTGAGTTCAAATATTAGCAAATCGCCTGAACTGCTGTGTAGCGAAACTACTGGTAAGCTTTATTTCTGCTTTCAATCATATATTTTGCGTTTCTACAACTTCTCCGTTATCTAAATTTAGGAACCAAACCCATGTCATAACAAGAACGCCTGCTCGACCCGTAGAAAACAAGTTTCTAATAGAGGTTTTCCTTGTCGATCGAGGAGATAATCGACTGTGTACCGAAGCTTGTCTTCGTCTGAGCTCTAAACCAAGCAGCTATGACGCGAAGTCCGAATCGTTTGTGAAGATTCCCACCGGACGAAGCTTTCGCCAGGTTGAGAAAATGCGATTTTCCAAATATATATAATGGAGATTTGTTCTCCAGAGTTTTTAATTGATTTCTCTCGTTATATTGGTCAACGAAAACGATTTCTTCCGCCTGGCGCCTTCACGTTCTCAACATCTTCTTTTCATGTTCCGTTAGAGAGCGATTCATACTGTTTTTAACCAAATATGATAAAATAATACCATAGGATGAGCAAAAGCATACTCAGAAACAGGTTTCCAATAAAAAATTGAAAATCCAATAAAACACTGGGAAGATTGAAGCGGATTTCTAGATGTATTCGACGCGTACTTTTGATTTCGGGTTACGGTGGACGTTTTTCAAAATTGACAAAAGTTAGTCTCCAGGTCAGTGCGGTCACAAAGGTAACTGTGTCCCTTTAAGGAATGCACAGAAATTGAACGAAAGGCAGTCAAAACGAATAAAGGAACACTAACATAAGATCAAAAAACCCTAAAAGTTAAGGGAAGAAAGGCGATTTTTCTTCATTTTTTTAAAGGGATTTTCTATTTTCTGAAAAAAAAAAACCTGCCCGTCACAAATTAGTTGCCATGGTAACATAATAGTCAATCAACACCAATTTTTATGTAACTTTTTAAATCTACGGGAACCACGAATTTCAAAAATTTCAAACATCGTATGAAAAACTTCCGAGAGGTAAAGAAACGAAAACGTAACCTTTCTTGAAGTTTGGAACCCTATGTCACTGTAAAGAGAAGAGGTAATCAATGTTAGCAGTAGTAGTTTTAGCAGTGGGGTTCGATCAAATGTTTCAGCACATTGACATTGAATTAAAGTTAGGCAAAATCAGCTGAAAACAAATAAAATCGCTTCTTAACAGAGTCGTGTACCTGAAGAACAAACGATCGTCCAACTAAGAAATGAGACTTTAATCTTTCTACGCTTACCTCAGTCAATCCCTTGGCTTCTCGTATGAACTTGCCTTGATGTGCAGCGATCGAATGGTCAAATACTTTGACTTGGAGTCTATTTTCTTCCATGTTTGCACTTTGATTCGATGCATTCAATTGCTAACCAATTGCTTAATCTATCCACCTACTTCTCTTTCAAGTCTCGTTACATTCGATGCATTCTACTTTTGTCTATAGCCTGGCCTATATCTCTCAGTTTTGAGAGTTAAGGAGGAAAAGCCTTAGCAACTGACCATCGTGGAAAGTTTATTGCAGCTTCGAAGTCCCGCCTCTGCTCTCAAAGTCAAATCCTACTTCAAGGTTTTTACTGCCGAGCAGTTGGAGGGCAGAGTTAAAGTCAAGCAGGCCGTTCTCTTGTTTCTGCCTAAACTTCATTCTTTGTCGCTATTTTTGAACCGTAAAATGAACTGCCGTGGTATTTCTACGTTATAACTTTACATCCTTACCAGGGATCAAGCAACAACGGTAGTCAATTGGCCAAAACGCGTGCGTGGTGAATTAAAAGACAAACTGAATGAAAAATTTATCTAAACGGAAAGCGTTACCTTGACATCTAGCACTAACACCATAGGCCATTCAGTATAGCTTTTGTGATCTATGTAGGCTGCTGGATTTTATCGGTCAAAGTGCTAACATCAGTGCTAATTTAGCATAAGTGGTGCTGTGACGCGTATTTATCACGAATTACGTCATCATTGCGTCATAATAACGTAAATACGCGTCATAGCACCACATATGCTAAGTCAAAAAAAAACTACAATTTCGATTTTATGCAACTTTGTTTTTTCTCCGTTACGACATTTTTATTGTTTTCGACTTTAAATTCCCCTAAAGTTTGACCACATATGGTCATGTGGCGGGAAATTTGAATCGCTTTAATTAGCTGTAACTTTATGCCTTTTCATCCGATTGAGATGAAGTCTTTACCAGAAATCAGAGAATTTTATACGGATAACCAATACAGCATTTTTAACATTATTTTCCTGAATTTTAATTCTGATGCCAAATTTGGACATCGTTTATGACGTCACACTAGCAGTCAAATAGAATGAAATAATAACCAATTGCTAGGTAATTTATCCACCTACTTCTCTTCAAAGTCTCGTTGCATTCGATGTATTCTACTTTTGTCTATAGTCTATGACTCTCAGTTTTGAGAGTTGAGGGAGGAAAAGCCCTAGCAACCGACCATCGTGTTCCCATTCACCTTGGCGTCCAATGGCTGCAAAGATTGCATGAAACTTGCCAATATACGAGTCAACGGTGTTATATGATAATCTAATCGGGCAACCACAGGGGTGAACATCATGCTTGCCAAGATAGAGACAGCCACTGGGATGTACTTGTGTTTTCTCATCATCTTTCTAAACAAGGAATCTACGAAGATCGCTAGGTGAGGAGGACAGGAGGTATTTTCTCCCTGGGAGAGCACCAAGAAATGACTCCAGTTCTTGCTTGAGAGACTGCTTTTGCTTCTCATTTAAGGTGGATAAGGAGGCGCAGGTGAGCAGATTAAGGGGCGTAAATTTGTTGAAGGTCGATCCTGAGCGAATTAGCAGGAAACGTCCCAAGGACCTTACGTTTATAACTACACATCTGGCCAAAAAGGAAATTGAAATCGTTTGGGTGGAAACAAGTAGGTCATGTAGGAGCAGGGACAAAGAGACGAGCCACAGACGTAAGTTCCTGTAAACAGGCAAAAAAAATATACGTCAGTTTAAGGTATAACCGTACCATACTGTTTAAGATAACCTTATAGTAAGAAAGGTGCCGGAGAGTAGCTAAATTCTAAAAGCCCATGAATCTCAAAGTAAACATGATTGTGGGGAAAAGCCTTTGTGAGAGGGATACTCAAAATCCCAGGTTCTCCCTTTTGAGCTAACAGACAAAATCGTTTTGCGGAAGCTCGAAGCGTAGGCCACCAAAACCTCCCTGGATAAATATCAGGAATAATCAAAGTGCAGGGTAGTGATAGGGACTGACGAAAATGAATCAGATGGGGGAATAAGGGCAATTGGGAGGGGGAGGGGTAGGGGAAAGGCGTAAGGGTTATAGAACAGACTGGGGAAATGGGACGCTGGATGCTGAGCACAACCATACTAAGGGTAGGATAAGGCGAAAAGAAAGGCAGGGCCTGACCAGAAAAATCACACTGAATATTTGAAGGAAGGGCCATCAGGTCGGCTGAGTGACTAGATTCCCCCTCCCAAAAATGCGTTTCACCATGGCCCAAACCGCCGGCAAAAGTGAGGCATCCATGCGGGATTTGCGGCGCGATAGAAAATCAGCGGGGTTGGATCAGGAATCAGGCCCATAGTCGGATGCCACTACAGAAATGGCTACTGGACACAAAACACCTCCCCAACCAAAGGATGGCACGTCAGAGGAAAGTCGGATATGGGGATGACATTCGGATCGCCAGAGCAAAAAGCCATCCCAAGATTCAAAGACCAGATAAAGCACCATCTCAGCTCGGAGAAGAATAGAGAGTCTAAAAGGCCTCGAAGAACGATAGGCTTTGGAGATAGCCAGGTTGATCTCATTCGTAAACAAGTGGGCGCCGGGAACCGCTAGAGCCATCGGAATGCATTTACCCGCCAGCTTTTATAGTTTCTCGTGACAGTAGGTCACGCACAAAGGCAATAAACTTATCTTTCTTGGCGGGAATGAGAGTGAAAGCTTGAAGACAAAAGTCAGAAACGAACTCTAAATAAGGGACCGTTTGCAGCGGTACAAGGATAGATTTGGACAGCCCAATACAATAACCCAATGCAGAAAAGATGTAACAGACAAGAAAGAGGGCAGCTTGAGCAAGGACGAAATCGGAGTTAGCTAAAAAGGCTGGGGGAAAATGGGATTGGAGCTCAGGACGAACAGTAAGCTGGCCAATATGACGATCGTCAATATACAGAGAGCAGGGTATACCGATGGACCGAAGATAATGAAAAACTAAGGAACCTGCGGTGTGATAAATGTAAGCTGACAGTTTCCAGGGAAAGAGGATCGTGTTGCTAACAAAATACCATCCTCCCCACTGGAAACCGAAGAAGGTCC
Source organism: Pavona decussata (assembly GCF_977016875.1). NCBI lineage: Eukaryota > Metazoa > Cnidaria > Anthozoa > Scleractinia > Agariciidae > Pavona > Pavona decussata. The sequence goes on along the minus strand of NW_028145430.1, from coordinate 160,514 downwards.
GGCTATTTTGAGTGAGGAGGATATGGTCGTAACCAGACTTATCATCTGTTACAGACTGATATGAATCCTTGTGGACATATAGCGGGAGTCCTGGGAAAAGGTCTAACACTTGAAAGGCCTATCGACTGTCCACAGCTTAATGAAACGATCATCCGATTATTAAGGCCAGGTTTCGAGGGCTCAACTGTTAAGGGCATAACAACACGCGGGGTCGATAACTCTCCTACCCTTCCCCAGAGGGAGATGGCACCTGTAGCTAGACGGTCTAAATTTAAACTACTAAAATACAAGGGTGAAACTGTTCAAAAGATATATTGTTCTGAAAAATTTTGCACGGAGGCAAGCCAGAGTAAAAATGTTCTCCCTTGAATATTTGAAGACGTTGACGCCAGCTTCAATCCGACTCAAAACTTATTTTTCAGTATGAGAGTCTGTTTGTGAGGCGATAGACTGAGCTAGGTGTCATGGAAATTGTGAAGTTGGCCTGCCAGAAAATGGCACGGATCTCTTAACGCAAGCGTGGACGGATCTGCTTTTTCCCCACCAGCAATTATATCTTTTACAAAATCAGGTTGCACATGTTGATTGTATGCTGTTAAGCTTGGAACGCTTTGAGTAGGTGCGGGGTTCAACGAGAACCATTGAACATTGTTAAGTGACACATCTTGAGGGTGAAAGTGAAGGGAAGAAGCCGTAACGGAGGAAGAAATCTAGGGTGAGCGAAAGGATACATCAGTACAGGAATATAACACAGAACAAAAAGTAAATAAATTGACGTATAAAGTTTATTGTGCAAAAGATCCAATACCTACCTCGGTTGGCAAAATGACCAATCTGGCTGCAACAAAAACAAGTAGGAGGGGTGGAACTGGGTGTGATGCGGACTGAGGAACGAAGATTACGCAGACACTTGTCGACCTTGGCCAGGGACTGCAACAGTTTCCCGTAGTCGCGGTCGGAGAATAAGGTCAGGAAATAAGCTTGGAATTGCTCTCTAGGTTTGATGCAAACGCTGCCGAATCTCCTATTGGAGCGACCGAGTAGTAGGAGGACTTTTCGTGGTTGGCATTAGATGCACAGGTAACGAGCTCTTGCGCCAGCTGGAGGGCCTCGTACTTATATACATGAGCCGTTCTTCACGGTTAGGGCATTAATCTTACGTGAAAGTATATCAAGGGAGGGCTTATTAAGGTCCTCCAACGCTTGCAAACGGGCCTTGAGGGTGTTACAATATAACCTCAAAGAAAAATAAATGGTAGAAAGGGTAAAAAGGGGTGAGTGGATAAAGGGAAAAACTACGAAAGCAAAAAATGGAAAACAGTAGAGAAAACCTGATGTGTAGGCGGGGGGAGGGGGGGATAGAAACAATAAAAAGGGAAAAAATTAAATAATGGCAATATGGGTCGCCATTCCCGGGGTTGGAAAAAAAGAGCTTAACGATGATTGAAGGAAAAACACAATAGAAAAGGTGGAAACAAAAGCTGAAAAAAATAGAGACTAACAACTGAGAGAACCCCCCCCCCCCCCCCCCAGGGCACCTAGGCACCGCCATTGGGAAAGCGAACTAAATAGGGGAGAAAATAAAACCCGGGTGGACCGTATATAGTATAGGGAACAAAGGAATAGCCGGGAAAGGTAAAACTTAGATTAAATAACGACCTATGGGAAGCAAAAACACAATAAACAAAACAACACCGAAAGATAACCCGTGAAAGTAAAACTCCAATAACAAACGGGACGTAAATGAACGCGCGAAATAAACATTAACAAGCAAGCGGTACCTACTGTTAACCCTCTGAATTGAAATGAAAAACGCCAATAAACAAGTGGGACCTTCTGTTAACCTGGGAAAGTAACGCTCCGATGGACAAGCGGAACATTCTGTTAACCTGCGAAAAATAACACGCCAGTGAAGAGGCCGGACCTGCCGTTAACCTTCGAAGAATAACGGTTCAAGGAAAAAGCGGGATTTACTGTTAACCCGCGAAAATAACGCTTCATTGAACAGGCAGGACCTAAATGCGAACTCGCAAAATTAAAACCGCAATAAAAAGCGGGGCCTAAACCAAACTAAAACTGTAAAAAACTAAAAAAGGGCAAAAAAAAAAAAAAAAAAAAAAAAAAAAACTAAGGGTAAGCGGAAAATAAAAAAAAAGGGACAACGTGTGGAAACACGTGAGAAAGGGTGGCATGCTGTTCTGTCGCACTTTGTAATACCTGTCGCACTTTGTAATACCTGTCGCACTTTGTAATAACAATTGTCACACTTTGTAATAAAATAGCTGTCGCACTTTGTAATAACAAGTTGTCGCACTTTGTAATAAATTAAGCTGTCGCATTTTGTAATAACAAGTCGTCGCACTTTGTAATAAGCTTTCAAACTTCCTTTGAATAGGATATTCGGTAGAAAATATATGATTTAACTAATCCCCCAGGGCACAAATACGTTCTTCCTTGATATTTTACTCTACATACTTAACTGAGGGGACAAACGTGTTCTACTCCACGCCTCTCCCAATTGTTATTTTGGAGATCACATAGCTTGTTTAGCAACGATGGAGTTTAATAACTGAACAGAGGGGAAATAACTCTAGGTAAAAATAAAAAAGATGCGCGAGAGGGTTGAGTCCAAGGGTTAGTAAGGGAGACGGAGGTTTCAAGTGACTCTTTACCTGTTCTATATGAGGGTTTTTTTTTTTTGGGGGGGGGGGGGGAGGGGATATAGTCACAAGATTTTAAATAGGTGCTACTATCGTGGCTAAAAGTCGGGATACCTTGGACACCATTACAAGACAAATACCAAAGTTCTTTGAAATAAACACGCAACGCAGTGTAAATGGTCGATAGGTCTGCGCAGTAGATGCAAGCACGTTAAATAATCCAATTTAAAGTTGTATCGTTCTTCGTGTGTTCTGAGATACTAGTAGATGGGAGTTGCAGTGAAGGGTGGGCCAAGAAAGAAAAGACTGGATCGATTATATCTATATTCTGAATATCTGATACATTGGGCGCTTTCCATTCGACCAAAAATTCCGGAATGAAATTTCGAGTATTCCATGTGACGAATGGAACAGTATTTTCCGGTTGGTTTCAACCAAGCCGTCCCAGTCCATCACGTACCAATTTTCGCGCGAAAATACCAAATAAACAGGGGGATCAAAATATGGAGGACTCTTTGTCTATTTTACTTGCTTTAGAGTTGCTCGACGACTATGAAGTTGAAATAAGCGAAGTATTGGACGAGGACGACCACATAACGCTGTTCAGTGTGGGTAGTTCCTACATGCGTGGGAATTTACAGTCAACCCAGGCCACGCGTGAACGATACTTTTGAAATTTGAACGGAGTTTTGAAATTTGCATGTCAGTTTGGAAAATCGTCAACGAGATTGCAGAGTTCCCGTATAAATTTCCCTAGCTTATTGACGGTATAAGGCTATGAATTTTTCTTTACATTGCAAAATTGAATATTTCAAGAATAACAATTGTTTCCCAAGTATTTTGATTTTTTTTTTTTTTTCAGTTAATGTGTCTTTTGGAACGATTTCCAGAGAAATTTCCAACATTCCATTCACACGTCGGACATTACAAAGAGAAATTTGAATGTTCATTTCATTCCTGGAAATACTGTTCACGCGTGACCTGGGTTGGCTGTACACCGAGTCCGCGACTACTTTGAGGGCACGATACCTCTCTATTTTCCTCGATTTTCGGGCTCTGAGAAACTGGGCGCGAGCAGGAATGGTCGAATGGAACGGAATTTTCCGGTTATTCCGATCTTCCGGAATTTTAGGCCAACCTCGCGAGGTACACCCAAAATTTCGGAATGAAATTCCGGAAAATGTCTGTTCCATTCGCTCCCAAACCCGGAATTTCCGGAATTTTTAGTCGAATGGAAAGCGCCCATTATATCCTCAAGATTGGAGAAATGGTCCTCGTGGCCTCGTGGCCTTGATGCAAAAACTCATTTTTTCACTGCTGCCTCCTCTGGATCAAAACCAAGAACTGATGAACCCTCCAGTGAAATTCCCATGAGATCCTCAAGGGTTTCTCCACCAAAGGAGGAATCTTGATTCTATTTTGGGCTGATTATGCCCTTTCCCAGCTGAGCAGCGGGGATAGGAAGAACCAATACGATTTCAACCAAGTAGAGTCCATCTTTGAGATCATCTTTGTCGAGTTTCTTTGTTAGAAGGGTGCTTCACAGATCAAGGTATGCTTGCCTCTTGAACGGAGTACTGACCAGAACCTTCAAAAAGATCGAGCATTAGTCGAAACCATTTTGTGAGATGTACAAATGCCTCCTGCTCTAGATCGATGGGGTCCGCATACATCGTAGTCAAGACAAATAACAATTGCGAGAAGCGTGGAGGAGAAAGGGTTTTTTTTTTCTTTTTTCTTCCCCTCAGTGTAGTGTGCAAAGTAAAATATAAAAGAAGGACGTATTTGTACCCTGGGTGATTAGCTAATTCACTTATTTTCCACCGAACATCGTATTCAAAAGTAATTTAAAAGCTTATTACAAAGTGCGACAACTTGTTATTACAAAGTGCGACAGCTTTATTTATTACAAAGTGCGACAACTTGTTATTACAAAGTGCGATAGCTATTTTATTACAAAGTGTGACAAGTGTTATTACAAAGTGCGACAGGTATTACAAAGTGCGATGATTATTACAAAGTGCGACAGAACACATGCTAAAATGAATAACACGAGTAAACGAGTGAACAACGCAGCCAAAAAAAATCAAACACGAATGACTAACGGGCGAAAACCAGTAGAAACGCGTACGTGCGAACATAAGATAAAACACGGGAATAAACAGATAGAAAGAAATACTTCAAGTTGTTCGGCCGAAGGTTTGGAGCGACAGATGGTGGAGCAGTTAGAGCAGGTTATGGTGCTAAGGGCAGTTCAACTTGCGGGACAACTGCTTGAGCAGCATTGACGGTGTCTCGGTAATGATCAGCGCTTGGCCTTTGAACGTTAGGCTGTGGAGCGTCAGCCATAGCGAAGAAGAGCACACAGAGTAGGGCAAGTCTTATAACAGTAGAACAACAAGACGTGTGTAGTACACGGTTGTGCGAGAGCAGAGAGAATTAATAATGAGATTCTCTTTGTATACGCTACGGTGAGACCGCTGACATTAAGATAAAATTGACATAGATAAAGAGAGGTTGTTGGAACTAATTGACACGGCAAGGCACAATATTATATAGCCTCATCTAAACACAACTCCCCGAGTGTTTAGATGAGGTTATATAAACACGGGAGAAAGTCCTCTATTGCTTTTATAAAATGTCTGAAAAATAATTCTACAAATAAAGGAAATGTTGTTTATTTATTTCTTGATTGAAATAGATGTTCTCAGTACACGCTCTGGACAATTACATTTGCTACTAGCCAATGAAAACGCTCATCTGACAACCAATGAACCAATCAAAATTTGCGTTAAAAACGCAAGTTGAAATTTGTGGCAAGCGTCAGCGAGCCCCGTGTAGAAGACGGCGATTTCACCTTTGAATCCTTGTAAGTCTTACAGAAAAATACCAAACGTTCGGTGAAAACTAGAAGAAATGTCCAAAATATACGATTCTGTAAGAAAAGTACTTCAAGATGAGGAGTTTATTTAAGTTGAAAGTGAATGTCGCTGTGCTTGGGCGCTCTTGAAAGTTATGCGAACTTGCCCGATTTGACAGCCTGAGAACATGGTTAAGAAGTTGAATCACTGATCGTGCCTTGTGAAGTTTTTCTGGTTAGGAATCATAGCACAAGCAGCGGATCCAGCTTGGCGAAGTTGTTCATGGTAATAGTAATCGTAACAGTAGAGTTTTACTCTGAGAGATAATCCATTTTATACAAATTTGACAACCAAAATACGGCAACCGGCCGTACAAAGTTTGAATTGAAACATTTACATCTGTAGCATAAAGTTTTGTGTTCGTTTTCGTGTACATTTTTTGAATAAAGAATGTCTTTTAGAGAATTTTATTGTGGTACTCAGACGCAAAAATTACCTTGAAAAACGTTAAGTTTACTGCGTACTTTGTTGGATATTTTGTCGTCTTCGCTTCAGTTTCGTGTACGAGGTCGTCTAGCTAACGATGATCGAGGCAGGCAAAGCGATGTAGTTCATCTTTCTTTTGCGTTTTTTTCCTCTCGAGCTCTGGGGGAAGGAGATAGGCAAACCCCGATCAAACTTTGGGAAAATTTTCTCAATTTCCTTAACAGTTGAAATTAAATTACCTTGCGAGTCTTGCGAAAGCTTCTGAAATGCTTTCAAATTGTGTCGGGAAACACAGAAAGCGTGACGTCACAACCGTGTCTACATATTCTCATCTAAACACACCTATCGACCAATGAGAACGTGCGTACTATCTAAAACATTTAAAGCCCGATAGCATTATAAATTAGGTTCAGTATCATTTACGGCCTGATTAAAAATGCCATGTAACGATTATCATCAATTCCTGGCCGTGAATGTCTAATGCGAAAAAGTGCCAAGCTTTTTGACAGGTTTGCTAGTAGCGAAGCTGTAAGAGATGTCAAATATAGTTTTGTTTTTCATTCCTGTGATATTTACATGTTCGTGAGGTAATAGTCAAAGACATGCTTAGTCAAATTTGAAACACAACATTCCATCGATGATTAAAGTTAACGAAAATGGCAGAGGCTTTTTCTTAAAGCAACACCTGTTATCAGTACAAAACTGTCACCAGCATTAATTTCTGAAATATTTTTGAGGCGCTAAGACTCCCGGTACGAGGATGGATCATTTTTTCAAAACTTGAGTCCGTTAAAAAAAAGTATTGACAAACAACTGCCTTTTATAAGTCTAAATTTCTGCTAGCCCTGATTACTGAACTCTATTTGGCATCTGCAAAATAAAGCTGTGGTACTTTGGCCGGAAGCACCCTTTGATGCCTGGAGCATATTAGGAAGACTAAAAATCGACCTTCGTGCTACGCATACGTACTCAATATAGTAGAAGTATTAGCCGTTGAAATCCTCCTCTCCAGGTAAATCATCAAACTGCTAATCTGTTATCATTGCTCAGAAGAATGCAACAGAGCAGAAGCGGTGAGGTCAAGGTAACGTTTTTTTTTTTTTTTTATTCACGTAGTGGGCTAGGCTAGGGCAACAATAAATTCGTACATCAAGAAAAACATCAGAAACTGAGCTGCCAGGAACTAAAACTGCTTAGAAAGTTCGTCAAAGAAAGACTCGAGAATGCCGGATTCAAAGCGTCTCTTTATCTTGTTGACTTTGTTGCTGCTTGTGATATGCGTTCAGATAGACCAGGTAGAGGCTTTTATACAGCGGCCGCCAAGAAGAAGGAAACTGAAATGTTCCAGAAGGGTGAGAACGTGTTCAAGGAGAAGGGGTAAGAGTGAAACAAACGCAGATGAAATGATGAAGCCTTCAGATATGAAAGATGTCTCAACAATCTTGGTAGGTGATCAATTTCATAAGTTCCAAAACCTCTTTAAATCATTAAATGCGCTCCCAAAATCAGCGTCTGAGAGGGTACAGAATCAAACGAAAAAGAAGATTTAGTTTCGCCTTGATAGATTCCCTTTATAAACGTGCACGGGGATAAACGTTCGCCTTTACAGTGTATTTGCTACTTTGTTGCCATTCTTTTAATAAATTAAAAGACGTTAAAACATGTTTTCGGCGGGAAACGCAACGTCCAGCCGATGTCGGTGAAAATCTGTTCGTAAGGCCTAAATGGCCCAAGAATCTCGAATTGAATTGCGAAGAAAATAAGTCTGAACGCCACCTGAAGCTTTCGTACGCGGAAAATGAAATTCTATTCACGCCGGTAGGAGAGCGAGATTAGGACAGATAAGTGGGAGGGATGCGAAGGCTTCTGTTTCTAGAATTTTCAGTTAAGCAAATCGCTTCGGATCAAACTGTGTTAACGTACGTTGAATCCCTTTTAAGAAGAAGACGACAACTGAAACACCCCTCCAGTTAAATATTCTCGTTTGTCCGGACACTGATAATTGGATTGGCGTTAGATTCACAAGACCTGTTCTGAAATCATCTAAAAAATTACTGGAGTAAAGTCTTATTACAGATGTGAGGGGCTTGCCTTTATAGAAAAATTATATTTATGCATCATGTAAGAGTCCAAATATTTTGCACTTGATTACTTCAATACGTTGGGGACACTGTACGTAGTCGTCCTTTTGTGTTGATCGTTGGTAAGACATGATTTCCCTAATTAAGGTATTAATGTACGCCACAGAGCTTACAGTTTTCTATCGGGATTCCATTCCATACACATGGTCATTCTTTCAGCAGAAAATTTGCCCAGAGGGAAATATTATAATGTGTTTAAAGAATATTTAATTGAACGATATCTTCACAATTTGGTTATGTCATAGAGTGGTATGACCGAATGGACTATCCTGAGTAGAAATCTGGACGGAATTATCTATTTTTTTAAATGTCACTGAAATGAAAAGTTAATGATAATGATAATGATAATGATAATGATAATGATAATGATAATGATAATGATAATGATAATGATAATGATAATGATAATGATAATGATAATGATAATGATAATAATAATAATAATAATAATAATAATAATAATAATGATAATAATAATAATAATAATGATAATAGTTTTCTTAATTTAAATTGCGCTTTTTAACAAGCAATGATCAAAAGCGCATTACTTAATTATTTATTTATTTATATTATTTATTTATTTACAATAGTTTCGGAACTGACGGTAGTAGATTCATTTGATTTTAACTTCGTTTGTCGTTTTACCTTTTAGGTTTCAGAGGAGGAATAAGCTCAGTGCCAACCTTCAGACTTTATAAATCTGTGTCTCTGATTATTGACTTTCACATGTCCTATACCAAAGTAGCATTTTTCGAAAGTGTGTAGTGCGTAAAGAGTGGAAGCTTATTTTTTAAATCTTGAAAGCTGTGAAGCTGGACTCCATGTATTGCTAGAATGATCAAGAAATCAAACCAAATGCATTGATCTAATAAACTGAATTTTACTGTCTATTTTTTTATTGATGCTTGAAAAGAGAAACACTGTTTTCAAATTAAAACGAGTCTGCGATTCCCAATCATCATCATCATCATCTCTGAAACATTGCATTTCAAATCCGATTGACTCGTTGTTTTGATGTTTTGCTCGCGAAAAGGCGAATATTTCGGAGGTCAACCAAGACAAAACAAAGCATCGCCGGTCAACGTATTGTTCTCAGAACATCCACTGTTTCATTGAAGCCAATCCACTCATCCCTTCAGACCTAAAAATCCGTTAAAGTTCCTTAAATTACGAAATTGAGGGTATTCAGAATATTCGTTGCTGTGTGTTTCATGGAATATATAGACACGCCTTTATACAGAGAATTACAACACGATCTATCAATTAACGGCAAATAGAATATTCAAATCGACGCCAGGGAAAGGCAAACGCAACTCTAGGCTATCCACAACACAGTTTATTTAGATCTTGGAGAACTCAACATTTTAAACAAACTCTACAGTCAGTAAGTCTTAAGTGCTTCGGTTTTAAGAACTACCCTTAGTTTATCCCAATATAAGAACACCCTGTTACAAAACGACTATGGTTTCCTGCTTTCTTTTAACAGAGGTAAACAGGGGGAGACCCAAAAAAGCGGTCCTCCAACATTTGGCGGAAAACGCTTAATGACGTTGATTAAAAAGCAAAAGATGAAAGAAAAGAAATGAACGAAAAGTTGCCCATTGATATTTGTGCGTACTGAGAGAGCTTTTGTCTTGGTAAAAACGTTTCTTACAAGGGTTTTTTTCCCCCAAGGGCAGTTATTAAAGTTTAGGCACTTTGCCCGAAGTAACTTGAGATTCGTGATCAACGTTATTGACCAAGCACATTTTTGAAACATAAATTATAGCAATAGTTAAGCTGTTTAGCTTGTCTCCTTAACTTAATTGTTTCGATTCCGAGGCCATTTCGATTTTCTGTTGGCGATTTGTCAACTTGAACTTTAAGTGAAACTATTCTGACTCATTAGTCGAATTAAGTTCTCAGAGTGCACTCAATCGCCAATGCATTATAAATACCAACGGTCATAATCCTCTTCTATAACATTGCTCTCTGTTTTTCCTTGATTCTAAACAAAAAAAATAGTGAATTACGGAAGAAACTTATAGCTCCTCATCATAGTGACCGTGACAGAAAGAAAGAGCTTCACTACATTTCGTTTCTAAATTCCTTGAATAGTTTGAACAGAATGTTTCTATTCAGCACGATCAAATGCAGATGTCTCTTTCGTTAAGCTCATAGTTACCATTTGGATTAGGGGGAGGAGTCGGCTCACATTTCAAACTATCTAAGACATTGATGAGAAACTTTCTACGTGCGCGAAACGATACGAAACAGGCAATGGATTCATCACCATAAAGGCCCCACCAAACGATTTCAACATCATCCAGCAATGCTTGATAATCTTGCACAGTTTTGAACAAGGTGGCCAAACGAATGGGACATGTTTGATGCAGTTGTTGAATCTTGGCACTTTGCACGAAATAAATTGAGATTCGTGATCAGCCAAGCACATTTTTGAAACATAATTTATAGCAATGGATAAGTAGTTTAACTTGTCTTCTTGAGGTAATTTGTCGATTCCGAGACCATTTCGATTATCTGTTGGCGATTTGTCAACTTGAACTTCAGGTGAGACTTTTCTGACTCATTAGTCGACTTTAGTTCTCAGAGTGCACTCAATCGTCAATTCTTTATGAATATTCACGGTCACAATCCTCTTTTCTAACATTGCTCTCTATTTTTTCCTTGATTCTAAACAAAAAAAAAAAAAAATGTGTTGTTTGGTAGTCTGAAATTCAGCCGTCTCCTTCCCCTAACCCACAGGGGGTGCATGGGAGAGAAAGACGTCTGAATTCCTTGCGTTATAATGCCGTGCGTGGACGTCACGTACTTTTGCGAATATGGTACGTAGTTTTTGAATTGCTGTTACGTAATTGAAATAGATAACCCTTTCTTATTGTTCGAACTTGGGAAAACAGATATTTCATTTCAGCGGCGAATAAAAATTAAAATAAAGTGTTGAAAGGCCAGACACAACTCGTAAGCTCGTGGTCTGAAAAGTGATCTTGGTATGAGATAAGTGGGAGGCTATTTCAGTATTTCTCGATCGAGGCAATGGTTGGTGTTTTGGGGGTTAATTAAATAACGCCCGGTGGTCAGTAAGTTGTGAAGAAAGGAAGAATTTTATTTCGCACTTACTCGTTTTGTTGTAAAGACGACTTCCTTTCGGTCAATTTAATCAGTCTCAGAGATTATTTTTTCAATGAGATTGTGTTGATAGCCTCTTGCCTGAAGGTACGTTTTGAAAATTTTGATATTGTAATAGAATGATTTCGCTGAGTATTTGGTTCTCAGACGTCTCAGCGATTCTACAGTGAAGCGGGAATGCTTGACATTTGCACACACGTTTAAAAAAAAAACAACCTACAGAGACTTTCCAGTACACATTTTTCTTCCTGCCACCCACCGGGGTCAGGAAAGGAATCATAAATAATGAAGCCCTAAGACTTCTTAGAAACACAACTCCTCTGCAAAATCATTCCATTACAACATCATCCACTTGGATCCGTTTGGCCTAGTTTTAAGCATGGGGACATCATGTCTGCGTTAAGCTCACGTAGCAGAGCAGGTCATTACAGCAGTTTCTATTATTAATAGTAATCTTGTCTTGTCTAGTCGTTCCAGATTTCCACTCAGGATAGTTCATTCGGCAACATCACTCGAGGACACAATCCCATTGTGAAAGATGTTGTTTAATTAAAAAAATAATCTAGTGCAAATTGATATATTATCCATCTTTGTTTGGTGTTAACGAAACTACTAGCGTCAGTTCGCAACGACTTCTGTACAATCTGATTGACTACAATTATCCCTTTGTTTATAAACTTTCCTATTCCGTGACATTTTTGTAGCAAAAAAATAAATAATTATAATAATAATAATAATAATAATAATAATAATAATAATAATAATAATAATAATAATTCATTCCAGATTTCAATGCTATTAAAAAAGATGCTTTTAATTTTAATTAAAAAAATAATTATAATAAAACTAAATACTATAAACTAAATTCGATTTTGAGACAGCAATACGACTTTATATTGACGGCTGGTTAGGGGGAAATATATTCCGTATTGGGCGGAGTCGCGAAGCAACGGAGCCCAATACGGGATATATTTTCGGTTTGAAAGTTTTTGGTTTGAAAGTGGTCGTTGAACAGTGTCGGAACCTTTGTAAAATAAATTGAAAAAAATAAACAACACCATCCAACGTCGCATGTTTATTCACAGAAGTAAAATTTTGATCTGTGCCGTGCTGTCATGCTAACATGACAGTTTTTGAGCCAATCAGAAACCGTCATTTTCAGACGACAATATCGCAAAATAACGTCGTCTCATCGCAATGGGAAGATCCCGCAGGATCGCGATGAAGTGTAATATTTCCGTCGAAGCTATACCACTATTTTTCTGCTTTAAAATAATTATGTCTATGGTATCCCGACTGAGCACTGTAAGCTCAGAGGGGTATATGTTGATACAATGAATGATATTTGGAAACAATATGAGGAAACAATGTCTCGCCAACGATCACCACAAACAGACAGCCACGTTTAATAAGCGATTACAAAGGGTTTGCGGGCAGGCGGTTTTTTTTTTTGCTCTCATTTCCTGCCGCTTCCCCCCCCCCCCCCCCCCCCTCCCTCCCCAACCCCACTCCCCCTCAGCCTCCTTCAAATACGCGAACTAAATTTATTATTCAGCGCTCGCCCATAAAAAAAAACGCCTTCACTGCAGGTTAGCAACGCGCCGCTTCAGGATCAAGATTTTTAAAAACAACTTCGCGTCCTGCAAACTAACGAACAATCAATAAACAAATTCCGTTCGCTAAACGGATACATGGATTTGCCGATTTGTTTACAGCGTCCTATAAAAAGATTCTCGCTTTTTCAGCAAAAAATTTACTTAGAGAATCACTGTATATAAATTGTAAATAAGGTCAAAAAGAGCGCGTAGTACATCGGCCAAAGAGCTAATGATATTGTCTGTCAATGCGTCATTAAGTATGATTAGAATGCGACTTCCACGCTGAATTTCCCTGTTTTTTTTTTTTTATTCCGTTTTTGGTTTGATATTTTGGAATCTCTTTGCTAGGAGCAAGTATATAAGAAACATAAACTTAATTATTATCGACCGCTTTTTCGTGAAATAAAGTTTCATTAAACAGATGGTATTTGATTTCGACAGAGAACACGCGTCGGGAAGATGATAATGCCATGCACAAATTTAATTAAGCATAATAACTTCGCTGTTCTACGCACCGCTTGACGAAAAATATCGAAACTCGGCTTACAGTGATCAAAACACCACGTTTGAGATCTCTTTTTAAAGCTCTCAAAAGACTTTTTGTTCATTGATAGAAATAACAGCTTAAAATATTTTGCGAAGAACTCAAAACCATCAAATGTCTGCAGTGATTCCGCAGAGTTCCTAAAAATATCAAGAACAAAGGAATACTCTCGCAACTTCGCGGCTCAAGGCTGCTTAATTAGGCTATTGTTCCTGTGTTTTGAATTCGCTTCAGGGTCTTCCTGCAAAGTTCTCACCTTTTCTCAACCGAGTAAAAACGAGCTAACTTGCATCATTCCTCGCGGCTGCTAGCCTCCCACGCAGACGTTCTTGGGGGTTCGTCACGTGTGACGAACCCCTAAGAACGTCTGCGTGGGAGGCTACGCGGCTGCCGAAGTTAATGCCCAAAGGAATAAAGAGAGCCTTGAGGCAAAAAAATCCAGCGGGGTCACCCATTTCTCAATGACACACTTAAATCGGCGTGAAGTTGTAATGTCTTTCAGGTATTTAGAAAATGATTCAGAGTACGCGAACACAGTTCTGTCCGTTCCGATTTGCTTAGCTGAAAATTTTATAAACAGAAGCCTACCCTCCAGTTTAAGCTGTCGAATTTCGCTCTCTTATCGATATGAATCAATCTTCCTGTGTTACGAAAGTTTCAGATGGCTTTACTGGCAAAAGATAAATTGTTTGTTTTTATAATTCAATTTTAGTGATCAGTTTTAAGTTCAAATTTGCGCCCGTACACACAAATATTGAACCTCTCACAAGCCCATACTAGGGCAAGGGCCTCTTTCTCGGTCTGTCTGTATCTCCGCTCCACTTTAGTTACGTTTCTGGACGCATACGAGATTGCTCGCCACTCACCGTCTTGAAGTTGAGTCAGCACTGCAGCTAAACCCTACGGACCTGCATCGGCTATGATCCGAGTGTTACAATCTCCTCTGAAATATGCAAGGATAGTGACCTGTGCAACTAACTGCTTCAACTTCTGGAATGACTTTTCCTGTGCTTCACCCCAGTTTAAAGTTCTAATTCTTCCTCAGAAGGCTGCTTCCTGCGCGAAGTTGGGAAGAATTTTGCAGAATATTGTACAAGCTGAACAAATGATCTGACCTGAGAGGCACCTTGTGTAGGGCTTACATTCAAGATGGCAGCCACTTTCTCTTCACTGGGTGCAACACCTTGCCTACTCAGATCACGTGCAACACCTTGCCTACTCAGATCATGACCAATAAATGTAAGCTTGGGGAGACGAAAATGACATTTGTCCCCATTCACGGTTAGTCCTTTCTCTTTCAATCGGGCCAGTACAGCATGCAGTTCCTGTCGTGTTCCTTTATGCCACAACCATGTACAATCAAATCATCTGCCAAATTAGCCACTCCCTCACAACCGTGCAAAACACCCGCCACAATTTTCTGGTACTTCTTAGATGCCGATGTTACCCCAAACATCAAACGTTTGTACCTATACAAACCACGGTGCGTAACAAACGTAGTGATCTCGCGCGATCTTTCGTCCAGTTACACCTGGTGGAAGCCCCACTTGAGATCGAGCCTTGAGAAGACAGTTGAGCCATTAAGGTCATACAAGACTTCCTCAATTGTAGGAATGGGGTGTCTTTTCCTCTCTATTGCTGAATCCGCCCTGCGCATGTCCACACAAATCCGAATGTCACCATCTGCCTTTGGGACAACAACCAACGGCGACACCCACTCTGTTGGGTTGTGTGACACCTCCTCGATTATGTCTTTGGCTACCAGTTTATCCAACTTCTCGTCAACCTTTCCTCTTAAACCAAATGACAGTCTCAGTATGGGTTGTGTAACCGGCGGCGTGACATCGTCCGTCATCCGTCATATGTAATTTCGGTTGAAAATCCTTCAGCTTCCCAACCCCCCCCCCCCCCCCCAAAAAAAAAAAAAAAAAAAAAAAAAAAAAACGCTCTCTATACTTCTCACGGATGTCTGCATCACTTCCTTCAGTAGTTAATAAACACACATCTGGACCGACCCTTAACATGCCCAACTTCTCTCAGTGCAGTGTTCTTTCCGAGTAGAGGTCTTCCTGGACCTTTAACCACTGTGAATTCGTTCACACAACTGTTGCCACTGATCTCGCACACAATCTCAGACACAAATGTCCCAATCACTTAATAGGATCTTTCTGTCCATAAGTAAACAACTTTTTGCTTGATTTCTTGGACTCACCCTGGATGCTCTTCTTCTTCAAAACTTCCCAGGTTGCTTGACCAATCACATTGCACGACGCTCAATAAGTACCAATAACCAATCAATAAGTACCGCTGGTAACATCACTCCCCCAACCTTCAAATCAACTTCACTACCACTTGTAGGCTGACCGACGCCAATTGTAAACGCATAATAATCTCATTGGCCAGTAGCTGAATCCTCTGATAGTTGATAGGCTCTAACCCAACTATTATTCCTTCCCTCGTCATCTCTCGTGAGAGGCTTTCGTTCCTTTGTTTTGCAACAGACTGCAAATGTCCAATCCCGCCGCATGCATTACATTTCCTGTTACGGGCAGGGCAATTCGGGTCACGTGCCATATGGTCAGTGTAATTACAGCGAAAACAGCCCCTTTACTTTTGCCTCCTGAGAGCCACCAGACGGTTTACCAGGCTTATTTCCTCTATTCCTATCCTGTGCTGTCCCTTTTCCTCTTCCGTTGCTGTGAGGTTTGCCGGCAACAGCATTCACCTGACCGGATGACTGATCCATAGCCTTGACCTGCATGTTCACTGCTTCCTGCACACGAGCCAAATCTTGTAAAATCTTCAGAGTAGCCTTTGCTTTCTCAAGGAACTTACGGCGAAGTCTGGGATCTCTGCATCTCTCAACAAGCTGATCCCTTGTTGCCCCATGAACATTTTCAAACTCGCTGGTGATCGCTTTCTGCCTCAACCGACAAACTGATCCACCGACTCTCCTAACGCTTGCTCCATTTGCCGAAACTGATGCCTTTCGAATGAAATGTTCAACCGCGGTGCAAAATAGTAATCCAATAACCCCATACTCTCAGCGAATGGCTTAATATCCGTACCGGTCAATAACGTGTAATAAAGCTCCTGTAAATTCAACCCTCCAGTATTCAACAGCAACGCAGTTTTCTGTTCATCTTTCGTAATCCATTTTGCAGCTAAACACAGATTGAACGAGCGTTTCCACAACTTCCAGCGACCTGCAAGGGTGTTTGGATCCTGCTTTGGATTGAAGGGAGAGTTCTCTTGAATTCCTCAGGAAGAACTCTCTTGAATTCCACGGAATTCCGGAAAGTGCATACAACTCGCCAGAAGAGTCTATCCTCAAAATAGCGCCAGAGGCGCTCGAGGTCTCCTTCAGCGCCGATGACATTGAAATCTCGCATAAATTGAATACTTGATGCAACAAAGCAATAATAGCCAAACTTATCAGACATAAAGTCAAGAGGAATTTCTACCGCGCAAGGTCAAAGTTTATAAAACTTCAGACTTGCCGACCTCTTCCCCAACTCTTCCTACGCAACGAGAGTATAGAATCAACACGGATCTTTATCAAAGAAAACGTAACTACCTACCGCCGCCGCATCATGTCTTGAGCTAATAAAAAACCTAAAGATGGTGAAGTATTTAACGCGTGGTCTATGGACGGAACAATGTACGTAAAGACCTCGCCGAATACGAGACCCATCAAGATCAACGAATTAGAAGACCTCGAGTCTGTAGGCTGCGAAGTATTTCGGGAGACGGGGACGGACTCTGCCTTTTTGGAACAGTGATTATCTCTTTGCCTTACTTGCAAAAAGGTTTAGTTGCCCTCTTTTTTGCTGTTTTGTTTTGGTGTTGTTATCGTTTTGCTATTGTGTTTGTCTGTCCGTGTGCGTTTTTTCACATTGTTTATACCTTATTTTTTTTATAACTTGACTCATTTTTTTTCTTTTTCTCTTTTATCATCAAATATGAATGCGGGCAATTCGTCCAAATTTGATGTCTTATCATTGAACGATCGTGGTATCAGGGATCAAATCACGAGGAGGAGTATATTTTCCACTGCGTGAAAGCAAATATATTCTAGTGTATTCCAGACTCGAATACGTGATTGTGACGCAATAGAAACCTAGAGTATTCAAGACGCACACAATACGTGACGTACATCTGGAATATTCGTATCGAATATGGTGGAATACGCTCCGTTCATAATCGTTCGTGGATTTTCGTTAAAATATACCTCACATTTGTCGTACTCCTAGAGTATGATGACAAACCCTTAAATAAAAGAATTTTATGACAGAAGGTCGGGTGTATAGCCTTCTCTTGGAAGCAAGATTTGGACTGAATTCAAAGTATGTGCGATATGCGCGCGATTGTATACGTTTCACGCCAAAGCAAAAGATTTCTAGAGTATTCATGGCGTGCACAACCGTCACGTACACCTGGAAAATTCTTATCGAATATGGGCATATTGCCGTCCTGAGCACAACCGTGTATTCGTTTGTCGACCATAAGAGTTGTTGTACTTTTTTGGTTATGTTGTCGGCCCAGCGCGCGTATGAGCATGCTTTGTCAAGAGTTACATAAATTCCAATTCCCGTCGTTCGGTTTTGACCGACTTACAGGGTAATCACTACTCAAGCCAAATCAACCGATCGAAAGCTGTAGAAAGGCATTTTTAAGTACCCTATGGTGTTTGAAGTCTGTTAAAAGGGATGTTTTCGTTAGGTAGAAGAATTTGATGTATTCGGGTTCCCTTGCTGAGATTTTAATTACCCGAAAATTCTAGGCATTAAAATCTTCATTTGATAAAATGATAGCTGGAATGAACTTTTAGGGAACTTTTTTCGTTCCGAAAATGCTAGATGTTGTTTTTGTTGCATTTGACTGACAAAATCAGCAAATACGACCTTTCCGAAAACGTCAGGGGCTATGATCATGATTTCCCCATTGCGAACCTTCTTGGCGGCTGTACCCAAAAGTGGGACGAATACTCGGGCGAGTATTCAGGGACGCGAGATCTGGGGCTCGGGGGCGTGACATTGGGTGCCCCTGACCACAAGGCAATTTCTCTTTAATTTGCTTTACCCGTCTCATCTGAAATGGTTAATTAAGTGCTGTAAAGACGCCGTTAGGCTGTAATAACTTTTTACTCCTTGGTGTAACGCTGACAAAAAAAAAAAAAATGAATTTACGCCACTTTTTAACGCTAGCGTAAATATAAGCTTATATGAACACTTCTGATCTCGTATCGCTGTGGCTATATTACCGGCAGCCGGTTAAGATTTTAATAGACAAATTGACCAGAAGTCAGAAGTACAGCTGAATCCAATCTGAAAAAAAAATCATCTTAAACACGATTCTGCAGATTTTCTCTTTAAAGTAGTCTCGTTTGGATGACCTACTTGGCTCATATTACATTAGTTGAGTTAGCTCAACTAAACTATTACTCTTTTGCAAGTCCCACTTGGCTCAAAATAATTTATTTCATGTAATCAATGCATTTAGAAACTGACTGTTGGGAGGACTACATGTACATGTAGGTTAGGACCTAATGAACTTACAAGGATTGTTTCAATTTTTCAATTTTACCTTTCTCTCTTTGAGAAATTTATCAGTCCTCATAACTTCACTAAATATTCTGACCTCACATGTACTTATTGTTATAACAAAGAGATTGTGTACTAAAAGTTAAATACAATCAGTGCACACACTGTATTTCTACACATACATGTATGTAGATGTAAATATACACTGTAACCGGCATCATAGATAGGTGTCTACAGGTATATTACAGATAGTCAAGGTGACCCGACAGCAGTTCTTAAGAAAATCATGACATCATACTATCTCATACTATGGCATTCACCAGCAGCCTGCCTGAAAGGATTTATTTACAAAATATTGTCAGCTAGAGCAAATACATGTAGCTGAGATGATAGACAAGAATAAAATAAGCAAGGCTTACAAATTTACCTGTTGTGTATGTCAATAATACTTTTACACTGTCAGCTAAAAATACATTCAGCCAATATAGAAATACAATGTTAAAAGCTTTGAAAAAAACTCAACAAGTGAAGGCCACAGGAATCAGGTTTTCAAGGACTTTTGAAATTCATTTACTTTTTTCCCAAAATTAAATGACAAAACCGTAGCAATGCGTAATATGTTCCATGTACACCCTGTACATGGTATGTATTGAAATTTGGTATACATGTACACATGACAATGGCAAATATAGTTGTATCACTTACTTCACCATTATTTGCATAACCATTAGAACAAGGAACTTCACTCTCTGTCTCATCAGTGTCACTGAAGAACACTTGATCCTCCTCATCAAACAAAGCTGACTGCTCTTGCTCCTGTTGGTCATCACTGCTATACATGTAGTTTTCATCATCAAGACCTGCCACTACTGATTCCATACTATCTCCACCATCCAACTGAGTCAAGCTGTGACCACTGACAAAAGTTTCCTTAGAAAGGTCAGTCTGCAAAGATGTGCTTCTCATTTGTCCCAGCCGCCTATGCTCATGGAATGTCTTCTTAGCAACACGCTTATTGCAGTGGTCACAAAATACATAGTTTCCTATAATGTGAGTTAATAAATAGCTTAAGAACAAATTAGGTAATGAACACAAAAATCTGACTAGTTACAGAAGTCTTACTTCATGCAGTATCCAGTTGTTTTGTACCCACGGATGTTTCGTACTCAGACAATTTGTACCCAAATTTAGACGATTTGTAACCAATCTTGAATGGCTTGTACCCTGCAAGCCTCTGGTTGATTCGTACCTTGGTCAACAATCATATTAAGAAAAAAGCATTTTGAGAATGAAGTCATGCCAAGACCAAGCAAAGTTACCCTAGACTGATGTTAGCTGTTTGTCTGCCATGATTGATAAGCGCATTTTGACAATGAAAATTGGCTTTCAGCATGCGCAACACAAGCTAAACAAATTCTGCCCTGATCGGCTAGTCGATTGTTGTGTACGTTCCCTTTTGGCTAAGATCTTCAAATTACAAAATAAAAAAAATAATAATAATAATAACAAAAAAGCTGCAAAAATCAATCAGACCTTTTCATTGAAGATTTTGGCCATAACGGAACGCCAGCAACATGAATTTGCGTAATTTTCCTGCTTGTCACAGACCCCACAATGTTTTGGTTCCATGCCACATAAGCAAGACTCATTCAAAACAAATAACCCGGTAATGGCCTCTATTTATGAACTTTGCTTAAAGGGACAAAGTCACCTTTGTGACCGCGCTGACCTGGACACTAGTTTTGTCAATTTTGAAAAACGTCCACCGTAACCCGAAATCAAAAGTACGCATTGAATACATCTAGAAATCCACTTTAATCTTCCCTGTGTTTTATTGGATTTTCAATCTTTTACTGGAAACCTGTTTCTGAGTATGCTTTTGCTCATCTTATGGTATTATTTTATCATATTTGGTTAAAAACAGTATGGATCGTGTCTCCAACGGAACATGAAAAGAAGAGGTGGGAAACGTGAAGGCGCCAGGTGGAAGAAATCTCCTGCGTTGACCAATATAACGAGAGAAATCAATCAAAAATACTGGAGAACAAATCTCCATTATATATATTTGGAGCTCAGATGAAGACAAGCTTTGGTGCACAGTCGATTATCTCCTCAACAAAGAAAACCTCTATTAGTTTCTACGGGTCGAGCAAGCATTCTTGTAATGACATAGGTTTGGTTCCTAAATTTAGATAACGGAGAAGTTGCAGAAACGAAATTATAATAAACGCAAAATATATGATTGAAAGCAGAAATAAAGCTTACTGGTAGTTTCGCTACAAAGACGTTTCTCCTACACCGCAGTTCAGGCGATTCGCTAATATTTGAACTCAATTTGCTTCTTATGCAAACACTGTGAAACGTAGAAACAGCTAAGATAATTTTTCACACGACTGGACACCGAAATAAACAATTAAAAGATTCTTTGACTTCAGAGGTATTCGTTGACGTTTGGCTTTCCCTGGACAAGTCCATCAGTAAATTCTCCATGGTATCAAGAAAATGAGTGTTCTAATATGACATTAGGTCTATAATCACTATAATAATTTTGACTGGCAAACACTTCGACTCGACAAGGTTTGTTTAGATTTTTCAAAGGATGCGCTTCTCAGCGCAAGACTTGCGGATGAAGTGTGATATGCAAATCAGCCACGAAATGGTATCTAATGCGCATGTGCACCAGGTGACTGTGTCCCTTTAACACTTACTTAAGCCTTCAGACTTACATGCATGATGGCTGTTTAATGGCAAAGATGACCAGGGGTAAAGAGAAAAACTTAAAATCAAATGACCCTATCTAAGGAGAGTTTTTGCTTTTGGCTCTCAACCTCTCTTAACCATACATCAGTACAGTATATGGGCATTGGAAAATTTGTTGAATAATACACGTAACACAGCCAGTGAAAATACTTTAAAATAGAAAACAAGCCCTCTGTGATATGTGGGTAAATGAAACGTACTTATGTCTTCCGAGAATGAAAGAAAACAACTCTGTGATGTCCAATACACTTACCTGACTCTGAATGGGATTTATTTTGACAAGGAAAGTGGTCATAATAAGCAGATTTTCCATAGTTTATCCCACAAGTCTTGCAAGTCTTCCTTGCCGCCATTTTCTCTCTCTCAATCGACGACGACGCGTTGCTTTGTAACCAGGCCAACCTGGCTCAACTAAACTATTGTTGCTCCTCCGTTGTTCATTGGCCATCACAACGATCAATATGCAATGCTCATCTGGTAAACAATCAAAAGGTGAGATGATCGTGTCTTCGCGTCACTTTTAAAATTCACTATATTCCACGCGGGAAGGTTACCGAGGAGGACTGTTAAGTTTTTGCTCGTTTTCGCAGCGCTGCTTGAGGTTTGTGACGAATTCCGAGTTTATCGTCGTTGATAAAGGTATGTGTGTTTTTAATTTTTCTACAGTTAATTTCTAATCCTCTCGTCGTGTCATTGTCGTCCATTCCTTTGCGAGTGCCCACCTTTCATTGTCGTGTAGGAGCCCCGACATTGTAGGCTTCGTATAGGACTTATCTTCCTTGCAAAAACTTGTTGGTGATGCCTATGGCTACGCCTTGTTTATTGCGAAAGTGATCAGGGTAAAGTAAGATCATATTTAGCGTTAGATGTTGGCATGATGCACATGCTTACATAAAATTTCACACCTTCCCTCTCCCAACAAAACTTTTGTTGGGTGAGGACAAAACACGGCTTACTATTCCATGGATTACCTAAAATGGAGTACACTGGAAAATACTTGGGGAATCAAGGAAAACAAACGATTTTTGCGAAATGGAAAGTCGTTTAAATGAACATACCTTGCCACGTATTTGTTGCCAAGCCCGCCATTTTGGAAGGTATCAATAATCCGCTGGCCATCTTATGTGCAGGCTCTACAGCCACCGGTTTATACCGATTTATACTTTTCGGATCGCCACAAAAAAAGCCCTCTTTCGTATAATTCTGGCTTAAACTTTCCGTCATCAACATAAAGAGGCCGCATTAAGCCTTTGGGCCTGTTCGTCATGTAATCATTCCATGGTTACAAAGTCGTACTTGTGGTCAAGCACTGAAACCTGGATTAGGACCAGCGGATTACTGAACCTTCCAAAATGGGGGCCTTGAACAACAACAAATAATTATATCGTTTGAGCTGGGTAAGCTTAAAGTAAATAAAGGTACGTGGCAAGCTACGTACATTTAAGTGATTTGTATTTTGGAAAAATCCTTTTCCTTGACTTCCAAATTATTTTTCAGGGTACTCCATGGAATAGTACCCCATGTTTTGTCCTCTCCATTGCAACCAAATGAAAATAAACAAAAATAATACCTTCTGCCCATGGATTTTGTCATTGCACTATTGTTATTCCTTTATGTGAACTGGTCCAGAATGCAAATCACATTTTTTGGATGAGATGGCTAAGAATTGAGAATAAGAATTTTTTCTGACAGTTTTGCCACTCAAGCAGTTATGGTAAGATATTAACATGGCACAATATTTCAGAGTTCACCGTCCAAGGAGGGAAGTTCTAAAAGAAAGTTCTCTTTGTTATTTGACGAAAGAAAAGTCAAAGCAATATTGCTTTCTGTTAAATACAATTTGCCATACATAAAATAGCATGCAATTTACTGGTGCTGGACTTGAGATTAACAGTAACAGATTTGAAAATTGTGTTTTCTATTGGCCTCTTTGGCTAACTGAAAAACAGTTTTTCTTATAATGTTTAATTGGCATACAAGTTGTCATTTGCAAATGCAAAAGCTGAACTTCGCAAGTGGGAATGACAAAAAGGAAGGATATAGTATCTCAAATTTATTTCAATCAACCACTCCAGTACCAACATTTTAAGAGTTTCAATTCAGGATCTTGTGAGCTGTAGTGATGTATGCTAAAATAATTTGTATCAACAAGTTAAAGATTGTTTGGTTGGTAAATTCTGATACATGTATGTCACTAGTTAGTAGGCCACTCGGTTAACAAGTTAATGTAGAGTCCTTGGGTGGGAGCCTATAGTGTAGTACTAGTATCACCACATAACTCTCAAGCTCTCAATCTTACAGAGTTTGTTTGTTTGTTTGTTTTCTTTTATATTCAACACAGTCAAAAATGCATGATACTGGATCATTTTTTTCATTGGGGCACTCAAGTAGAAGTTCTAGTAGTGGGAGGTCTACAAGTAATAGTGGCAGCTCCAGGAGAGGCTATTCATCTTCGAGTGGTCTTTCTAATGATCAGACTCCTGTACGGAGGCGTGATACAGTGACAATTACTACTGCTGAAATTGGCAAGGTTTTTGATGCCTTCAATACAGTATCAGCCCAGCTTAAACTACAGGGTCAAGCTTTGGACAGTGTAAAAAATTCATTGCAAGACTTAACCGCTGACTTGCAAGAACTGAAAGAGGACCGGAGAGTTCTTCTAGAAAAAGTAGAAAGTCTACAAGAAAATAATGCTGTAGATGATGGAAAAATTCCGCCGGAAATTTCAGTAAGTTTAAAAATTTATAATTATGGTTATTTTCACTGGTAGTTTACTTGATATTTGATTTTCATTTTTAAAGTATGTCATCAATCCTTTCTGTTGCAAGCCCTAAATAACATCAATTTTTCTCTCCACATTTACTGCTATTCTCAATCATGTCATAATATAAATAACCTGTGCACAGCTGCCCACTCTGCGCAAGAAAAATCCAAAAGACAGTGTTTAACCAACCATTCATAATCATGTTTAATGCCACATGATTTCTCGCGGAATGTGTAGAAAAATGTTCTGATTTGTTGATGGATTGTTTGTGGGTAAACAAAGCCCAATGTTGATATTGTTGAGAAGTGCCTCATGTTTTATTGGTAGTGTTGACAAATATTTTGAGCATTGGCTACAGAAACCTCAATGGAAATTGGTTACATTTTGTGACTGATACATTTACAGTGCAACGAACTCAACCGAAAAAACCGACACTTTGAAAAAATTTTCAAGTTTAAAAGACGAGGCAAACAGCATTTCATGGCAAGGAGAGTGGGCGGCCATGCCTCAATCTCGTTCTCCTACTACTATTTAAAGGTCTCAAATAGATGAAAGTTGTACACTCTCTTTCCCTTCAGGCAGATGTTCACCTTCTCCATAACAGTTTGTCCTTGGATAAGCAGTACAAGCCTGAGCAAAGGTACAATATGTGAAATCGCTATTATTTTTGTAAACACATACATGTAAGTAATCAAATGTAGAGAGATTTACCACTTTCAAACAATGAGTCAGATCAGTATTGTATTAGTTTTCTGGGGAGGGGAAAGGAGACTGGTCTAACTCTTGTCACTTAAGTTGTGATGTACAAACTTAGTTGCAAACTCAGTGTGTAAGTCCACATTATGAAGATCCCAGCTATGATTGGCATGTACATTGTATGTGATTGTGCACCATCCTTTTCATAAGGGCTTTATTGAGGGGATGGCTTCTAAACAAAATTATACAAATTATTTGAATCAAGTTATGTATCTTTGAATCTTTCCACATCTTTTATTTTCAAAATTTTAAAATATTGTCTTTATGGGACAGTGAAACTGCCTGAAATGTTGAGATTCTTAGAATGTTAACCTCAAAACAGTCTCACGCAATACTGTACTCTATTTTGCAGTGTCCTTTCATTACACAACTCATCAGTGCGCCATGAATTGGAGGAGCAGATTGTTCATGAAGACAAGGGATACCCTTTAAAGATGGTCAAACGTAAGATAGTAGTGCTGTGTTATTTTAAATCAAAGCTTGTGTTAAGTAGTGAGAGGGACTTACTCATAAAAAAATGTTTATCCCATGAAAAGTTACCTTACATGTAGATTGTTCAAGAAAATTGAGTTTTTTTTATGGTGTTCGTGCGTGGGGAAGATCAAAAAATTGAAATGGCTCTTGATGTTTAGGGGATGGGGGGGGGGGGGGAGGGGGGGCTAGCTTAACTACAAAATTAGCTAAAATTGTTGCTATGGAAAGTTCCCAACCCTGATATCTTGGAAACCCTAACTTGCACAGGCAAACTATCTGGCTATGTTTTTACAATCAAAAAGGTTTTCAAGATTTTTAAGTCACAACCATATTTGGTAAGTCATGTGACCAGAACAGAAAGAAGCCTAAAACTAGATTGAGGTACACTTCTGGATATTGAAAACGGTGCCAATGGTTAACGATGGCCGGATTTTTTTTAAATTCGCGTCAATGTGAGATTTATGATGTCATTAAGCATGGATATTCATACCATTTTGTCGTTGTCATTGCAGTTATGTACATTAACAACAGTTGCTTACGTAGTATTGTAAAGAAGGCTGGAATATCTCAGATTGGCAAAAAAAATCGGAACTACACATAATTTTCTCCAATTTTTAGGGATTTTTCTCTCCAAAGTGCAGTTGAGGCAAGGGGCAAGTTGCTCATGCACAATAACTATTTTATAAATTTCATGACTGTTCACCTTCGCATTTTTCACCAATATAGTGGCAAAAATACCGATCGCGAAAAACAGTGTTTTACAATACAATCCGTAAAAATCCCTTGGCAACGATGCTAAGTCTGTAGTTAAGTTAGTCCCCCCTTAAATCCTTAAAATGAAATTTATTGGTTATCTATCTGGGTTATTTACATCAATGCAAAGTATTTTAAATAAAACACGGGTTCCAATTGGAAGTGAAAGAAAAAATGGTAGAGTGTAGTTAAAATAACAAATAGAAACCCTCCTAAGTACACTTATCAAATGTAATGCTATTACTACTCCTTTCAGGTGCTGTTGTGAGATATTACGAAACCAAAAGGAAAATCCATCTTCAATCCCTTCCAGAGAACAAACAGAGAACAGACCGGCAAAAGGAGGAAAACAAATTACGCTCAAGAAGGAAAAGGGTAAATTACACATTTTTCTAAATGTTACATTTAATTTAGTCTGGAGTGCATCATACACAAGTTACATTTTGTATGTGCTTACAGGTTAACTTTTACAGAAGGGCATTTGACTGATCTTTCAATAAAACGGTCAACTCTCTCAATGAAAGTAGACACCTATGACTTACTGTACAGTCTGTAAGGCAGATACATTGTTACCTCTTTACATGGACATGGTTAGCTGGTATTAGACAAATGGGATTTTGGCAAGTTACAATCACTTGGTACAAAATCCACTTTGGGATAGAGCAAGTTACATTTTGAGGACATCCTAAAGAAAATAAATTCATTCAGTCAAGTATTAATGAACTTTTTCTGTTTTATATCCCTGTGTGTTACTTGTTCTTCAGCATGACGGATTTGTACCATGTGGCTATTTGCAAAGGGCCCATTTCATGTTTGTCCTTGAATGCCCTTATCAGGGGTTTCAGTAAATTGGATGGTGCATTGTAGGAAATAAACAGTGTGGTACTAATATTGAGTGCCAGACTACACCAACAGTTACAGTACTCTCTTTATTGTGAGAACATCTCTAAGATGTCTTTCTTAGTTTAGAAATTACTTTTTTAGTCAGTATTTTAAAATGTCTAGTACAAACTTCCCTCAGAAATATAACTGCTCACATTGTGACAGTGAAAAGTATAATTAGGAACTGAGATGAATAATTATGAGTAAGCAATAATACTGATAACTTACATTTAATAATTATTTCTTCTTTACTTCCAGTTGTTTAATGCACGGTTAAAGGTTTCAAGTGGCCAGGAAAAGGAAAACTTGCAGTCACTGAATTATGATTATGTCAGTGATGAGGAGAATGGTGTTGGAGTAAACAAGGGAAAGTGGGTGGTCCGCCGTCCAATCTGGAGGTCACAAAGGGCAAGTGTACTGATGGAACAGCTCCAGCAGCGGATAAACAATAGCCAGCAAGAGGACCTGAGGCCTCGTGTACCGAGAGTTGAGGGTGCGCCATCAGAGAGGCAACTGCCCAGGCATAATGTAGCCTGGGCTTTAGCAGACACCGAGCCTGCAACAGGAGGCGAACACTCAGCGGAGGAGCTGGAGGAGGAGAATGATGAAAGGAACAACCACACCCCAACCCCCAGACGGCATTCAACACCAGTCACCATTGTGCAAAGAAGTGATAACCGCAAGCGAAGAAGGGAACATAGACACGCACCACGCTCTCCTAGGAGACAAAGGCGTGCCATCCAAAGTGACTCTGAATAGTTTAAATACAAATAGTTTGAAATTTTTATTAAAAAAACTGAATAAAGAATAATTATTGTTTTATTAATATACATTTTATTAATACATGTAGTTCATGTTGAAAATACTGGTGAGAGCATACCTTAGGGTTGCCACATAGCAGCATCTAGTTCTAAAGTTTGCATACAAAATGTTATAGTGTTTTTTGTAGACTTTGCCTCTCAAAAGGTTCATTATGCTTTTTCATAACAGCAGCATCAGTTATAAAGTTAAATGCAAAATATTATACAAGGGTTTTTTAGACTTTGCTTTTCTAATGCTTTATTATGCTTTTTCATAACAAAGCAGCATCTAGATATAAAGTTTGCATAGAAAATGTTATAGTGCGTTTTTAGGTTTTGCTTCTCAGATGGTTCCTTATACTTTTTCATTTAACATAGGATCTTGTAAATTCTTCCATTGTTCGATGAAAATAAACATACACGAACAAGTGACAATACAAGGGTTTCTTTTATTATGAATAAAGTATTGTTTGAAATGAAATCAAGATGTCATCATGGCAGTTGCTTACTTTTTGTTGGGATAAGATGCATATTGTCCTGGTAATTTTTTTCTTTTGGGTGGGTTTTGTCAGGAATCCAAGGAATCGATAAAGGAATTAAAAAATGTGTTCCACTCGGCAGTTTGAACACAGTTTGGGGATATACAAGCTTTGGTGTGGGTCCTTAGTTCTTCACGTAGACTTCGAATTCATACCTAAAAGACCAAAAACCAAACATTTTTTTTTTTTTACAAGAAACATATTCAGAACGAGCCAATGAAAATATCTGGAGAAAGGAATGGGGTGGAGAGCTCTTTTTCTCACATGGCACCAAGCATAGTGCTTATTACAATCACTCTGAATGGCCATAAATTACCACTGTGCAATATCTACGCATCTATTGATCAGGCTAGTCAACTCCAATTCATGCAAGAGTTCAACAACTACATTATTGATAAATCTGAGCTCACCTCGCTAACTGTCGGTGGAGACTGGAACTGTTCTTCTTATAAAAAAAAAAAAAAAAAAAAAAGATAAAATTGGAGGTGCTTCGTGGAAACCGCCTAGTTACTGTAATCTCATTCTAACCACCATGGAAATGTTTGATTTAGTGGGTATTCAACGAATACGTCATCTAAAGTTACACAAATTCACGTACAAATCAAAATTTTTAAAACTTAAATCCAGAATTGACTTTTTCTTGGTTGCAAAAAAAACCTCAATGGGCATGTAAAGAATTCTGAACTGATTTACCCTTTGATCGCGCCTGACCATGACGCAAATTTACATTCCGCTATCGTGGGCCTGTAAACCTCCCTGGGGACCGGGACTTCGGAAATTCAACAACAACCTTTTGAAGGATACACAGTACGTTAGTGAGGTTGGTGATACATACTCTTACGCGTGCAGTTATTGTAGCAATGCGACGGATAAGAGACTTTAAGAGAGTTAATGAAGGTGGAAATCACATCAGCGACTATTTCTCTTTCCGAAAGTAAAGAATTTTTTTTTAGTATCCGAGAACAGGAATTAGGTCGTAGACTTAAGAACAACTTGATGTTCAGATTTGCAACGATTTTTCCACCCCTACAATCAATGGAGTATTACGAGAGTATGGCAGACTGAAATGGGAGCTAAAATCAATTTACGAAGAGAAAGGAAACAAGCAATGTTCAGAGCAAAATCCCGTTGGAAAGAAAATGGTAAACGCCCAACAAAGTTCTTTTTCAATCTTGAAAAAATTATTAAAAAAAGGTTATTATCTGTGAACTTCAAATACAAGATGACTCTATCACGCGCAACCAAACAGCGATTCCAAAGTAAATAGAAAACTATTATAGAAATCTATTCATCTCCGAACTAACCTTCTCTGAAGCCGGGTATAATACATTCACTTTGAATGCAGAAATTCCTAAGCTCTCAGAGGATGTTCAAGAAACTTTGGAGGGTCAACTTACGTACGAGGAGTGCAAAAAGATACTACTGTAGAAACCTTCCAGAATGATAAAACTCCCGGGGAAAACGTATTTACCGTCGAATTTTATAGCTGCCTTTCTGAACTTTTAGGAAAGGACTTGATAGCAAGTTTCAACAAAGCGCAAGAGAAAAGTGAACTCTCCATCTCACAACGAAGGGGAACTGAATCACTTTAACACCAAAAGAAGATGGATCACTCTTAGACCTATCAAATTGGAGACCGATTGCACTGCTTAATATAGATCTCAAATAGCATCAAAGGCCATAGCCAAACGACTGCATTGAATCGACACTATCAAATCTAATCCATCCTGACCAAACAGGCTTCGTAAAAGAGAGATTCATAGGGAAAAATATTCGACTCGTAAGTGAGATACTGGAATAGGCGATTCTACAAAAACCTCTCCAAACGTCACTAGATTTCTGTAAAGTATTAGATTCGATTGAATGGCCCTCCATGATGAGGACGCTAGACTACTTTAATTTTGGTAGTGACATCAAGCGTTGGGTCAAGATATTCTACACGAACATAGAGAGTGCAGTGCAAAACAATGGTTTTATAACCAATTGGTATAAACCGTCATAAGAAGTGCGACAAGGCTGCCCCTTCTCCCCTTATCTGTTTATTCTGTCTGCGGAGGTTCTCTGAATTAAGATTCGTCAAGACTCCAACGTGAGAGGAATCATAATCTTCGGTAGGGAAACCAAACTGTCCCAATTCGCTGAAGATACTACTCTGTTTAACGCCAACTTAGAAACTCTAGAATTGGCTTTGAAAATGTTGGGGATTTCGGAAAAAATGCTGGTCTATCTCTTAATGTAAAGAAAAGGAAGGCGCTTTGGATGGAGAGATGGAAAAACAATAAAAATAAGCCTCTAGGTTTAAAATGGTTCCATAGCTCTGTTAAGATACTTGGGATATATTTTTCATACAATATTAAGGAGAATCATCGGGCAGAATGGCCAGACACTTACGCAAGAGTAATGAGCCATGACGGCAGACTATTTGAGCGTGAAAGTTGAATGAAAGCGCCCCAATTAGAGAGAAAAGGGAGGAATTTGCTGGAGTAGACTCGCTAAAACCGCCATTTCGGAGTAAGAAAATGTAACTTCGACAAAAAGATCTAAAGGTTGCAAACTAAGCTGGATATGTGGAATTCACGGTATTTGTATGTTAAAATAGGGTTGACAGACCTGCATGACTCCCGTTGTGTTGATAAAAGCCTTTTCAGTTTTGCTTTTACAAGCATATCAGTTAAGCGATTTTCCTTTTGTATAAGAGATTCTTCCCTTCAAAATGCAATACGACCGCTCTGCTTAATAGTGTTTGTCTAGATCGTGAGGGGAAATTCTCAAATATACTGAAAGGAGGGTTCAATTCTTACTGATCATTCTGAGCTGTAAGGATTAGTTTTTGATATTCCATAGTGTATGCTAGCTCTGTGGCATTTGTCAGTTAAGGCTTATCGGCTTGGATTGACTGCAAGATTTCAGGCAGCGCTAAATAAATGTTATCTGTGAAGATACAGGATCCGTGGATTTCTTAACTCGTGAATAATTAATGCTTATGCTATTGTATCTCACTGCATAAAGATTGCAGGATGTTTAATTGTTTATCACGGATATGGGTGTCTAACAGATCCTCGTCTTTAAAAACCTGATCATTGTTGTCTCTCGCTCTGGCTTTCTTGCGGAAGGGCAATGTTAATTAAAACGTTGGTTATACTGGTCTACTCGTCCTCTGTTCTGAATGCCCCTCAGGGAATTTCGGACGTTGTCAAAACAAAATCTTTTAAGTTCCTCTGAAAAAACAAAAAAAAGATAAAATAAAAAGATCAGGCCTTTACCAAGACTTAGACAAAGGCGGAATACGTATGATCGATTTTGAGATAATGTTGAAAGATCTGAAACTCGCTTGGATCCCTGGAATGATACGGACTTCGGACAATAGTAATTGGTGTATCATTCCAATACATTATTTCAGAAGGAAGGGAAGAGCTTTCTACTAAGGAGCAACTACAACGCAAATTACTTTAACGACGTCCTGATCTTTTATAAGAAGACACTTGATTCTTCAACGAATTTCAAAAAAAACTCTTTATACCTACGACCAAAAGCAGGAGTTAATTTTGATTAACAACAAAATATATTTATGGACGGGAAACCTATTTTCGTTTGTTAAAGGCCGAGTTTCACGGTCAAGCGCATGCGCGAGCAGACCGGCTCAAAAATAAATTGTACGGGTCGACACTAAATTCGATGCGAGCTTGTGGTGGAACAATCTGTTGAAATCGCGCCCGAATTTGGATCATCCGCTCTTCGTTCTTCACTTTTTATAATGTTTGTTTCCTGTTGGAAATATAAGTTCGATTTTTGTAAGGTTAAAAGTGTTTCAGCATCCGAAAACGACATTTTTGGCGATGGATCGGCAAGGAGACGTCGCGGCCGACCGGCGATGGGACGTTCTGTGGACTCTCTGGAAGCACAGAAGTTAAAGCGGACAGAGTGGTCGTGTGGAGTGGATGTAGAAATCCTGTGTGGTTAACAAGATACGTCCACCAAACGTGGAAAATTGGTAAAGAGATAAATCTGTTTAAAATAGACAACGATTTCGCGACTTATCTGCTTTCGCTGGAAATGGCAAAGGTCACCAACTGGCTTTGGATGAACTCGCGAGGATTTTCTAGATTTCAATCGTACTGTTTGTTCATATGGAAGTCAACTGTCAAAAACGGAGAATTCGACGGACAAACAGCATCAAACATCAGGTTTTCTTCCTTAGACGTCCTGCAGATTCGCCCATAACTCAATACAGTAGTGCAGGTGAGACCGGTGAGAGTAGGATACTATTTAGAGGTTATTTCCTTTTTTTTTTTTTATCTAGAAGCTTTTTGTACACGATTTTGTTTGGCTTCTTTGCTTTCAAGAATTTATCATTAAAGTTTTCATAGGAAGAGTCTTCGCTTGAATTATTTTCTTTTCAAGTTTTATACAAATGCTTTATGGTTGAGATGATGCCAAGAGAAGACAGACAGCTTGGTTTAATACTTTAGCTTTCTTTTAATTCAGAGAAGGATTAAGAAAAGTTAATTCCTTAGCCATAAGATGTCTAATGAAAAGAATTCCCCTCAAAGCCCATTGTTTATGGTATATTGGTTTATTTTCGACTCGTATAAGAGAATTAAACCAGAAAGACTGTGAACGTAGCTGGCCAACGGAGGTGACGTCGTTTACAAAGGCTATTTCGGACCAACTTTGCAATATGTCTTGTAGGAAGACATTGGATACTTTAAGGATACTTACATCTATTATCTTCAATCCCCCATGTGCATAGTCGCTTATCATAGTATCACGCTTAATGTTATCGCCTTTGCAACCCCACAGGAAATTGTAATCAGAGATCTAGTAGGCTTAGCCGACGTAGCTCCAAGCAACCCAAACTTGTCTTAGGTTTTGCTTATTTTTCGTTGTAGTTCGGTTTCATCATTAGCCCTGGGTCGGTTGACAACCATACCCCTAAAGTCTTGACCTTATCTCTCATCCATTTCAACTCGGTTTCAGGTCACGGTTTATCCTCGCTACCTACTTTTCGGCACCAATCCACAGAGCTTCGGTTTTTTTACAGTTTAAGCAGCGGCCAGATATTTCGCTTAACATATTCAGTACCTTTGGAGAGGTGTTGAAAGATCTTTTGTGACCGTCTAGGATAAGAGTGGTATCATCAGCATACTGACTGTTTTTTATTTCACTGTTATTCCCTTGATCTCGCTATTTTTTCTTATTGCCTCTGCTAGAATTTCCACACAGAGAATGAACAAATAAGGCGAAAGAGGGCAGCCTTGTCTTACCCCTCTTTCAAGTTGGAAGACGCCACTGGACCAGCCATTGTTTAAAATACAACTTTCTGTGCCGTTATAAAAAAAAAAAATTAATCAAGTTGTTAATGGTGGGGCCAAAATTAAAGTGACGGAGCGTTTTCTGTATAAACGACCATTCCAGTGTGTCGAAAGCCTTTTCAAAATCAAGGAATAACAGTAAACCTGGTATATTTTTGGTGGCTTTATAGTTAATTGTAGCATCAATAAGTCTAATTTTCCCCCAATAAATCTACCTTTAAGAGAGCCACTTCGACCGTTATCAATAAGCTTAGGGAGAGCGTGTTTTACTCGCCTAACAATAGCCTTGGCAGCTATTTTGCAATCGCAGTTAACCAAAGATACTGGACGACAATTTTGACAAAATAAGGTTCAGTGTCCTTCTTTGGGATACGTTTGAAAATGCCTCGTTTTTGAGACGCGGACAGTTGCCCACAAAGATAAGCGTAGTTGACAGAGTTTAGAAGGTGTACAGAGATATCGTTCCAGAAAGTTCTGTAACCTTTCCAATATCGCTTCCAGCTCTTTAAAAGAGATTCAGAGTACGCTAACATTGTTCTATCTGTTCCGATTTGCTTAGCTGAAAATTTTAGAATCAGAAGCCTATCCTCCAAGTTAGCCGGCCGAATTTCGTTCTCTTATCCGATATGAATCAAACTTCCTGTGTTACGAAAGCTTCAGATGGCTTTACTGACAAAAAAAAACATGTTTTTCTTTTCAATTTAAATTTAGATTCTTAGGTCATCTAGGCCTTCCGAAAAGATTTTCATCGGCATGAGCTAAACGTTTGCGTTTCCCGAAAACATGTTGTAAATCCCTTTGTTAATACAAGGATACAACAAGTACCAAATAAACAGCAAACATTTATCCGCATTTATAAAGGAAATAGTGGGGAAAAGTGGTAAAATTCTTCGTACTAACGATCTTCTCTTTCGTTTGTTTCTGTACGTTTTCTGATGCTTATTTTGGAAGTGCATTTAATGATTAAAAAAAAAAGTTGTGGTACTTATAAAATTAATCACTTACCAAGATTGTCGTCACATGGTTCATGTCTAAAGGCTTGATGACATCTCCCTTTGTTTAACTCTTACTCTTTCTTGATTAAACACCTTTTCAGCCTCAGTTTCTGGAACACCTTCGTCTCCTTCTTCTTGGAGGCCGCATTACAAAAGCCTGCCCCTGGTCCACTAAAACAAAAATCACAAGCAACAACAAAGTCAACATGATAAAGAGACGTTTTGAAACCATTCCTGAGTATTACTTTGAAGAAAGTGCATTAAGCAGTGTAGTTCCAGGGAAATACAGAGGTTTGAAATTCTTCTAGGCGTGCGAATCTAAGTGTTGGCCTTACCTGGTTATAGCCTAGCCCATTAAATCATTAACTCGACCTCACCGCTTTTGATCAGCTGGATACTTGTCACCCAATATGAAAAATTTTGCATTTTATTAATTTACCTCGAGCGGAGGTGGTTAATGGCTGACACGTCTTTCCATATTGAGAATGCTTAAAACAAGCTTTTTTTTTGCTGTAAATTGAGCATGTCTATGGAATCCCGATCGAAGACTGTAAGCTCGGTGGTGTGTTTATATGTCAATTAGGGAAAATCATGTCTCGCCAACAATCACCATAAAAGGACAACCACATCTAGTGTCCTAAGAATAAGAATAAGGAATTCCGTACTAAATGCTTCAACACCTGACATCAATAAAATATATATATATTTTTTTTAAGACAAGCCCTTCACATCTGGAATACGACTTTACTCCATTCACCAATTTAGCCTTAAGCGCACTTTTTTTCTTTTAAATTAAAAAGCATCTAACAACAAGGCGTTGTGTTATCGCATGATACTACCGAATCAACTCTCCTGGGTTGAAATCTGGAACGAATTATTACTATTATTGTTACTATTATTATTATTATTATTATTATTATTATTATTATTATTATTATTATTATTATTATTATTATTATTATTATTATGAGAGATACCATGATAGGCTTGAAGAGCTATTCGCAGCGAAGAAAGGAGAGAACTATGCCACCACTGTTTCTTGGATACGTTCTAAAGTCTCCTTTGCCTGTTATCAATGAATTTATTAGCGTCAGTTTCGAAACGACTACTCTACACAGTCTGATTGCCCCACTGATCCCTGTATTTTAAAACGTTTCATTTCATCGACATTTTTATAAATAATAATAATAATAATAATAATAATAATAATAATAATAATAATAATAATAATAATAATAATAATAATAATAACTGATAATAATAATAATAATAATAATAATAATAATAATAATAATAATAATAATAATAATAATAATTCGTAACAGATTTCTAGTCAGGATATTTTATTCGCCGCATCACCCGATTACACAATCTAGTTGTGAAAGATGCTGTTTACCTAAAAAACGTAGAGCGAATTTTGTGCTTCAAAATGGCCATGTTTATGGAATCCCGATTAAAGACTGTAAACTCAGTAGTGTATGTTGATATCTTAATTGAGGGAAACTGCTTTGTCTCCCAAACGACTACCACGAAAGGACAACCACGTATAGTGTTCCCAAGAAGCAATACCTTTCCAAACACTTCTACACTTACATAAACTGAATGAAATGATTTTTTAAGACTAACCTTTCAGATCTGGAATATTTAGACGACTCTACTAATTCACCAATTCGATTTTTGAAATTATTCCAGGAGAGGTCCAACTCAATTATCAGGGGCCGGAGAAACAAGAAAATTCAACTGGGAATAATGTTTCAGACGTCATGTTCTGTTTTCCAAGATCACTTTCAGGTCTTTAAAAGGTATGCACGCTATGTACGCTAACACAATTTAATCTCTTCCAATTTGCTTAGCTGAACATTTTAGAAACTGAAGCCCATCCCTCCAATTTAGTCGGCCTCATTTCGCTTTCTTAATGAAATGAATCAATTTTCCCGTTTTACGAAAGTTTCAGATCGCTTTGCACCTAGAAAGTAGAGTTTTTCTTCACAATTAAACTCGAGATTCTTGGGCCATTTGCGTCTTACGAACAGATTTCCGCCGACATGATCTGGGCGTTGGATTTATCGAAAACATGTTGTAAAGCCTTTTTTTAGAAAGCATTCTTGCTACTCCTGAAGCAGGAAAGTGCTACACCGGCAACAAAGTAGTAAATAACAGCGAATTTATCAAAGTGCGTAAAAAGAATATCTTAAGTAAAAAAGCTTTAAAATTCTTTCTACTATAGATCTCCTCTTGTTTGTTTCTGTATCTACTCTTCCGCTGATTCTGGCAGCACATTTAATGATTTTTAAGTTTTAACTTTTAACTTGGAAGTTATGAAACTGATCACCTACCAAGATTGTCGCCGCATAGTTCATATCTAAAGGCTTGATGACATCTGCCTTTGTTTCTCTCTTACTCCTTCTCCTTGAGCACTTTCTTAGCCCTCTGGAACACCTTCGTCTCCTTCGTTTTCGTGGCCGGAGTACAAAAGACTCTCCTTGGTCCATCAGAACGCACATCACAAGCAGGATCAAAGTCATCAGGACAAAGAGACGCTTTGAATCCATTCTTGACTTCTTTGTTTAATATCGTGCAAAGCAGTTTCATGCTGGGCAATTCGAATTCTGGTGTTGTCCTGAACGTACGAATTAAATCTTGTGTAGCCCTGCCTACCAAAAGAGCACAAAAACACTGTTACCTCGACTTCGGCACTTTGCCAAAGTGCAAGTCGGATCTAATGCATTCCTGTCACCCAATGTTAAAGGGGAACTGAAGCCAAAAATTGAACATTTTTTTTCTTAAAGCTAAGACCATGAACATCAATGCCTGAAACTTTTTTTCTCTCCATCGGTTCACTTTCGACCTCAAAAAAATACTTTTAGCTGCGAATTTCAGCCAAAAGCATCGCGGCTCGGAACGGTTGTGTCAGCGGTTATTTTAGGAGACTATGACGTCACTGGTGGGGACGGAAATGTGCGATTTCCTATAGAGAACTATAGATTTGGAACTGTTCTCGGCCTTTTTATTCATCTGTATGGTGAAAATAGACATTTGAGCGAAACTGGTTGAGCAGTTTCATTCCAGAGCTCCACTATATCTTCTGGAATCGTCCAACTCGAGTTAGATTCCGATGTTCTGCGTAGGTTAGAATTCTCAGCCCACGATCGACAAATGGCGCGCCTCTGATAACAACACCCGCGTAAAATTGCTTTTCCTATGTACGTGCTTCCTACTTGTCACCAAAATTACCTAAATCTTAAAGTTTTTTGTAGGTTTAGCTGTACGACTACGTGCATTTTGCCAGTAGCCACGTTGCTGTTGTTTTTCTAATCGGAAAAGAATGCTTTTTTAATCGAACGAGAATGTCACACAACAACAATATACATTCTCCTGGGTATATTTTTTGTTCAACTCCGGCTGCATTTTTTTTTTCTAGTTCAAGAGTGATTGTTGTTCTGGAACAGTTCTAGAACATTCAGTACTTCACTCATCGGACATCTCTTCGATGTCGTAAATACAGGTGTACCCAGCGCGCCGTGATCAGTTCTGTTTGACACCCACGTTCTTTCGTAACTGGGAACGGCTTTTCCGTGCTTTATACAATGTACATGTCAGATTCTTTCCGATCACGTATCAGCTTTGGTGTATAAATAAAACTACCTTTCCAGCATCAGCATTATAGTTTTTGTCTATGAGATACTAAGCTGTGTATATCATCAGTTTACTGCTTTATCATCATGCCTTATTGTGCCGCCTTTGGATGCAACAATGATGCTCGGTATGTTAAAACGGTGAGTTACCACCGTTTCCCCGAGGACCAAAAACTCTTGAAGGAATGGTTGACAAAAATCAGCCGTACGGACCTCACCGCAACTAGAGAATCGCGGCTGTGTTCGGATCATTTCGAGCCTCATTGTTATGAACGTGACCTCAAAGCCGAGCTACTTGGAACACCAGGAAAACGCGTTTTGAAGGAGGATGCTATCCCAACACGTTTTATCCATCGACCCTCAAAGAAGCCACGGCTATCAACTGAAAAGCGGATCCAAGAAAGAGCGAAACGAGAGGTAAGTCTATGTGTGAACCTACATTTAGCCGGGAAATAGCGATATCAAAAGATCTAATGTAATCCTAAATCTGCATGCACCTCTTGACCTTTCTCACGCAACCTTATAAACCGAAATTTCAATTTGTGTTGATGCCTTATCCCAATGTTTTGGTGATTTTTGCTTCGTGATAATTACTTACCATAACCATCCCATAGCTACAGTTTTTTATTGGTTGGTTGTTCTACATATTAAGCGTATTGAAGGAAACATCATTTTTGCGCTCAGGTTTACAATTGCAATGATTTGATATCGAGTGTACCTGGGCATGGCAGGAGTTAAATAGCCTCTCTTTTGGTTTGCAGTATCTCGCGTCCGTGCTCACTTCCCCTCGCCACTCACCTCCTGCTGCAAAGGACGTTAGTACCTCCACCGAACCTGTTTCATCCGATGGTTCGTATGCTTGTTCGCAACAGACTTTAGCGATACCTAGCACCTCAAGCGAACCTGGCACGGTAGTTAGTCCCCTTAATTGTCCCGAGGACATATTCCAACAAATGGACACGACAGAGTCGCAGCTATTTCCACTCGTTCCACCGAAGGAGACCCATGATGTTGGGTGTCAGGTCAACACACGAGGGGTGCAGCTTATGCAGAAGACGACTGCGGTCCAGACAAACGAGACATCTTTTGAAGTGACCAGACATTTGATGAGGCTTGAAACTCTCCCATTGAAATGCAAATAGACTCACCTTCTGAACATGAAGAGACTGACACTTTGTCATCTCGAAAGGATCCATCCCTTGTACCACCCAAATGTGTTGAAGTGCTATCAGATGATTCACTGTCCGATACAGATGATACAAAAGAAACAAAGCCCCAGGATGATGTTAAATTTATTGTTTTCAAACAAAACTTGTATGAACTTTTTAAGTGGTGCCCTGAGTGCGGTGCTGCAGTGCAAAAAAAAAACATGCCTCCACTCAGGGTACTCAATTGTTTGTTACATTGAAATGTTTCAATGGCCACGCCCAGTTATGGCAAAGCCAGCCCATGATAAAGGGGATGGCTGCTGGTAACCTGTTATTGTCTTCCTCAATTCTTTTAAGTGGGAGCACCTACACTAAAATGGCTTCATTAGCACAGATTTTGAAATTAAGTATTTTTAGTGAGAAAACCTTTTACAACATCCAAGACAAGTATTTATTTCCTGTGATTAACGAGGTTTGGGAAGGGGAACAAAATGCTGTTTTTGCTGATCTGAAAAACAAAGAATTGTGGCTTTCTGGAGATGGTCGATGCGACAGCCCTGGGCACAGTGCCAAGTATGGCACATACACAATGATTGACCAAAACAGTGACAAAATAGTCGACTTTCAAATTGTTCAGGTTACTGAGGTAACCAGCAGTAATGCTATGGAAAGGGAGGGGTTCAAAAGATGCATGGATAGTATTCAGGGTAAGGGGGCTCATGTAAAGGTTGTTGCAACAGATAGACATGTATCCATAAAATCTGATATGAAAAAAAAACTACCCTGATGTAAACCACCAGTTTGATGTTTGGCATTTGGCCAAAAGCATTACAAAAAAACTAACAGAGAAGGCAAAAAAGAAGGACTGCAGTGGTTTTTCTCCCTGGATCAAGTCTGTGTCCAATCACCTCTGGTGGTGTGCTGACTCTTGTGAGGGGAACAAGGAACTCCTACGGGAGAAGTGGATATCAATTGTCCACCACAGTGCCAACGTCCATCACTAGGACAGTGCAGATTTGTACCATGAATGTGCTCACCCACCCATCCCTGGAAATGTAGCAAGAACTAAGAGGTGGCTCCGGCCTGGATCGCCTGCACATGAGGCTCTCAAAGAGGTGGTTTTTGACAAAAATCTCCTGAAAGACATCCAGCAATTGACGTTGAGCTGTCACACTGGGACACTGGAGGTGTACCACAGCGTACAAACAAAATACCTTCCAAAACAGCAGCACTTTTCTTACAAGGGCATGGTAGCAAGAACCCAGTTAGCAGCTCTAGACCACAATGCCAATACTGGGAGGGAACAAGCTACTTCGTCAAAAGGGGCAAGTGAGGGAGAGCTTCGTTACAAGGTGGTCTACCCAAAACGATCTAAAGAATGGTTTGCAAAACCAGTTATGGAAAAGACAACAAGAGACCATCTCAAGCCAATGCTGGATGCAATCATTCAAAGAAAGCAGCAAGATCCGGAGGAAAGAAGTGCCACTCTCGAAGCACCTCACATCCCACGCAATATTGCTGCCACTCCTCGCCCAGATAAAGCTGAAGTAATTGCTAGACACACATCCAGATTTCCAGATTAATGATTACTTTATTATCAGGCATGCGGAAGATATATAATTTTTTCTGGTGGACCTCTATAATCTGCTTGAATGTCTTCATCACGGGCAACATTTGACTAGAGAATTGAAGATTTTTGTCGGCTTAATCACAGCCGATCATCATAATGCATAATCGAACTAGAAGTAATCAAATTTCCAGTTGTTTTGAAATACAAAACCACCACAAGAAATTATAAATTGGAATGCTCATTCATGTGCTGCAAATAGTCAATTTGAAAATCGCTTTCAAAGGGAACACACAATGACACTAGCGATGAAGAGGTCTGACAATGATAGTTGATACTTAGACATTACAAAAGAGAAAAAATTTACGGTGTTGACCTGAATAATCAATACATATTTTGATGTAAAACTGCAACACTTACATGTACTGCGAGGGATTTTAAAACGATCCTGAGATCGAAAGAATTGCCATACGATGTTCAGAATGAAATAACTAAGCAGAAATAGGAAATCATGTCTCTTTTACGTTAAACGAGAAATAGGAAAATACTATTCAGTATTCGGGCTTGTACCTACGCAAAACAGACAAGAATAAATTTCTTTAGGTGTAGTGTTACGCTCAAGTATTGTTCTCAAATTTGTAAATATATCATTTGCTGTTTGAAAATAAATTACGGCATATTGATCTGTTGGAGAAAAACTTGTATAATTCGAAAGAATAAACGTTAACTTAGAAGAAATTTATAATAAAAGGGACTTATTTACTCGGAATAAGAGACTAAATATCGAATGATGCATTTGAGGGGACTTCTATGTGTACCGCCGAAGAATGTTCATGTTGTCAAAAGCTTAACGGGAGCTTTGAAGAACCATCTCAGTAGACACCCATGCCAACTGAATTCGGTACTTTTTACCTCGACAATCAATTTAAATCAAGTTCTGCTGGCTTGAATCCTGCATACTCGCCGCTTTCCTCTGGAAATTGGCGACGAATTGCTTTCACAACACACGCTGGAATCACTCGCCGGTTTTTCCTCCCGAGAACACCGTGGACCCACCAAGTGAACTGACGGTAGGCCGCTAAACGCCACGTTCTAGAAAGGAAAAAAATCGTGATTAATTTATATTTTGGCACAATGTGCGACTCGAAAAAAGCAGCGTGAAGTCTGGTTTGTCGATACGTCAGTCAAACAAACGAATTCCAAAGACCAACTGCAACTGACCTGTTCTCGATTGGGTCCGGTAAGGGATTGCAGCGTGCGTTGTGAATTCCCACCAGAGCTGTATTTAAAACATTGGTGTCGAGGCAAACAATCCCAAATTTGTTATGTTCGGTGATACATTCAATTCCTGCTGTAAGAAAAAAAAAAAAAAACAACGTCGGGTCAAATATATATAACAAGCGAATTTGTTGGTCGACTGTAATGCAAGCTACTATAGTACAGAATCGACAGTGAATCGACCGATTGCATCTGACTGATCCAAATCATCTGAATCTTTGTTAACAATTATGTCATACGAATGGAGACAAACCTGCTTCATCGAATTTGGAGTTAAGCTCCTCTAGCTCTTGACAACAGTGACATTCTTTGGCGGTAGACATGCTTGCGCAATTTCCCCCACAAATACACCACTCGATATTCCCAATTCTCGTTGTGAGATTGGGAACGGACTCTTCTTCTTGGCTCTCTTCTTCCGAGTCAATAGGTTCCTCGCCTGGAGGATACATTGGCTCGAATTGAAAAGGCTGTATACCACTCAAACTGTTTTTACTGTTAACACACGCAACAAAATATAAAACAACTCTACGATGTTTCGCTGCTATTCTCGTTGTGGACCAGAATGTCGTCCCCACCAGTGACGTCACATGATGCCGCTGACAGCTACTTTGAGCCCGCAATGATTATGTTCAAAAAGCGGGAAAAGGGCGACTTCAAACCCGTTTTTCACAGAAAAAAACAACACATCGACCAAAACAACTACCGAAACTTGATTTAATACCTCTTAAACTTCCTGAAAATGAATACAAAAAATATATGATTTTTAGACTTCAGTTCTCCTTTAAAAAGATTAGCAGTTTGCTAATTTATCTGGAGAGGAGGAGGTCAACTGCTAATACTTTTACTATATTGAGTATCCCTTGTACAGTCTTCCTAATATGCGCCATGCATCAGCAGATTTTTACGGTCAATGCTCAATTACAGATAACGGCTGGCAGTCGCGCCTTCACATGCTGACGTGCAATCTCACCCCACAGAGAATTGTAAGCCGTCATGAAGACTATGTGACGTGTGCGGTACATATTACATTACCACTATTTTACTTATTCAAACTAGTATTAAGTTATGACTTAATAATAGAAAATGTGAAAGGAAGTTACTTTTTGATATTTTTTCAAGCAGTTTCAGTATTGAAAAGCGACCCATCCTCATACTGGGAGTCCCAGCGCCTTACTAATTAGTTGTCGGAAACGGAAACGAGTGAAACTTTTTTTTTTTAATTGGAGATAAGTTCAGATTACTTGAATCATTATTTTCTTTGTAATCAAAACTTGTAATTTATCTCTGAAACAACACGACTAAAAAAAATATTTTTAATTAAAAACGCGCAGTAAATGAATTTTCCCACCCACCGATTATAACACGTTCATTACAAGTTCACGCCTTCCGTGAAACAGAAACGATCACTGAAAGGGATCCAATTGCATAACCGTGCTGTAAACTACTGGAGTCCCATGAGAAATCTTTGGTGAATGCCTTCGATCTCTGAGAGATCGCAAGCTATTTGTTGTTGTTGTTGTTGTTGTTGTGAAAAATGTATGGCTCGTTATAAGCTGCTGTAATTCTCCAAAACTATAACTCTCCAAAAAAGTCAAACGCTCAGTCACAAATTTCAAACGGTCACCTTTTTTGACCCCACTCTCCCCTCAATGTTAATTTTCAACAAGTGTTACAATGACAGGAAAGTGAAAATTTGTCAGCATGCATGATAAATATATGGATATTTGATTAACCATTGCTTTGCCTCGTAGC
Source organism: Pavona decussata (assembly GCF_977016875.1). Classification (NCBI taxonomy): domain Eukaryota; kingdom Metazoa; phylum Cnidaria; class Anthozoa; order Scleractinia; family Agariciidae; genus Pavona; species Pavona decussata. The sequence goes on along the minus strand of NW_028145430.1, from coordinate 116,137 downwards.
TCAGTCTGTAGAGCGACGGTTCATGCATCTTGAGATCGTGGGTTAGATTCTTGCTGAGATCGAAGATTTATCTCCTTGTCTCGTGTTGTCTTATTTTTTTTAATCATTTATTTATTGTCAGGCATTAAATTGCTGACCTTACAGTACTTTTTTGTTCTGCCATGGCTACGGATAACTAGTACGCTACCCACAGAGTGAACTTACTATTTTCAGATTTCGAATACTTAAAACAAATACATTCCAATGACGGTACATACTAGTTACATTTTAATGATGCTTGGCTTGTCTATTGCACTACACTAATAAGGGAACTTTACGAAAAAAAAAACATTCGATTTTTTTGGAGAGAGGAGTGCTTCTCGATAAAACGTATAGTTAAGACAAATTTTCAAGGTTGTATTTAATGGGTATCTTACTCTTAAACTCGTGAATGGAGATGGTCATGCTATTTAACTTGTTTGGGTAAATATAATGGCGCATAAATAAGGTGGAGTAGACAAATTTCCGTAATATTGTTGTGTCCTGGGAGCTTGCAGTCATACAGAACAAGATTTCCTCTAAGGTAGGGGAGATTTGGCACGCATTCTCTTTATTGAACCAACTCACGACCTTTCCATAAACATTTTGGTAAACTTACATTCGATAAAAGAGTGCCCAATTGAATGTTTGTCTCCACAGTATAGACATTCATCTTAAATCTAAATAATTATATCTTAGTTGCTATCGCTCTGTGGATTAATTTAAATTGAAACTCTTTTAATTTGGTTTCCTTGCAACTGGTTTTCACTCAGTGATTTAAAGATCTTGGTCCATACGTCTTTGTTTAATGAAAGTTTTTTACTTCAATGTTTAGGGCCTGTTTGTTCTTCAGTGTGCATTTCGGTGTTAAACAAATTATAAAGTTCCTTGACAAAGCCCTATACAAATTGATTTGATCGATTCGTTCAGGGGAAAGATATCATATATCATTTCTGGTAAAGAGTGATTTAGTGGTAAAGAGTACGTCATTAATAGTGAGGACACCCTTCTTAAACAATTAAAGGGAGAGTTTCACGGTTCGGCGCATGTGCGAGCGATAACGTAAGCGCTGTCAAGCCAATTGTTTTTGGACCAATTAGAAGCGAGTACACAACACCGGCGGGATACGGCGGGCTAGTCTTATAACTTGCTGGCATAAAAATAAAACTGACCGGCCAGTGTTTCGGTCACGTTTCAGAAAGAAACAAAAAGGCTGTCCATGTAAAACACATAGGGATTTTTGCAGCGCCGCTTCGTGAATGTCCCATGACATTCAAGAAATGCCAGAACTTTTGCGAACGTATACGGCTTTATTTTAGTACATTGTCGATATCTCGCGGCATCGACCTTTTTTATTACGCGCGGTTCGAAAAGCCGAGAAGATCCCTCAAACTTACGTACTTAAATCCAGTATTTCATCAGCAGTCAGCGATAAACTTACTATAGTGTGTACGCTCGATAGCCTGATTTTATTTGACCAGCGAGAAGACGAAGAACGAGAAATCTGCAAGCTTCAAGAAGCGATGCGACCGTTTAGTAACAACAACACTGAGCGTCCTTCCGAGATGCTGGAATGCATTTGAGAAAACTCTGCCATGGTGGCAAATCAAAACTGCGTTTGCCATTCGCAATGACCATAATTTTATAGATAAATGAATACCTTACAATAGATTTTGTAGTTTGCCGCAAATCTTTTGGATTTTTTTTCTACTGCCCGCTATTTGAGCCCGCTAATAGACGACTACAACTAACTCGCACATTTGATCTCATATTTATTCGCTTCGCGTCTCAGTGTTGTACAATTTTTCCCATCCAAAGCAAAACACTGATGTTTGATGCTGTTTGTCCGTCGAATTCTCCGTTTTTGACAGTTGACTTCCATATGAACAAACAGTACGATTGAAATCTAGAAAATCCTCGCGAGTTCATCCAAAGCCAGTTGGTGACCTTTGCCATTTCCAGCGAAAGCAGATAAGTCGCGAAATCGTTGTCTATTTTAAACAGATTTATCTCTTTACCAATTTTCCACGTTTGGTGGACGTATCTTGTTAACCACACAGGATTTCTACATCCACTCCACACGACCACTCTGTCCGCTTTAACTTCTGTGCTTCCAGAGAGTCCACAGAACGTCCCATCGCCGGTCGGCCGCGACGTCTCCTTGCCGATCCATCGCCAAAAATGTCGTTTTCGGATGCTGAAACACTTTTAACCTTACAAAAATCGAACTTATATTTCCAACAGGAAACAAACATTATAAAAAGTGAAGAACGAAGAGCGGATGATCCAAATTCGGGCGCGATTTCAACAGATTGTTCCACCACAAGCTCGCATCGAATTTAGTGTCGACCCGTACAATTTATTTTTGAGCCGGTCTGCTCGCGCATGCGCTTGACCGTGAAACTCGGCCTTTAACAAACGAAAATAGGTTTCCCGTCCATAAATATATTTTGTTGTTAATCAAAATTAACTCCTGCTTTTGGTCGTAGGTATAAAGAGTTTTTTTTGAAATTCGTTGAAGAATCAAGTGTCTTCTTATAAAAGATCAGGACGTCGTTAAAGTAATTTGCGTTGTAGTTGCTCCTTAGTAGAAAGTTCTTCCCTTCCTTCTGAAATAATGTATTGGAATGATACACCAATTACTATTGTCCGAAGTCCGTATCATTCCAGGGATCCAAGCGAGTTTCAGATCTTTCAACATTATCTCAAAATCGATCATACGTATTCCGCCTTTGTCTAAGTCTTGGTAAAGGCCTGATCTTTTTATTTTATCTTTTTTTTGTTTTTTCAGAGGAACTTAAAAGATTTTGTTTTGACAACGCCCGAAATTCCCTGAGGGGCATTCAGAACAGAGGACGAGTAGACCAGTATAACCAACGTTTTAATTAACATTGCCCTTCCGCAAGAAAGCCAGAGCGAGAGACAACAATGATCAGGTTTTTAAAGACGAGGATCTGTTAGACACCCATATCCGTGATAAACAATTAAACATCCTGCAATCTTTATGCAGTGAGATACAATAGCATAAGCATTAATTATTCACGAGTTAAGAAATCCACGGATCCTGTATCTTCACAGATAACATTTATTTAGCGCTGCCTGAAATCTTGCAGTCAATCCAAGCCGATAAGCCTTAACTGACAAATGCCACAGAGCTAGCATACACTATGGAATATCAAAAACTAATCCTTACAGCTCAGAATGATCAGTAAGAATTGAACCCTCCTTTCAGTATATTTGAGAATTTCCCCTCACGATCTAGACAAACACTATTAAGCAGAGCGGTCGTATTGCATTTTGAAGGGAAGAATCTCTTATACAAAAGGAAAATCGCTTAACTGATATGCTTGTAAAAGCAAAACTGAAAAGGCTTTTATCAACACAACGGGAGTCATGCAGGTCTGTCAACCCTATTTTAACATACAAATACCGTGAATTCCACATATCCAGCTTAGTTTGCAACCTTTAGATCTTTTTGTCGAAGTTACATTTTCTTACTCCGAAATGGCGGTTTTAGCGAGTCTACTCCAGCAAATTCCTCCCTTTTCTCTCTAATTGGGGCGCTTTCATTCAACTTTCACGCTCAAATAGTCTGCCGTCATGGCTCATTACTCTTGCGTAAGTGTCTGGCCATTCTGCCCGATGATTCTCCTTAATATTGTATGAAAAATATATCCCAAGTATCTTAACAGAGCTATGGAACCATTTTAAACCTAGAGGCTTATTTTTATTGTTTTTCCATCTCTCCATCCAAAGCGCCTTCGCTTTCTTTACATTAAGAGATAGACCAGCATTTTTTCCGAAATCCCCAACATTTTCAAAGCCAATTCTAGAGTTTCTAAGTTGGCGTTAAACAGAGTAGTATCTTCAGCGAATTGGGACAGTTTGGTTTCCCTACCGAAGATTATGATTCCTCTCACGTTGGAGTCTGGACGAATCTTAATTCAGAGAACCTCCGCAGACAGAATAAACAGATAAGGGGAGAAGGGGCAGCCTTGTCGCACTTCTTATGACGGTTTATACCAATTGGTTATAAAACCATTGTTTTGCACTGCACTCTCTATGTTCGTGTAGAATATCTTGACCCAACGCTTGATGTCACTACCAAAATTAAAGTAGTCTAGCGTCCTCATCATGGAGGGCCATTCAATCGAAACTAATACTTTACAGAAATCTAGTGACGTTTGGAGAGGTTTTTGTAGAATCGCCTATTCCAGTATCTCACTTACGAGTCGAATATTTTTCCCTATGAATCTCTCTTTTACGAAGCCTGTTTGGTCAGGATGGATTAGATTTGGTAGTGTCGATTCAATGCAGTCGTTTGGCTATGGCCTTTGATGCTATTTGAGATCTATATTAAGCAGTGCAATCGGTCTCCAATTTGATAGGTCTAAGAGTGATCCATCTTCTTTTGGTGTTAAAGTGATTCAGTTCCCCTTCGTTGTGAGATGGAGAGTTCACTTTTCTCTTGCGCTTTGTTGAAACTTGCTATCAAGTCCTTTCCTAAAAGTTCAGAAAGGCAGCTATAAAATTCGACGGTAAATACGTTTTTGCCCGGGAGTTTTATCATTCTGGAAGGTTTCTACAGTAGTATCTTTTTGCACTCCTCGTACGTAAGTTGACCCTCCAAAGTTTCTTGAACATCCTCTGAGAGCTTAGGAATTTCTGCATTCATAGTGAATGTATTATACCCGGCTTCAGAGAAGGTTAGTTCGGAGATGAATAGATTTCTATAATAGTTTTCTATTTACTTTGGAATCGCTGTCTGGTTGCGCGTGATAGAGTCATCTTGTATTTGAAGTTCACAGATAATAACCTTTTTTTAATAATTTTTTCAAGATTGAAAAAGAACTTTGTTGGGCGTTTACCATTTTCTTTCCAACGGGATTTTGCTCTGAACATTGCTTGTTTCCTTTCTCTTCGTAAATTGATTTTAGCTCCCATTTCAGTCTGCCATACTCTCGTAATACTCCATTGATTGTAGGGGTGGAAAAATCGTTGCAAATCTGAACATCAAGTTGTTCTTAAGTCTACGACCTAATTCCTGTTCTCGGATACTAAAAAAAAAATTCTTTACTTTCGGAAAGAGAAATAGTCGCTGATGTGATTTCCACCTTCATTAACTCTCTTAAAGTCTCTTATCCGTCGCATTGCTACAATAACTGCACGCGTAAGAGTATGTATCACCAACCTCACTAACGTACTGTGTATCCTTCAAAAGGTTGTTGTTGAATTTCCGAAGTCCCGGTCCCCAGGGAGGTTTACAGGCCCACGATAGCGGAATGTAAATTTGCGTCATGGTCAGGCGCGATCAAAGGGTAAATCAGTTCAGAATTCTTTACATGCCCATTGAGGTTTTTTTTGCAACCAAGAAAAAGTCAATTCTGGATTTAAGTTTTAAAAATTTTGATTTGTACGTGAATTTGTGTAACTTTAGATGACGTATTCGTTGAATACCCACTAAATCAAACATTTCCATGGTGGTTAGAATGAGATTACAGTAACTAGGCGGTTTCCACGAAGCACCTCCAATTTTATCTTTTTTTTTTTTTTTTTTTTTTATAAGAAGAACAGTTCCAGTCTCCACCGACAGTTAGCGAGGTGAGCTCAGATTTATCAATAATGTAGTTGTTGAACTCTTGCATGAATTGGAGTTGACTAGCCTGATCAATAGATGCGTAGATATTGCACAGTGGTAATTTATGGCCATTCAGAGTGATTGTAATAAGCACTATGCTTGGTGCCATGTGAGAAAAAGAGCTCTCCACCCCATTCCTTTCTCCAGATATTTTCATTGGCTCGTTCTGAATATGTTTCTTGTAAAAAAAAAAAAAAAATGTTTGGTTTTTGGTCTTTTAGGTATGAATTCGAAGTCTACGTGAAGAACTGAGGACCCACACCAAAGCTTGTATATCCCCAAACTGTGTTCAAACTGCCGAGTGGAACACATTTTTTAATTCCTTTATCGATTCCTTGGATTCCTGACAAAACCCACCCAAAAGAAAAAAATTACCAGGACAATATGCATCTTATCCCAACAAAAAGTAAGCAACTGCCATGATGACATCTTGATTTCATTTCAAACAATACTTTATTCATAATAAAAGAAACCCTTGTATTGTCACTTGTTCGTGTATGTTTATTTTCATCGAACAATGGAAGAATTTACAAGATCCTATGTTAAATGAAAAAGTATAAGGAACCATCTGAGAAGCAAAACCTAAAAACGCACTATAACATTTTCTATGCAAACTTTATATCTAGATGCTGCTTTGTTATGAAAAAGCATAATAAAGCATTAGAAAAGCAAAGTCTAAAAAACCCTTGTATAATATTTTGCATTTAACTTTATAACTGATGCTGCTGTTATGAAAAAGCATAATGAACCTTTTGAGAGGCAAAGTCTACAAATAACACTATAACATTTTGTATGCAAACTTTAGAACTAGATGCTGCTATGTGGCAACCCTAAGGTATGCTCTCACCAGTATTTTCAACATGAACTACATGTATTAATAAAATGTATATTAATAAAACAATAATTATTCTTTATTCAGTTTTTTTAATAAAAATTTCAAACTATTTGTATTTAAACTATTCAGAGTCACTTTGGATGGCACGCCTTTGTCTCCTAGGAGAGCGTGGTGCGTGTCTATGTTCCCTTCTTCGCTTGCGGTTATCACTTCTTTGCACAATGGTGACTGGTGTTGAATGCCGTCTGGGGGTTGGGGTGTGGTTGTTCCTTTCATCATTCTCCTCCTCCAGCTCCTCCGCTGAGTGTTCGCCTCCTGTTGCAGGCTCGGTGTCTGCTAAAGCCCAGGCTACATTATGCCTGGGCAGTTGCCTCTCTGATGGCGCACCCTCAACTCTCGGTACACGAGGCCTCAGGTCCTCTTGCTGGCTATTGTTTATCCGCTGCTGGAGCTGTTCCATCAGTACACTTGCCCTTTGTGACCTCCAGATTGGACGGCGGACCACCCACTTTCCCTTGTTTACTCCAACACCATTCTCCTCATCACTGACATAATCATAATTCAGTGACTGCAAGTTTTCCTTTTCCTGGCCACTTGAAACCTTTAACCGTGCATTAAACAACTGGAAGTAAAGAAGAAATAATTATTAAATGTAAGTTATCAGTATTATTGCTTACTCATAATTATTCATCTCAGTTCCTAATTATACTTTTCACTGTCACAATGTGAGCAGTTATATTTCTGAGGGAAGTTTGTACTAGACATTTTAAAATACTGACTAAAAAAGTAATTTCTAAACTAAGAAAGACATCTTAGAGATGTTCTCACAATAAAGAGAGTACTGTAACTGTTGGTGTAGTCTGGCACTCAATATTAGTACCACACTGTTTATTTCCTACAATGCACCATCCAATTTACTGAAACCCCTGATAAGGGCATTCAAGGACAAACATGAAATGGGCCCTTTGCAAATAGCCACATGGTACAAATCCGTCATGCTGAAGAACAAGTAACACACAGGGATATAAAACAGAAAAAGTTCATTAATACTTGACTGAATGAATTTATTTTCTTTAGGATGTCCTCAAAATGTAACTTGCTCTATCCCAAAGTGGATTTTGTACCAAGTGATTGTAACTTGCCAAAATCCCATTTGTCTAATACCAGCTAACCATGTCCATGTAAAGAGGTAACAATGTATCTGCCTTACAGACTGTACAGTAAGTCATAGGTGTCTACTTTCATTGAGAGAGTTGACCGTTTTATTGAAAGATCAGTCAAATGCCCTTCTGTAAAAGTTAACCTGTAAGCACATACAAAATGTAACTTGTGTATGATGCACTCCAGACTAAATTAAATGTAACATTTAGAAAAATGTGTAATTTACCCTTTTCCTTCTTGAGCGTAATTTGTTTTCCTCCTTTTGCCGGTCTGTTCTCTGTTTGTTCTCTGGAAGGGATTGAAGATGGATTTTCCTTTTGGTTTCGTAATATCTCACAACAGCACCTGAAAGGAGTAGTAATAGCATTACATTTGATAAGTGTACTTAGGAGGGTTTCTATTTGTTATTTTAACTACACTCTACCATTTTTTCTTTCACTTCCAATTGGAACCCGTGTTTTATTTAAAATACTTTGCATTGATGTAAATAACCCAGATAGATAACCAATAAATTTCATTTTAAGGATTTAAGGGGGGACTAACTTAACTACAGACTTAGCATCGTTGCCAAGGGATTTTTACGGATTGTATTGTAAAACACTGTTTTTCGCGATCGGTATTTTTGCCACTATATTGGTGAAAAATGCGAAGGTGAACAGTCATGAAATTTATAAAATAGTTATTGTGCATGAGCAACTTGCCCCTTGCCTCAACTGCACTTTGGAGAGAAAAATCCCTAAAAATTGGAGAAAATTATGTGTAGTTCCGATTTTTTTTGCCAATCTGAGATATTCCAGCCTTCTTTACAATACTACGTAAGCAACTGTTGTTAATGTACATAACTGCAATGACAACGACAAAATGGTATGAATATCCATGCTTAATGACATCATAAATCTCACATTGACGCGAATTTAAAAAAAATCCGGCCATCGTTAACCATTGGCACCGTTTTCAATATCCAGAAGTGTACCTCAATCTAGTTTTAGGCTTCTTTCTGTTCTGGTCACATGACTTACCAAATATGGTTGTGACTTAAAAATCTTGAAAACCTTTTTGATTGTAAAAACATAGCCAGATAGTTTGCCTGTGCAAGTTAGGGTTTCCAAGATATCAGGGTTGGGAACTTTCCATAGCAACAATTTTAGCTAATTTTGTAGTTAAGCTAGCCCCCCCTCCCCCCCCCCCCCCCCCCATCCCCTAAACATCAAGAGCCATTTCAATTTTTTGATCTTCCCCACGCACGAACACCATAAAAAAAACTCAATTTTCTTGAACAATCTACATGTAAGGTAACTTTTCATGGGATAAACATTTTTTTATGAGTAAGTCCCTCTCACTACTTAACACAAGCTTTGATTTAAAATAACACAGCACTACTATCTTACGTTTGACCATCTTTAAAGGGTATCCCTTGTCTTCATGAACAATCTGCTCCTCCAATTCATGGCGCACTGATGAGTTGTGTAATGAAAGGACACTGCAAAATAGAGTACAGTATTGCGTGAGACTGTTTTGAGGTTAACATTCTAAGAATCTCAACATTTCAGGCAGTTTCACTGTCCCATAAAGACAATATTTTAAAATTTTGAAAATAAAAGATGTGGAAAGATTCAAAGATACATAACTTGATTCAAATAATTTGTATAATTTTGTTTAGAAGCCATCCCCTCAATAAAGCCCTTATGAAAAGGATGGTGCACAATCACATACAATGTACATGCCAATCATAGCTGGGATCTTCATAATGTGGACTTACACACTGAGTTTGCAACTAAGTTTGTACATCACAACTTAAGTGACAAGAGTTAGACCAGTCTCCTTTCCCCTCCCCAGAAAACTAATACAATACTGATCTGACTCATTGTTTGAAAGTGGTAAATCTCTCTACATTTGATTACTTACATGTATGTGTTTACAAAAATAATAGCGATTTCACATATTGTACCTTTGCTCAGGCTTGTACTGCTTATCCAAGGACAAACTGTTATGGAGAAGGTGAACATCTGCCTGAAGGGAAAGAGAGTGTACAACTTTCATCTATTTGAGACCTTTAAATAGTAGTAGGAGAACGAGATTGAGGCATGGCCGCCCACTCTCCTTGCCATGAAATGCTGTTTGCCTCGTCTTTTAAACTTGAAAATTTTTTCAAAGTGTCGGTTTTTTCGGTTGAGTTCGTTGCACTGTAAATGTATCAGTCACAAAATGTAACCAATTTCCATTGAGGTTTCTGTAGCCAATGCTCAAAATATTTGTCAACACTACCAATAAAACATGAGGCACTTCTCAACAATATCAACATTGGGCTTTGTTTACCCACAAACAATCCATCAACAAATCAGAACATTTTTCTACACATTCCGCGAGAAATCATGTGGCATTAAACATGATTATGAATGGTTGGTTAAACACTGTCTTTTGGATTTTTCTTGCGCAGAGTGGGCAGCTGTGCACAGGTTATTTATATTATGACATGATTGAGAATAGCAGTAAATGTGGAGAGAAAAATTGATGTTATTTAGGGCTTGCAACAGAAAGGATTGATGACATACTTTAAAAATGAAAATCAAATATCAAGTAAACTACCAGTGAAAATAACCATAATTATAAATTTTTAAACTTACTGAAATCTCCGGCGGAATTTTTCCATCATCTACAGCATTATTTTCTTGTAGACTTTCTACTTTTTCTAGAAGAACTCTCCGGTCCTCTTTCAGTTCTTGCAAGTCAGCGGTTAAGTCTTGCAATGAATTTTTTACACTGTCCAAAGCTTGACCCTGTAGTTTAAGCTGGGCTGATACTGTATTGAAGGCATCAAAAACCTTGCCAATTTCAGCAGTAGTAATTGTCACTGTATCACGCCTCCGTACAGGAGTCTGATCATTAGTAAGACCACTCGAAGATGAATAGCCTCTCCTGGAGCTGCCACTATTACTTGTAGACCTCCCACTACTAGAACTTCTACTTGAGTGCCCCAATGAAAAAAATGATCCAGTATCATGCATTTTTGACTGTGTTGAATATAAAAGAAAACAAACAAACAAACAAACTCTGTAAGATTGAGAGCTTGAGAGTTATGTGGTGATACTAGTACTACACTATAGGCTCCCACCCAAGGACTCTACATTAACTTGTTAACCGAGTGGCCTACTAACTAGTGACATACATGTATCAGAATTTACCAACCAAACAATCTTTAACTTGTTGATACAAATTATTTTAGCATACATCACTACAGCTCACAAGATCCTGAATTGAAACTCTTAAAATGTTGGTACTGGAGTGGTTGATTGAAATAAATTTGAGATACTATATCCTTCCTTTTTGTCATTCCCACTTGCGAAGTTCAGCTTTTGCATTTGCAAATGACAACTTGTATGCCAATTAAACATTATAAGAAAAACTGTTTTTCAGTTAGCCAAAGAGGCCAATAGAAAACACAATTTTCAAATCTGTTACTGTTAATCTCAAGTCCAGCACCAGTAAATTGCATGCTATTTTATGTATGGCAAATTGTATTTAACAGAAAGCAATATTGCTTTGACTTTTCTTTCGTCAAATAACAAAGAGAACTTTCTTTTAGAACTTCCCTCCTTGGACGGTGAACTCTGAAATATTGTGCCATGTTAATATCTTACCATAACTGCTTGAGTGGCAAAACTGTCAGAAAAAATTCTTATTCTCAATTCTTAGCCATCTCATCCAAAAAATGTGATTTGCATTCTGGACCAGTTCACATAAAGGAATAACAATAGTGCAATGACAAAATCCATGGGCAGAAGGTATTATTTTTGTTTATTTTCATTTGGTTGCAATGGAGAGGACAAAACATGGGGTACTATTCCATGGAGTACCCTGAAAAATAATTTGGAAGTCAAGGAAAAGGATTTTTCCAAAATACAAATCACTTAAATGTACGTAGCTTGCCACGTACCTTTATTTACTTTAAGCTTACCCAGCTCAAACGATATAATTATTTGTTGTTGTTCAAGGCCCCCATTTTGGAAGGTTCAGTAATCCGCTGGTCCTAATCCAGGTTTCAGTGCTTGACCACAAGTACGACTTTGTAACCATGGAATGATTACATGACGAACAGGCCCAAAGGCTTAATGCGGCCTCTTTATGTTGATGACGGAAAGTTTAAGCCAGAATTATACGAAAGAGGGCTTTTTTGTGGCGATCCGAAAAGTATAAATCGGTATAAACCGGTGGCTGTAGAGCCTGCACATAAGATGGCCAGCGGATTATTGATACCTTCCAAAATGGCGGGCTTGGCAACAAATACGTGGCAAGGTATGTTCATTTAAACGACTTTCCATTTCGCAAAAATCGTTTGTTTTCCTTGATTCCCCAAGTATTTTCCAGTGTACTCCATTTTAGGTAATCCATGGAATAGTAAGCCGTGTTTTGTCCTCACCCAACAAAAGTTTTGTTGGGAGAGGGAAGGTGTGAAATTTTATGTAAGCATGTGCATCATGCCAACATCTAACGCTAAATATGATCTTACTTTACCCTGATCACTTTCGCAATAAACAAGGCGTAGCCATAGGCATCACCAACAAGTTTTTGCAAGGAAGATAAGTCCTATACGAAGCCTACAATGTCGGGGCTCCTACACGACAATGAAAGGTGGGCACTCGCAAAGGAATGGACGACAATGACACGACGAGAGGATTAGAAATTAACTGTAGAAAAATTAAAAACACACATACCTTTATCAACGACGATAAACTCGGAATTCGTCACAAACCTCAAGCAGCGCTGCGAAAACGAGCAAAAACTTAACAGTCCTCCTCGGTAACCTTCCCGCGTGGAATATAGTGAATTTTAAAAGTGACGCGAAGACACGATCATCTCACCTTTTGATTGTTTACCAGATGAGCATTGCATATTGATCGTTGTGATGGCCAATGAACAACGGAGGAGCAACAATAGTTTAGTTGAGCCAGGTTGGCCTGGTTACAAAGCAACGCGTCGTCGTCGATTGAGAGAGAGAAAATGGCGGCAAGGAAGACTTGCAAGACTTGTGGGATAAACTATGGAAAATCTGCTTATTATGACCACTTTCCTTGTCAAAATAAATCCCATTCAGAGTCAGGTAAGTGTATTGGACATCACAGAGTTGTTTTCTTTCATTCTCGGAAGACATAAGTACGTTTCATTTACCCACATATCACAGAGGGCTTGTTTTCTATTTTAAAGTATTTTCACTGGCTGTGTTACGTGTATTATTCAACAAATTTTCCAATGCCCATATACTGTACTGATGTATGGTTAAGAGAGGTTGAGAGCCAAAAGCAAAAACTCTCCTTAGATAGGGTCATTTGATTTTAAGTTTTTCTCTTTACCCCTGGTCATCTTTGCCATTAAACAGCCATCATGCATGTAAGTCTGAAGGCTTAAGTAAGTGTTAAAGGGACACAGTCACCTGGTGCACATGCGCATTAGATACCATTTCGTGGCTGATTTGCATATCACACTTCATCCGCAAGTCTTGCGCTGAGAAGCGCATCCTTTGAAAAATCTAAACAAACCTTGTCGAGTCGAAGTGTTTGCCAGTCAAAATTATTATAGTGATTATAGACCTAATGTCATATTAGAACACTCATTTTCTTGATACCATGGAGAATTTACTGATGGACTTGTCCAGGGAAAGCCAAACGTCAACGAATACCTCTGAAGTCAAAGAATCTTTTAATTGTTTATTTCGGTGTCCAGTCGTGTGAAAAATTATCTTAGCTGTTTCTACGTTTCACAGTGTTTGCATAAGAAGCAAATTGAGTTCAAATATTAGCGAATCGCCTGAACTGCGGTGTAGGAGAAACGTCTTTGTAGCGAAACTACCAGTAAGCTTTATTTCTGCTTTCAATCATATATTTTGCGTTTATTATAATTTCGTTTCTGCAACTTCTCCGTTATCTAAATTTAGGAACCAAACCTATGTCATTACAAGAATGCTTGCTCGACCCGTAGAAACTAATAGAGGTTTTCTTTGTTGAGGAGATAATCGACTGTGCACCAAAGCTTGTCTTCATCTGAGCTCCAAATATATATAATGGAGATTTGTTCTCCAGTATTTTTGATTGATTTCTCTCGTTATATTGGTCAACGCAGGAGATTTCTTCCACCTGGCGCCTTCACGTTTCCCACCTCTTCTTTTCATGTTCCGTTGGAGACACGATCCATACTGTTTTTAACCAAATATGATAAAATAATACCATAAGATGAGCAAAAGCATACTCAGAAACAGGTTTCCAGTAAAAGATTGAAAATCCAATAAAACACAGGGAAGATTAAAGTGGATTTCTAGATGTATTCAATGCGTACTTTTGATTTCGGGTTACGGTGGACGTTTTTCAAAATTGACAAAACTAGTGTCCAGGTCAGCGCGGTCACAAAGGTGACTTTGTCCCTTTAAGCAAAGTTCATAAATAGAGGCCATTACCGGGTTATTTGTTTTGAATGAGTCTTGCTTATGTGGCATGGAACCAAAACATTGTGGGGTCTGTGACAAGCAGGAAAATTACGCAAATTCATGTTGCTGGCGTTCCGTTATGGCCAAAATCTTCAATGAAAAGGTCTGATTGATTTTTGCAGCTTTTTTGTTATTATTATTATTATTTTTTTTATTTTGTAATTTGAAGATCTTAGCCAAAAGGGAACGTACACAACAATCGACTAGCCGATCAGGGCAGAATTTGTTTAGCTTGTGTTGCGCATGCTGAAAGCCAATTTTCATTGTCAAAATGCGCTTATCAATCATGGCAGACAAACAGCTAACATCAGTCTAGGGTAACTTTGCTTGGTCTTGGCATGACTTCATTCTCAAAATGCTTTTTTCTTAATATGATTGTTGACCAAGGTACGAATCAACCAGAGGCTTGCAGGGTACAAGCCATTCAAGATTGGTTACAAATCGTCTAAATTTGGGTACAAATTGTCTGAGTACGAAACATCCGTGGGTACAAAACAACTGGATACTGCATGAAGTAAGACTTCTGTAACTAGTCAGATTTTTGTGTTCATTACCTAATTTGTTCTTAAGCTATTTATTAACTCACATTATAGGAAACTATGTATTTTGTGACCACTGCAATAAGCGTGTTGCTAAGAAGACATTCCATGAGCATAGGCGGCTGGGACAAATGAGAAGCACATCTTTGCAGACTGACCTTTCTAAGGAAACTTTTGTCAGTGGTCACAGCTTGACTCAGTTGGATGGTGGAGATAGTATGGAATCAGTAGTGGCAGGTCTTGATGATGAAAACTACATGTATAGCAGTGATGACCAACAGGAGCAAGAGCAGTCAGCTTTGTTTGATGAGGAGGATCAAGTGTTCTTCAGTGACACTGATGAGACAGAGAGTGAAGTTCCTTGTTCTAATGGTTATGCAAATAATGGTGAAGTAAGTGATACAACTATATTTGCCATTGTCATGTGTACATGTATACCACATTTCAATACATACCATGTACAGGGTGTACATGGAACATATTACGCATTGCTACGGTTTTGTCATTTAATTTTGGGAAAAAAGTAAATGAATTTCAAAAGTCCTTGAAAACCTGATTCCTGTGGCCTTCACTTGTTGAGTTTTTTTCAAAGCTTTTAACATTGTATTTCTATATTGGCTGAATGTATTTTTAGCTGACAGTGTAAAAGTATTATTGACATACACAACAGGTAAATTTGTAAGCCTTGCTTATTTTATTCTTGTCTATCATCTCAGCTACATGTATTTGCTCTAGCTGACAATATTTTGTAAATAAATCCTTTCAGGCAGGCTGCTGGTGAATGCCATAGTATGAGATAGTATGATGTCATGATTTTCTTAAGAACTGCTGTCGGGTCACCTTGACTATCTGTAATATACCTGTAGACACCTATCTATGATGCCGGTTACAGTGTATATTTACATCTACATACATGTATGTGTAGAAATACAGTGTGTGCACTGATTGTATTTAACTTTTAGTACACAATCTCTTTGTTATAACAATAAGTACATGTGAGGTCAGAATATTTAGTGAAGTTATGAGGACTGATAAATTTCTCAAAGAGAGAAAGGTAAAATTGAAAAATTGAAACAATCCTTGTAAGTTCATTAGGTCCTAACCTACATGTACATGTAGTCCTCCCAACAGTCAGTTTCTAAATGCATTGATTACATGAAATAAATTATTTTGAGCCAAGTGGGACTTGCAAAAGAGTAATAGTTTAGTTGAGCTAACTCAACTAATGTAATATGAGCCAAGTAGGTCATCCAAACGAGACTACTTTAAAGAGAAAATCTGCAGAATCGTGTTTAAGATGATTTTTTTTTCAGATTGGATTCAGCTGTACTTCTGACTTCTGGTCAATTTGTCTATTAAAATCTTAACCCGCTGCCGGTCATATAGCCACAGCGATACGAGATCAGAAGTGTTCATATAAGCTTATATTTACGCTAGCGTTAAAAAGTGGCGTAAATTCATTTTTTTTTTTTGTCAGCGTTACACCAAGGGGTAAAAAGTTATTACAGCCTAACGGCGTCTTTACAGCACTTAATTAACCATTTCAGATGAGACGGGTAAAGCAAATTAAAGAGAAATTGCCTTGTGGTCAGGGGCACCCAATGTCACGCCCCCGAGCCCCAGATCTCGCGTCCCTGAATACTCGCCCGAGTATTCGTCCCACTTTTGGGTACAGCCGCCAAGAAGGTTCGCAATGGGGAAATCATGATCATAGCCCCTGACGTTTTCGGAAAGGTCGTATTTGCTGATTTTGTCAGTCAAATGCAACAAAAACAACATCTAGCATTTTCGGAACGAAAAAAGTTCCCTAAAAGTTCATTCCAGCTATCATTTTATCAAACGAAGATTTTAATGCCTAGAATTTTCGGGTAATTAAAATCTCAGCAAGGGAATCCGAATACATCAAATTCTTCTACCTAACGAAAACATCCCTTTTAACAGACTTCAAACACCATAGGGTACTTAAAAATGCCTTTCTACAGCTTTCGATCGGTTGATTTGGCTTGAGTAGTGATTACCCTGTAAGTCGGTCAAAACCGAACGACGGGAATTGGAATTTATGTAACTCTTGACAAAGCATGCTCATACGCGCGCTGGGCCGACAACATAACCAAAAAAGTACAACAACTCTTATGGTCGACAAACGAATACACGGTCGTGCTCAGGACGGCAATATGCCCATATTCGATAAGAATTTTCCAGGTGTACGTCACGGTTGTGCACGCCATGAATACTCTAGAAATCTTTTGCTTTGGCGTGAAACGTATACAATCGCGCGCATATCGCACATACTTTGAATTCAGTCCAAATCTTGCTTCCAAGAGAAGGCTATACACCCGACCTTCTGTCATAAAATTCTTTTATTTAAGGGTTTGTCATCATACTCTAGGAGTACGACAAATGTGAGGTATATTTTAACGAAAATCCACGAACGATTATGAACGGAGCGTATTCCACCATATTCGATACGAATATTCCAGATGTACGTCACGTATTGTGTGCGTCTTGAATACTCTAGGTTTCTATTGCGTCACAATCACGTATTCGAGTCTGGAATACACTAGAATATATTTGCTTTCACGCAGTGGAAAATATACTCCTCCTCGTGATTTGATCCCTGATACCACGATCGTTCAATGATAAGACATCAAATTTGGACGAATTGCCCGCATTCATATTTGATGATAAAAGAGAAAAAGAAAAAAAATGAGTCAAGTTATAAAAAAAATAAGGTATAAACAATGTGAAAAAACGCACACGGACAGACAAACACAATAGCAAAACGATAACAACACCAAAACAAAACAGCAAAAAAGAGGGCAACTAAACCTTTTTGCAAGTAAGGCAAAGAGATAATCACTGTTCCAAAAAGGCAGAGTCCGTCCCCGTCTCCCGAAATACTTCGCAGCCTACAGACTCGAGGTCTTCTAATTCGTTGATCTTGATGGGTCTCGTATTCGGCGAGGTCTTTACGTACATTGTTCCGTCCATAGACCACGCGTTAAATACTTCACCATCTTTAGGTTTTTTATTAGCTCAAGACATGATGCGGCGGCGGTAGGTAGTTACGTTTTCTTTGATAAAGATCCGTGTTGATTCTATACTCTCGTTGCGTAGGAAGAGTTGGGGAAGAGGTCGGCAAGTCTGAAGTTTTATAAACTTTGACCTTGCGCGGTAGAAATTCCTCTTGACTTTATGTCTGATAAGTTTGGCTATTATTGCTTTGTTGCATCAAGTATTCAATTTATGCGAGATTTCAATGTCATCGGCGCTGAAGGAGACCTCGAGCGCCTCTGGCGCTATTTTGAGGATAGACTCTTCTGGCGAGTTGTATGCACTTTCCGGAATTCCGTGGAATTCAAGAGAGTTCTTCCTGAGGAATTCAAGAGAACTCTCCCTTCAATCCAAAGCAGGATCCAAACACCCTTGCAGGTCGCTGGAAGTTGTGGAAACGCTCGTTCAATCTGTGTTTAGCTGCAAAATGGATTACGAAAGATGAACAGAAAACTGCGTTGCTGTTGAATACTGGAGGGTTGAATTTACAGGAGCTTTATCACACGTTATTGACCGGTACGGATATTAAGCCATTCGCTGAGAGTATGGGGTTATTGGATTACTATTTTGCACCGCGGTTGAACATTTCATTCGAAAGGCATCAGTTTCGGCAAATGGAGCAAGCGTTAGGAGAGTCGGTGGATCAGTTTGTCGGTTGAGGCAGAAAGCGATCACCAGCGAGTTTGAAAATGTTCATGGGGCAACAAGGGATCAGCTTGTTGAGAGATGCAGAGATCCCAGACTTCGCCGTAAGTTCCTTGAGAAAGCAAAGGCTACTCTGAAGATTTTACAAGATTTGGCTCGTGTGCAGGAAGCAGTGAACATGCAGGTCAAGGCTATGGATCAGTCATCCGGTCAGGTGAATGCTGTTGCCGGCAAACCTCACAGCAACGGAAGAGGAAAAGGGACAGCACAGGATAGGAATAGAGGAAATAAGCCTGGTAAACCGTCTGGTGGCTCTCAGGAGGCAAAAGTAAAGGGGCTGTTTTCGCTGTAATTACACTGACCATATGGCACGTGACCCGAATTGCCCTGCCCGTAACAGGAAATGTAATGCATGCGGCGGGATTGGACATTTGCAGTCTGTTGCAAAACAAAGGAACGAAAGCCTCTCACGAGAGATGACGAGGGAAGGAATAATAGTTGGGTTAGAGCCTATCAACTATCAGAGGATTCAGCTACTGGCCAATGAGATTATTATGCGTTTACAATTGGCGTCGGTCAGCCTACAAGTGGTAGTGAAGTTGATTTGAAGGTTGGGGGAGTGATGTTACCAGCGGTACTTATTGATTGGTTATTGGTACTTATTGAGCGTCGTGCAATGTGATTGGTCAAGCAACCTGGGAAGTTTTGAAGAAGAAGAGCATCCAGGGTGAGTCCAAGAAATCAAGCAAAAAGTTGTTTACTTATGGACAGAAAGATCCTATTAAGTGATTGGGACATTTGTGTCTGAGATTGTGTGCGAGATCAGTGGCAACAGTTGTGTGAACGAATTCACAGTGGTTTAAGGTCCAGGAAGACCTCTACTCGGAAAGAACACTGCACTGAGAGAAGTTGGGCATGTTAAGGGTCGGTCCAGATGTGTGTTTATTAACTACTGAAGGAAGTGATGCAGACATCCGTGAGAAGTATAGAGAGCGTTTTTTTTTTTTTTTTTTTTTTTTTTTTTTTTTTGGGGGGGGGGGGGGGGTTGGGAAGCTGAAGGATTTTCAACCGAAATTACATATGACGGATGACGGACGATGTCACGCCGCCGGTTACACAACCCATACTGAGACTGTCATTTGGTTTAAGAGGAAAGGTTGACGAGAAGTTGGATAAACTGGTAGCCAAAGACATAATCGAGGAGGTGTCACACAACCCAACAGAGTGGGTGTCGCCGTTGGTTGTTGTCCCAAAGGCAGATGGTGACATTCGGATTTGTGTGGACATGCGCAGGGCGGATTCAGCAATAGAGAGGAAAAGACACCCCATTCCTACAATTGAGGAAGTCTTGTATGACCTTAATGGCTCAACTGTCTTCTCAAGGCTCGATCTCAAGTGGGGCTTCCACCAGGTGTAACTGGACGAAAGATCGCGCGAGATCACTACGTTTGTTACGCACCGTGGTTTGTATAGGTACAAACGTTTGATGTTTGGGGTAACATCGGCATCTAAGAAGTACCAGAAAATTGTGGCGGGTGTTTTGCACGGTTGTGAGGGAGTGGCTAATTTGGCAGATGATTTGATTGTACATGGTTGTGGCATAAAGGAACACGACAGGAACTGCATGCTGTACTGGCCCGATTGAAAGAGAAAGGACTAACCGTGAATGGGGACAAATGTCATTTTCGTCTCCCCAAGCTTACATTTATTGGTCATGATCTGAGTAGGCAAGGTGTTGCACGTGATCTGAGTAGGCAAGGTGTTGCACCCAGTGAAGAGAAAGTGGCTGCCATCTTGAATGTAAGCCCTACACAAGGTGCCTCTCAGGTCAGATCATTTGTTCAGCTTGTACAATATTCTGCAAAATTCTTCCCAACTTCGCGCAGGAAGCAGCCTTCTGAGGAAGAATTAGAACTTTAAACTGGGGTGAAGCACAGGAAAAGTCATTCCAGAAGTTGAAGCAGTTAGTTGCACAGGTCACTATCCTTGCATATTTCAGAGGAGATTGTAACACTCGGATCATAGCCGATGCAGGTCCGTAGGGTTTAGCTGCAGTGCTGACTCAACTTCAAGACGGTGAGTGGCGAGCAATCTCGTATGCGTCCAGAAACGTAACTAAAGTGGAGCGGAGATACAGACAGACCGAGAAAGAGGCCCTTGCCCTAGTATGGGCTTGTGAGAGGTTCAATATTTGTGTGTACGGGCGCAAATCTGAACTTAAAACTGATCACTAAAATTGAATTATAAAAACAAACAATTTATCTTTTGCCAGTAAAGCCATCTGAAACTTTCGTAACACAGGAAGATTGATTCATATCGATAAGAGAGCGAAATTCGACAGCTTAAACTGGAGGGTAGGCTTCTGTTTATAAAATTTTCAGCTAAGCAAATCGGAACGGACAGAACTGTGTTCGCGTACTCTGAATCATTTTCTAAATACCTGAAAGACATTACAACTTCACGCCGATTTAAGTGTGTCATTGAGAAATGGGTGACCCCGCTGGATTTTTTTGCCTGAAGGCTCTCTTTATTCCTTTGGGCATTAACTTCGGCAGCCGCGTAGCCTCCCACGCAGACGTTCTTAGGGGTTCGTCACACGTGACGAACCCCCAAGAACGTCTGCGTGGGAGGCTAGCAGCCGCGAGGAATGATGCAAGTTAGCTCGTTTTTACTCGGTTGAGAAAAGGTGAGAACTTTGCAGGAAGACCCTGAAGCGAATTCAAAACACAGGAACAATAGCCTAATTAAGCAGCCTTGAGCCGCGAAGTTGCGAGAGTATTCCTTTGTTCTTGATATTTTTAGGAACTCTGCGGAATCACTGCAGACATTTAATGGTTTTGAGTTCTTCGCAAAATATTTTAAGCTGTTATTTCTATCAATGAACAAAAAGTCTTTTGAGAGCTTTAAAAAGAGATCTCAAACGTGGTGTTTTGATCACTGTAAGCCGAGTTTCGATATTTTTCGTCAAGCGGTGCGTAGAACAGCGAAGTTATTATGCTTAATTAAATTTGTGCATGGCATTATCATCTTCCCGACGCGTGTTCTCTGTCGAAATCAAATACCATCTGTTTAATGAAACTTTATTTCACGAAAAAGCGGTCGATAATAATTAAGTTTATGTTTTTTATATACTTGCTCCTAGCAAAGAGATTCCAAAATATCAAACCAAAAACGGAATAAAAAAAAAAAAAAACAGGGAAATTCAGCGTGGAAGTCGCATTCTAATCATACTTAATGACGCATTGACAGACAATATCATTAGCTCTTTGGCCGATGTACTACGCGCTCTTTTTGACCTTATTTACAATTTATATACAGTGATTCTCTAAGTAAATTTTTTGCTGAAAAAGCGAGAATCTTTTTATAGGACGCTGTAAACAAATCGGCAAATCCATGTATCCGTTTAGCGAACGGAATTTGTTTATTGATTGTTCGTTAGTTTGCAGGACGGGAAGTTGTTTTTAAAAATCTTGATCCTGAAGCGGCGCGTTGCTAACCTGCAGTGAAGGCGTTTTTTTTATGGGCGAGCGCTGAATAATAAATTTAGTTCGCGTATTTGAAGGAGGCTGAGGGGGAGTGGGGTTGGGGAGGGGAAGCGGCAGGAAATGAGAGCAAAAAAAAAAAACCGCCTGCCCGCAAACCCTTTGTAATCGCTTATTAAACGTGGCTGTCTGTTTGTGGTGATCGTTGGCGAGACATTGTTTCCTCATATTGTTTCCAAATATCATTCATTGTATCAACATATACCCCTCTGAGCTTACAGTGCTCAGTCGGGATACCATAGACATAATTATTTTAAAGCAGAAAAATAGTGGTATAGCTTCGACGGAAATATTACACTTCATCGCGATCCTGCGGGATCTTCCCATTGCGATGAGACGACGTTATTTTGCGATATTGTCGTCTGAAAATGACGGTTTCTGATTGGCTCAAAAACTGTCATGTTAGCATGACAGCACGGCACAGATCAAAATTTTACTTCTGTGAATAAACATGCGACGTTGGATGGTGTTGTTTATTTTTTTCAATTTATTTTACAAAGGTTCCGACACTGTTCAACGACCACTTTCAAACCAAAAACTTTCAAACCGAAAATATATCCCGTATTGGGCTCCGTTGCTTCGCGACTCCGCCCAATACGGAATATATTTCCCCCTAACCAGCCGTCAATATAAAGTCGTATTGCTGTCTCAAAATCGAATTTAGTTTATAGTATTTAGTTTTATTATAATTATTTTTTTAATTAAAATTAAAAGCATCTTTTTTAATAGCATTGAAATCTGGAATGAATTATTATTATTATTATTATTATTATTATTATTATTATTATTATTATTATTATTATTATTATTATTATTATTATTATTATTATTATTATTATAATTATTTATTTTTTTTGCTACAAAAATGTCACGGAATAGGAAAGTTTATAAACAAAGGGATAATTGTAGTCAATCAGATTGTACAGAAGTCGTTGCGAACTGACGCTAGTAGTTTCGTTAACACCAAACAAAGATGGATAATATATCAATTTGCACTAGATTATTTTTTTAATTAAACAACATCTTTCACAATGGGATTGTGTCCTCGAGTGATGTTGCCGAATGAACTATCCTGAGTGGAAATCTGGAACGACTAGACAAGACAAGATTACTATTAATAATAGAAACTGCTGTAATGACCTGCTCTGCTACGTGAGCTTAACGCAGACATGATTTCCCCATGCTTAAAACTAGGCCAAACGGATCCAAGTGGATGATGTTGTAATGGAATGATTTTGCAGAGGAGTTGTGTTTCTAAGAAGTCTTAGGGCTTCATTATTTATGATTCCTTTCCTGACCCCGGTGGGTGGCAGGAAGAAAAATGTGTACTGGAAAGTCTCTGTAGGTTGTTTTTTTTTTAAACGTGTGTGCAAATGTCAAGCATTCCCGCTTCACTGTAGAATCGCTGAGACGTCTGAGAACCAAATACTCAGCGAAATCATTCTATTACAATATCAAAATTTTCAAAACGTACCTTCAGGCAAGAGGCTATCAACACAATCTCATTGGAAAAATAATCTCTGAGACTGATTAAATTGACCGAAAGGAAGTCGTCTTTACAACAAAACGAGTAAGTGCGAAATAAAATTCTTCCTTTCTTCACAACTTACTGACCACCCGGCGTTATTTAATTAACCCCCAAAACACCAACCATTGCCTCGATCGAGAAATACTGAAATAGCCTCCCACTTATCTCATACCAAGATCACTTTTCAGACCACGAGCTTACGAGTTGTGTCTGGCCTTTCAACACTTTATTTTAATTTTTATTCGCCGCTGAAATGAAATATCTGTTTTCCCAAGTTCGAACAATAAGAAAGGGTTATCTATTTCAATTACGTAACAGCAATTCAAAAACTACGTACCATATTCGCAAAAGTACGTGACGTCCACGCACGGCATTATAACGCAAGGAATTCAGACGTCTTTCTCTCCCATGCACCCCCTGTGGGTTAGGGGAAGGAGACGGCTGAATTTCAGACTACCAAACAACACATTTTTTTTTTTTTTTTGTTTAGAATCAAGGAAAAAAATAGAGAGCAATGTTAGAAAAGAGGATTGTGACCGTGAATATTCATAAAGAATTGACGATTGAGTGCACTCTGAGAACTAAAGTCGACTAATGAGTCAGAAAAGTCTCACCTGAAGTTCAAGTTGACAAATCGCCAACAGATAATCGAAATGGTCTCGGAATCGACAAATTACCTCAAGAAGACAAGTTAAACTACTTATCCATTGCTATAAATTATGTTTCAAAAATGTGCTTGGCTGATCACGAATCTCAATTTATTTCGTGCAAAGTGCCAAGATTCAACAACTGCATCAAACATGTCCCATTCGTTTGGCCACCTTGTTCAAAACTGTGCAAGATTATCAAGCATTGCTGGATGATGTTGAAATCGTTTGGTGGGGCCTTTATGGTGATGAATCCATTGCCTGTTTCGTATCGTTTCGCGCACGTAGAAAGTTTCTCATCAATGTCTTAGATAGTTTGAAATGTGAGCCGACTCCTCCCCAAAATCCAAAGGGTAACTATGAGCTTAACGAAAGAGACATCTGCATTTGATCGTGCTGAATAGAAACATTCTGTTCAAACTATTCAAGGAATTCAGAAACGAAATGTAGTGAAGCTCTTTCTTTCTGTCACGGTCACTATGATGAGGAGCTATAAGTTTCTTCCGTAATTCACTATTTTTTTTGTTTAGAATCAAGGAAAAACAGAGAGCAATGTTATAGAAGAGGATTATGACCGTTGGTATTTATAATGCATTGGCGATTGAGTGCACTCTGAGAACTTAATTCGACTAATGAGTCAGAATAGTTTCACTTAAAGTTCAAGTTGACAAATCGCCAACAGAAAATCGAAATGGCCTCGGAATCGAAACAATTAAGTTAAGGAGACAAGCTAAACAGCTTAACTATTGCTATAATTTATGTTTCAAAAATGTGCTTGGTCAATAACGTTGATCACGAATCTCAAGTTACTTCGGGCAAAGTGCCTAAACTTTAATAACTGCCCTTGGGGGAAAAAAACCCTTGTAAGAAACGTTTTTACCAAGACAAAAGCTCTCTCAGTACGCACAAATATCAATGGGCAACTTTTCGTTCATTTCTTTTCTTTCATCTTTTGCTTTTTAATCAACGTCATTAAGCGTTTTCCGCCAAATGTTGGAGGACCGCTTTTTTGGGTCTCCCCCTGTTTACCTCTGTTAAAAGAAAGCAGGAAACCATAGTCGTTTTGTAACAGGGTGTTCTTATATTGGGATAAACTAAGGGTAGTTCTTAAAACCGAAGCGCTTAAGACTTACTGACTGTAGAGTTTGTTTAAAATGTTGAGTTCTCCAAGATCTAAATAAACTGTGTTGTGGATAGCCTAGAGTTGCGTTTGCCTTTCCCTGGCGTCGATTTGAATATTCTATTTGCCGTTAATTGATAGATCGTGTTGTAATTCTCTGTATAAAGGCGTGTCTATATATTCCATGAAACACACAGCAACGAATATTCTGAATACCCTCAATTTCGTAATTTAAGGAACTTTAACGGATTTTTAGGTCTGAAGGGATGAGTGGATTGGCTTCAATGAAACAGTGGATGTTCTGAGAACAATACATTGACCGGCGATGCTTTGTTTTGTCTTGGTTGACCTCCGAAATATTCGCCTTTTCGCGAGCAAAACATCAAAACAACGAGTCAATCGGATTTGAAATGCAATGTTTCAGAGATGATGATGATGATGATTGGGAATCGCAGACTCGTTTTAATTTGAAAACAGTGTTTCTCTTTTCAAGCATCAATAAAAAATAGACAGTAAAATTCAGTTTATTAGATCAATGCATTTGGTTTGATTTCTTGATCATTCTAGCAATACATGGAGTCCAGCTTCACAGCTTTCAAGATTTAAAAAATAAGCTTCCACTCTTTACGCACTACACACTTTCGAAAAATGCTACTTTGGTATAGGACATGTGAAAGTCAATAATCAGAGACACAGATTTATAAAGTCTGAAGGTTGGCACTGAGCTTATTCCTCCTCTGAAACCTAAAAGGTAAAACGACAAACGAAGTTAAAATCAAATGAATCTACTACCGTCAGTTCCGAAACTATTGTAAATAAATAAATAATATAAATAAATAAATAATTAAGTAATGCGCTTTTGATCATTGCTTGTTAAAAAGCGCAATTTAAATTAAGAAAACTATTATCATTATTATTATTATCATCATTATTATTATTATTATTATTATTATTATTATTATTATTATTATTATTATTATCATTATCATTATCATTATCATTATCATTATCATTATCATTATCATTATCATTATCATTATCATTATCATTATCATTATCATTATCATTATCATTATCATTATCATTATCATTATCATTATCATTATCATTATCATTATCATTATCATTATCATTAACTTTTCATTTCAGTGACATTTAAAAAAATAGATAATTCCGTCCAGATTTCTACTCAGGATAGTCCATTCGGTCATACCACTCTATGACATAACCAAATTGTGAAGATATCGTTCAATTAAATATTCTTTAAACACATTATAATATTTCCCTCTGGGCAAATTTTCTGCTGAAAGAATGACCATGTGTATGGAATAGAATCCCGATAGAAAACTGTAAGCTCTGTGGCGTACATTGATACCTTAATTAGGGAAATCATGTCTTACCAACGATCAACACAAAAGGACGACTACGTACAGTGTCCCCAACGTATTGAAGTAATCAAGTGCAAAATATTTGGACTCTTACATGATGCATAAATATAATTTTTCTATAAAGGCAAGCCCCTCACATCTGTAATAAGACTTTACTCCAGTAATTTTTTAGATGATTTCAGAACAGTTCTTGTGAATCTAACGCCAATCCAATTATCAGTGTCCGGACAAACGAGAATATTTAACTGGAGGGGTGTTTCAGTTGTCGTCTTCTTCTTAAAAGGGATCCAACGTACGTTAACACAGTTTGATCCGAAGCGATTTGCTTAACTGAAAATTCTAGAAACAGAAGCCTTCGCATCCCTCCCACTTATCTGTCCTAATCTCGCTCTCCTACCGGCGTGAATAGAATTTCATTTTCCGCGTACGAAAGCTTCAGGTGGCGTTCAGACTTATTTTCTTCGCAATTCAATTCGAGATTCTTGGGCCATTTAGGCCTTACGAACAGATTTTCACCGACATCGGCTGGACGTTGCGTTTCCCGCCGAAAACATGTTTTAACGTCTTTTAATTTATTAAAAGAATGGCAACAAAGTAGCAAATACACTGTAAAGGCGAACGTTTATCCCCGTGCACGTTTATAAAGGGAATCTATCAAGGCGAAACTAAATCTTCTTTTTCGTTTGATTCTGTACCCTCTCAGACGCTGATTTTGGGAGCGCATTTAATGATTTAAAGAGGTTTTGGAACTTATGAAATTGATCACCTACCAAGATTGTTGAGACATCTTTCATATCTGAAGGCTTCATCATTTCATCTGCGTTTGTTTCACTCTTACCCCTTCTCCTTGAACACGTTCTCACCCTTCTGGAACATTTCAGTTTCCTTCTTCTTGGCGGCCGCTGTATAAAAGCCTCTACCTGGTCCATCTGAACGCATATCACAAGCAGCAACAAAGTCAACAAGATAAAGAGACGCTTTGAATCCGGCATTCTCGAGTCTTTCTTTGACGAACTTTCTAAGCAGTTTTAGTTCCTGGCAGCTCAGTTTCTGATGTTTTTCTTGATGTACGAATTTATTGTTGCCCTAGCCTAGCCCACTACGTGAATAAAAAAAAAAAAAAAACGTTACCTTGACCTAACCGCTTCTGCTCTGTTGCATTCTTCTGAGCAATGATAACAGATTAGCAGTTTGATGATTTACCTGGAGAGGAGGATTTCAACGGCTAATACTTCTACTATATTGAGTACGTATGCGTAGCACGAAGGTCGATTTTTAGTCTTCCTAATATGCTCCAGGCATCAAAGGGTGCTTCCGGCCAAAGTACCACAGCTTTATTTTGCAGATGCCAAATAGAGTTCAGTAATCAGGGCTAGCAGAAATTTAGACTTATAAAAGGCAGTTGTTTGTCAATACTTTTTTTTAACGGACTCAAGTTTTGAAAAAATGATCCATCCTCGTACCGGGAGTCTTAGCGCCTCAAAAATATTTCAGAAATTAATGCTGGTGACAGTTTTGTACTGATAACAGGTGTTGCTTAAAGAAAAAGCCTCTGCCATTTTCGTTAACTTTAATCATCGATGGAATGTTGTGTTTCAAATTTGACTAAGCATGTCTTTGACTATTACCTCACGAACATGTAAATATCACAGGAATGAAAAACAAAACTATATTTGACATCTCTTACAGCTTCGCTACTAGCAAACCTGTCAAAAAGCTTGGCACTTTTTCGCATTAGACATTCACGGCCAGGAATTGATGATAATCGTTACATGGCATTTTTAATCAGGCCGTAAATGATACTGAACCTAATTTATAATGCTATCGGGCTTTAAATGTTTTAGATAGTACGCACGTTCTCATTGGTCGATAGGTGTGTTTAGATGAGAATATGTAGACACGGTTGTGACGTCACGCTTTCTGTGTTTCCCGACACAATTTGAAAGCATTTCAGAAGCTATCGCAAGACTCGCAAGGTAATTTAATTTCAACTGTTAAGGAAATTGAGAAAATTTTCCCAAAGTTTGATCGGGGTTTGCCTATCTCCTTCCCCCAGAGCTCGAGAGGAAAAAAACGCAAAAGAAAGATGAACTACATCGCTTTGCCTGCCTCGATCATCGTTAGCTAGACGACCTCGTACACGAAACTGAAGCGAAGACGACAAAATATCCAACAAAGTACGCAGTAAACTTAACGTTTTTCAAGGTAATTTTTGCGTCTGAGTACCACAATAAAATTCTCTAAAAGACATTCTTTATTCAAAAAATGTACACGAAAACGAACACAAAACTTTATGCTACAGATGTAAATGTTTCAATTCAAACTTTGTACGGCCGGTTGCCGTATTTTGGTTGTCAAATTTGTATAAAATGGATTATCTCTCAGAGTAAAACTCTACTGTTACGATTACTATTACCATGAACAACTTCGCCAAGCTGGATCCGCTGCTTGTGCTATGATTCCTAACCAGAAAAACTTCACAAGGCACGATCAGTGATTCAACTTCTTAACCATGTTCTCAGGCTGTCAAATCGGGCAAGTTCGCATAACTTTCAAGAGCGCCCAAGCACAGCGACATTCACTTTCAACTTAAATAAACTCCTCATCTTGAAGTACTTTTCTTACAGAATCGTATATTTTGGACATTTCTTCTAGTTTTCACCGAACGTTTGGTATTTTTCTGTAAGACTTACAAGGATTCAAAGGTGAAATCGCCGTCTTCTACACGGGGCTCGCTGACGCTTGCCACAAATTTCAACTTGCGTTTTTAACGCAAATTTTGATTGGTTCATTGGTTGTCAGATGAGCGTTTTCATTGGCTAGTAGCAAATGTAATTGTCCAGAGCGTGTACTGAGAACATCTATTTCAATCAAGAAATAAATAAACAACATTTCCTTTATTTGTAGAATTATTTTTCAGACATTTTATAAAAGCAATAGAGGACTTTCTCCCGTGTTTATATAACCTCATCTAAACACTCGGGGAGTTGTGTTTAGATGAGGCTATATAATATTGTGCCTTGCCGTGTCAATTAGTTCCAACAACCTCTCTTTATCTATGTCAATTTTATCTTAATGTCAGCGGTCTCACCGTAGCGTATACAAAGAGAATCTCATTATTAATTCTCTCTGCTCTCGCACAACCGTGTACTACACACGTCTTGTTGTTCTACTGTTATAAGACTTGCCCTACTCTGTGTGCTCTTCTTCGCTATGGCTGACGCTCCACAGCCTAACGTTCAAAGGCCAAGCGCTGATCATTACCGAGACACCGTCAATGCTGCTCAAGCAGTTGTCCCGCAAGTTGAACCGCCCTTAGCACCATAACCTGCTCTAACTGCTCCACCATCTGTCGCTCCAAACCTTCGGCCGAACAACTTGAAGTATTTCTTTCTATCTGTTTATTCCCGTGTTTTATCTTATGTTCGCACGTACGCGTTTCTACTGGTTTTCGCCCGTTAGTCATTCGTGTTTGATTTTTTTTGGCTGCGTTGTTCACTCGTTTACTCGTGTTATTCATTTTAGCATGTGTTCTGTCGCACTTTGTAATAATCATCGCACTTTGTAATACCTGTCGCACTTTGTAATAACACTTGTCACACTTTGTAATAAAATAGCTATCGCACTTTGTAATAACAAGTTGTCGCACTTTGTAATAAATAAAGCTGTCGCACTTTGTAATAACAAGTTGTCGCACTTTGTAATAAGCTTTTAAATTACTTTTGAATACGATGTTCGGTGGAAAATAAGTGAATTAGCTAATCACCCAGGGTACAAATACGTCCTTCTTTTATATTTTACTTTGCACACTACACTGAGGGGAAGAAAAAAGAAAAAAAAAACCCTTTCTCCTCCACGCTTCTCGCAATTGTTATTTGTCTTGACTACGATGTATGCGGACCCCATCGATCTAGAGCAGGAGGCATTTGTACATCTCACAAAATGGTTTCGACTAATGCTCGATCTTTTTGAAGGTTCTGGTCAGTACTCCGTTCAAGAGGCAAGCATACCTTGATCTGTGAACCACCCTTCTAACAAAGAAACTCGACAAAGATGATCTCAAAGATGGACTCTGCTTGGTTGAAATCGTATTGGTTCTTCCTATCCCCGCTGCTCAGCTGGGAAAGGGCATAATCAGCCCAAAATAGAATCAAGATTCCTCCTTTGGTGGAGAAACCCTTGAGGATCTCATGGGAATTTCACTGGAGGGTTCATCAGTTCTTGGTTTTGATCCAGAGGAGGCAGCAGTGAAAAAATGAGTTTTTGCATCAAGGCCACGAGGCCACGAGGACCATTTCTCCAATCTTGAGGATATAATGGGCGCTTTCCATTCGACTAAAAATTCCGGAAATTCCGGGTTTGGGAGCGAATGGAACAGACATTTTCCGGAATCTCATTCCGAAATTTTGGGTGTACCTCGCGAGGTTGGCCTAAAATTCCGGAAGATCGGAATAACCGGAAAATTCCGTTCCATTCGACCATTCCTGCTCGCGCCCAGTTTCTCAGAGCCCGAAAATCGAGGAAAATAGAGAGGTATCGTGCCCTCAAAGTAGTCGCGGACTCGGTGTACAGCCAACCCAGGTCACGCGTGAACAGTATTTCCAGGAATGAAATGAACATTCAAATTTCTCTTTGTAATGTCCGACGTGTGAATGGAATGTTGGAAATTTCTCTGGAAATCGTTCCAAAAGACGCATTAACTGAAAAAAAAAAAAAAAAAATCAAAATACTTGGGAAACAATTGTTATTCTTGAAATATTCAATTTTGCAATGTAAAGAAAAATTCATAGCCTTATACCGTCAATAAGCTAGGGAAATTTATACGGGAACTCTGCAATCTCGTTGACGATTTTCCAAACTGACATGCAAATTTCAAAACTCCGTTCAAATTTCAAAAGTATCGTTCACGCGTGGCCTGGGTTGACTGTAAATTCCCACGCATGTAGGAACTACCCACACTGAACAGCGTTATGTGGTCGTCCTCGTCCAATACTTCGCTTATTTCAACTTCATAGTCGTCGAGCAACTCTAAAGCAAGGAAAATAGACAAAGAGTCCTCCATATTTTGATCCCCCTGTTTATTTGGTATTTTCGCGCGAAAATTGGTACGTGATGGACTGGGACGGCTTGGTTGAAACCAACCGGAAAATACTGTTCCATTCGTCACATGGAATACTCGAAATTTCATTCCGGAATTTTTGGTCGAATGGAAAGCGCCCAATGTATCAGATATTCAGAATATAGATATAATCGATCCAGTCTTTTCTTTCTTGGCCCACCCTTCACTGCAACTCCCATCTACTAGTATCTCAGAACACACGAAGAACGATACAACTTTAAATTGGATTATTTAACGTGCTTGCATCTACTGCGCAGACCTATCGACCATTTACACTGCGTTGCGTGTTTATTTCAAAGAACTTTGGTATTTGTCTTGTAATGGTGTCCAAGGTATCCCGACTTTTAGCCACGATAGTAGCACCTATTTAAAATCTTGTGACTATATCCCCTCCCCCCCCCCCCCCAAAAAAAAAAACCCTCATATAGAACAGGTAAAGAGTCACTTGAAACCTCCGTCTCCCTTACTAACCCTTGGACTCAACCCTCTCGCGCATCTTTTTTATTTTTACCTAGAGTTATTTCCCCTCTGTTCAGTTATTAAACTCCATCGTTGCTAAACAAGCTATGTGATCTCCAAAATAACAATTGGGAGAGGCGTGGAGTAGAACACGTTTGTCCCCTCAGTTAAGTATGTAGAGTAAAATATCAAGGAAGAACGTATTTGTGCCCTGGGGGATTAGTTAAGTCATATATTTTCTACCAAATATCCTATTCAAAGGAAGTTTGAAAGCTTATTACAAAGTGCGACGACTTGTTATTACAAAATGCGACAGCTTAATTTATTACAAAGTGCGACAACTTGTTATTACAAAGTGCGACAGCTATTTTATTACAAAGTGTGACAATTGTTATTACAAAGTGCGACAGGTATTACAAAGTGTGACAGTTTTATTACAAAGTGCGACAGGTATTACAAAGTGCAATGATTATTACAAAGTGCGACAGAACAGCATGCCACCCTTTCTCACGTGTTTCCACACGTTGTCCCTTTTTTTTTATTTTCCGGTTACCCAGTTTTTTTTGTTTTTTTTTTTTTTTTTTTTTTCCCTTTTTTAGTTTTTTACAGTTTTAGTTTGGTTTAGGCCCCGCTTTTTATTGCGGTTTTAATTTTGCGAGTTCGCATTTAGGTCCTGCCTGTTCAATGAAGCGTTATTTTCGCAGGTTAACAGTAAATCCCGCTTTTTCCTTGAACCGTTATTCTTCGAAGGTTAACGGCAGGTCCGGCCTCTTCACTGGCGTGTTATTTTTCGCAGGTTAACAGAATGTTCCGCTTGTCCATCGGAGCGTTACTTTCCCAGGTTAACAGAAGGTCCCACTTGTTTATTGGCGTTTTTCATTTCAATTCAGAGGGTTAACAGTAGGTACCACTTGCTTGTTAATGTTTATTTCGCGCGTTCAGTTAGGTCCCGTTTGTTATTGGAGTTTTACTTTCACGGGTTATCTTTCGGTGTTGTTTTGTTTATTGTGTTTTTGCTTCCCATAGGTCGTTATTTAATTTAAGTTTTACCTTTCCCGGCTATTCCTTTGTTCCCTATACTATATACGGTCCACCCGGGTTTTATTTTCTCCCCTATTTAGTTCGCTTTCCCAATGGCGGTGCCTAGGTGCCCTGGGGGGGGGGGGGGGGGTTCTCTCAGTTGTTAGTCTCTATTTTTTTCAGCTTTTGTTTCCACCTTTTCTATTGTGTTTTTCCTTCAATCATCGTTAAGCTCTTTTTTTCCAACCCCGGGAATGGCGACCCATATTGCCATTATTTAATTTTTTCCCTTTTTATTGTTTCTATCCCCCCCTCCCCCCGCCTACACATCAGGTTTTCTCTACTGTTTTCCATTTTTTGCTTTCGTAGTTTTTCCCTTTATCCACTCACCCCTTTTTACCCTTTCTACCATTTATTTTTCTTTGAGGATATATTGTAACACCCTCAAGGCCCGTTTGCAAGCGTTGAAGGACCTTAATAAGCCCTCCCTTGATATACTTTCACGTAAGATTAATGCCTTAACCGTGAAGAACGGCTCATGTATATAAGTACGAGGCCCTCCAGCTGGCGCAAGAGCTCGTTACCTGTGCATCTAATGCCAACCACGAAAAGTCCTCCTACTACTCGGTCGCTCCAATAGGAGATTCGGCAGCGTTTGCATCAAACCTAGAGAGAAATTCCAAGCTTATTTCCTGACCTTATTCTCCGACCGCGACTACGGGAAACTGTTGCAGTCCCTGGCCAAGGTCGACAAGTGTCTGCGTAATCTTCGTTCCTCAGTCCGCATCACACCCAGTTCCACCCCTCCTACTTGTTTTTGTTGCAGCCAGATTGGTCATTTTGCCAACCGAGGTAGGTATTGGATCTTTTGCACAATAAACTTTATACGTCAATTTATTTACTTTTTGTTCTGTGTTATATTCCTGTACTGATGTATCCTTTCGCTCACCCTAGATTTCTTCCTCCGTTACGGCTTCTTCCCTTCACTTTCACCCTCAAGATGTGTCACTTAACAATGTTCAATGGTTCTCGTTGAACTCCGCACCTACTCAAAGCGTTCCAAGCTTAACAGCATACAATCAACATGTGCAACCTGATTTTGTAAAAAGATATAATTGCTGGTGGGGAAAAAGCAGATCCGTCCACGCTTGCGTTAAGAGATCCGTGCCATTTTCTGGCAGGCCAACTTCACAATTTCCATGACACCTAGCTCAGTCTATCGCCTCACAAACAGACTCTCATACTGAAAAATAAGTTTTGAGTCGGATTGAAGCTGGCGTCAACGTCTTCAAATATTCAAGGGAGAACATTTTGACTCTGGCTTGCCTCCGTGCAAAATTTTTCAGAACAATATATCTTTTGAACAGTTTCACCCTTGTATTTTAGTAGTTTAAATTTAGACCGTCTAGCTACAGGTGCCATCTCCCTCTGGGGAAGGGTAGGAGAGTTATCGACCCCGCGTGTTGTTATGCCCTTAACAGTTGAGCCCTCGAAACCTGGCCTTAATAATCGGATGATCGTTTCATTAAGCTATGGACAGTCGATAGGCCTTTCAAGTGTTAGACCTTTTCCCAGGACTCCCGCTATATGTCCACAAGGATTCATATCAGTCTGTAACAGATGATAAGTCTGGTTACGACCATATCCTCCTCACTCAAAATAGCCGGACCTTCTTCGGTTTCCAGTGGGGAGGATGGTATTTTGTTAGCAACACGATCCTCTTTCGCTGGAAACTGTCAGCTTACATTTATCACACCGTAGGTTCCTTAGTTTTTCATTATCTTCGGTCCATCGGTATACCCTGCTCTCTGTATATTGACGATCGTCATATTGGCCAGCTTACTGTTCGTCCTGAGCTCCAATCCCATTTTCCCCCAGCCTTTTTAGCTAACTCCGATTTCGTCCTTGCTCAAGCTGCCCTCTTTCTTGTCTGTTACATCTTTTCTGCATTGGGTTATTGTATTGGGCTGTCCAAATCTATCCTTGTACCGCTGCAAACGGTCCCTTATTTAGAGTTCGTTTCTGACTTTTGTCTTCAAGCTTTCACTCTCATTCCCGCCAAGAAAGATAAGTTTATTGCCTTTGTGCGTGACCTACTGTCACGAGAAACTATAAAAGCTGGCGGGTAAATGCATTCCGATGGCTCTAGCGGTTCCCGGCGCCCACTTGTTTACGAATGAGATCAACCTGGCTATCTCCAAAGCCTATCGTTCTTCGAGGCCTTTTAGACTCTCTATTCTTCTCCGAGCTGAGATGGTGCTTTATCTGGTCTTTGAATCTTGGGATGGCTTTTTGCTCTGGCGATCCGAATGTCATCCCCATATCCGACTTTCCTCTGACGTGCCATCCTTTGGTTGGGGAGGTGTTTTGTGTCCAGTAGCCATTTCTGTAGTGGCATCCGACTATGGGCCTGATTCCTGATCCAACCCCGCTGATTTTCTATCGCGCCGCAAATCCCGCATGGATGCCTCACTTTTGCCGGCGGTTTGGGCCATGGTGAAACGCATTTTTGGGAGGGGGAATCTAGTCACTCAGCCGACCTGATGGCCCTTCCTTCAAATATTCAGTGTGATTTTTCTGGTCAGGCCCTGCCTTTCTTTTCGCCTTATCCTACCCTTAGTATGGTTGTGCTCAGCATCCAGCGTCCCATTTCCCCAGTCTGTTCTATAACCCTTACGCCTTTCCCCTACCCCTCCCCCTCCCAATTGCCCTTATTCCCCCATCTGATTCATTTTCGTCAGTCCCTATCACTACCCTGCACTTTGATTATTCCTGATATTTATCCAGGGAGGTTTTGGTGGCCTACGCTTCGAGCTTCCGCAAAACGATTTTGTCTGTTAGCTCAAAAGGGAGAACCTGGGATTTTGAGTATCCCTCTCACAAAGGCTTTTCCCCACAATCATGTTTACTTTGAGATTCATGGGCTTTTAGAATTTAGCTACTCTCCGGCACCTTTCTTACTATAAGGTTATCTTAAACAGTATGGTACGGTTATACCTTAAACTGACGTATATTTTTTTTGCCTGTTTACAGGAACTTACGTCTGTGGCTCGTCTCTTTGTCCCTGCTCCTACATGACCTACTTGTTTCCACCCAAACGATTTCAATTTCCTTTTTGGCCAGATGTGTAGTTATAAACGTAAGGTCCTTGGGACGTTTCCTGCTAATTCGCTCAGGATCGACCTTCAACAAATTTACGCCCCTTAATCTGCTCACCTGCGCCTCCTTATCCACCTTAAATGAGAAGCAAAAGCAGTCTCTCAAGCAAGAACTGGAGTCATTTCTTGGTGCTCTCCCAGGGAGAAAATACCTCCTGTCCTCCTCACCTAGCGATCTTCGTAGATTCCTTGTTTAGAAAGATGATGAGAAAACACAAGTACATCCCAGTGGCTGTCTCTATCTTGGCAAGCATGATGTTCACCCCTGTGGTTGCCCGATTAGATTATCATATAACACCGTTGACTCGTATATTGGCAAGTTTCATGCAATCTTTGCAGCCATTGGACGCCAAGGTGAATGGGAACACGATGGTCGGTTGCTAGGGCTTTTCCTCCCTCAACTCTCAAAACTGAGAGTCATAGACTATAGACAAAAGTAGAATACATCGAATGCAACGAGACTTTGAAGAGAAGTAGGTGGATAAATTACCTAGCAATTGGTTATTATTTCATTCTATTTGACTGCTAGTTTGACGTCATAAACGATGTCCAAATTTGGCATCAGAATTAAAATTCAGGAAAATAATGTTAAAAATGCTGTATTGGTTATCCGTATAAAATTCTCTGATTTCTGGTAAAGACTTCATCTCAATCGGATGAAAAGGCATAAAGTTACAGCTAATTAAAGCGATTCAAATTTCCCGCCACATGACCATATGTGGTCAAACTTTAGGGGAATTTAAAGTCGAAAACAATAAAAATGTCGTAACGGAGAAAAAACAAAGTTGCATAAAATCGAAATTGTAGTTTTTTTTGACTTAGCATATGTGGTGCTATGACGCGTATTTACGTTATTATGACGCAATGATGACGTAATTCGTGATAAATACGCGTCACAGCACCACTTATGCTAAATTAGCACTGATGTTAGCACTTTGACCGATAAAATCCAGCAGCCTACATAGATCACAAAAGCTATACTGAATGGCCTATGGTGTTAGTGCTAGATGTCAAGGTAACGCTTTCCGTTTAGATAAATTTTTCATTCAGTTTGTCTTTTAATTCACCACGCACGCGTTTTGGCCAATTGACTACCGTTGTTGCCTGATCCCTGGTAAGGATGTAAAGTTATAACGTAGAAATACCACGGCAGTTCATTTTACGGTTCAAAAATAGCGACAAAGAATGAAGTTTAGGCAGAAACAAGAGAACGGCCTGCTTGACTTTAACTCTGCCCTCCAACTGCTCGGCAGTAAAAACCTTGAAGTAGGATTTGACTTTGAGAGCAGAGGCGGGACTTCGAAGCTGCAATAAACTTTCCACGATGGTCAGTTGCTAAGGCTTTTCCTCCTTAACTCTCAAAACTGAGAGATATAGGCCAGGCTATAGACAAAAGTAGAATGCATCGAATGTAACGAGACTTGAAAGAGAAGTAGGTGGATAGATTAAGCAATTGGTTAGCAATTGAATGCATCGAATCAAAGTGCAAACATGGAAGAAAATAGACTCCAAGTCAAAGTATTTGACCATTCGATCGCTGCACATCAAGGCAAGTTCATACGAGAAGCCAAGGGATTGACTGAGGTAAGCGTAGAAAGATTAAAGTCTCATTTCTTAGTTGGACGATCGTTTGTTCTTCAGGTACACGACTCTGTTAAGAAGCGATTTTATTTGTTTTCAGCTGATTTTGCCTAACTTTAATTCAATGTCAATGTGCTGAAACATTTGATCGAACCCCACTGCTAAAACTACTACTGCTAACATTGATTACCTCTTCTCTTTACAGTGACATAGGGTTCCAAACTTCAAGAAAGGTTACGTTTTCGTTTCTTTACCTCTCGGAAGTTTTTCATACGATGTTTGAAATTTTTGAAATTCGTGGTTCCCGTAGATTTAAAAAGTTACATAAAAATTGGTGTTGATTGACTATTATGTTACCATGGCAACTAATTTGTGACGGGCAGGTTTTTTTTTTTTTCAGAAAATAGAAAATCCCTTTAAAAAAATGAAGAAAAATCGCCTTTCTTCCCTTAACTTTTAGGGTTTTTTGATCTTATGTTAGTGTTCCTTTATTCGTTTTGACTGCCTTTCGTTCAATTTCTGTGCATTCCTTAAAGGGACACAGTTACCTTTGTGACCGCACTGACCTGGAGACTAACTTTTGTCAATTTTGAAAAACGTCCACCGTAACCCGAAATCAAAAGTACGCGTCGAATACATCTAGAAATCCGCTTCAATCTTCCCAGTGTTTTATTGGATTTTCAATTTTTTATTGGAAACCTGTTTCTGAGTATGCTTTTGCTCATCCTATGGTATTATTTTATCATATTTGGTTAAAAACAGTATGAATCGCTCTCTAACGGAACATGAAAAGAAGATGTTGAGAACGTGAAGGCGCCAGGCGGAAGAAATCGTTTTCGTTGACCAATATAACGAGAGAAATCAATTAAAAACTCTGGAGAACAAATCTCCATTATATATATTTGGAAAATCGCATTTTCTCAACCTGGCGAAAGCTTCGTCCGGTGGGAATCTTCACAAACGATTCGGACTTCGCGTCATAGCTGCTTGGTTTAGAGCTCAGACGAAGACAAGCTTCGGTACACAGTCGATTATCTCCTCGATCGACAAGGAAAACCTCTATTAGAAACTTGTTTTCTACGGGTCGAGCAGGCGTTCTTGTTATGACATGGGTTTGGTTCCTAAATTTAGATAACGGAGAAGTTGTAGAAACGCAAAATATATGATTGAAAGCAGAAATAAAGCTTACCAGTAGTTTCGCTACACAGCAGTTCAGGCGATTTGCTAATATTTGAACTCAATTTGCTTCTTATGCAAACACTGTGAAAGGTAGAAAAACGGCTAAGGTAATTTTTCACACGACCGGATACCGAAATAAACAATTAAAGGAATCCTCGACTTCAGAGGTATTCGTTGGCGTTTGGCTTTCCCTGGACAAGTCCATCAGTAAATTTTCCATGGTATCAAGAAAATGAGTGTTCTTATATAACATTAGGTCTATAATCACTATAATAATCTTGACTGGCAAACACTTCGACTCGACAAGGTTTGTTTAGATTTTTTCAAAGGGTGCGCTTCTCAGTGCGAGACTTGTGGATGAAGTGTGATATGCAAATCAGCTAAAAAATGGTATCTAATGTGCATGTGCACCAGGTGACTGTGTCCCTTCAAGTGTTGGGAAAATCCAGAAATTCAAGAGGGCTGCAACGTGGTTATCATGACCTAATTACCACGTGATTTGACGTCATTACTTCGCGTTGCGACCCTCGATGATAATATCTTTGGACGTTCTATCTATCCTCCAAGTCTCACTTTCATGCCTAGCTTTCATGCTGGCAAAGTATATGGAGGGGGAATCAATTAATTTAATCAATTAAATAGCATGACCAAGCATTCCACACTTTGAACACTTGTATTAAAAGAAACGCTTCTGACGTTTTTTGTAACCTCTTGCATGAAAAATTTTCGCTTGAATTTTGTTTCATTTTGTAGTTTCTCGCTTATTATATTTCTCGAAGTTAGTATTATTTCCAAGTCTTCTCCAGAAAGGTCAGTTTGGATTTTTTTTTCCATATTTACACGTGCTACTTTCGTCAGTTCTTGAGGAGGTTTTTTTACCAGCAGAGAACTGACGGTCTTCTGTAACAATCTGACTTTTTTCATTCTGCCGTCGTCGCTTGTTGCAAGCTTTTGCTGCTGAACTTGTCTTAAGCCTTTTTTAAGCACGAACACTGGGCTCCTTTGGCCTTGTAGTTCCCTTGAACCGGTAAGTGTCTTTTATATAGTTTCGTCTGTAAAATGTGCGTCTTTTAGGCGACTATGGATTAGGAAAAATCTGGTCTTTTAATACTAATCACGCTTTTTATAAAGTCTCACCTAACAGTGAGAAACCATTTTAAGGAAAAGTAGAAAAAAGGGAACATCAAAAATGTCGATCCACGCACAAAACATTCTATTGCCTCGACTTCAGGCACTCGACCCAGTTTCCCTAGCTTGCGTCCAAACATATCGAAAGTAGGTACCATCTCATTTAACAGACCTGCCGAAGAAAACATTCAAAATGGTACTTTGCCAATTGCTTTTTCATGTCCTGAAAAAAAGAAGATCATTATATTGAAATTCCTATGATAATTAAAAATGTAGGACTAACTAAATAATTGTTCCATTTCCTATTGTTACTTTTATTCTGTGAAATAGCGTAAAATACTTTAAATTTGTTACTACGTAAAGTTTTTGCATGTTTGTATTTGTAAGTTATTATTACTTTTTTCAAGTGTTCCTGTATTCGTCTTGTCCCGCCTCTATTAGTCTTGTAACTATTTGCGGTTCAAACCAATCATTCTGTTATTTTTTTTCAAATAAATCGTTGTTGTTGCTGTTGTTGTTGTTGTCCTTTTTGGGTTTGGAAAAACCACGCCGAAACTCTTACACCAGTTGTGACGTAACTGTCGAACCTATTTCTGTCATCTGACTCATCTCAATCTGGAAGAAGGCAAATATCAATCTTCTCCCTAAAGTGGATATCCCGAATAGCAACCACGACTGTTGTGGAATAAGCATAACATCTGTTATTATGAGGGGTTTTAAAAGGTTGATTTTCAAAGATTTATAAACGACACCGTTGAGAGGAGAAGGATACCGAGAGGTAGTGAACTGAACAAATACCTCTCTTTATTTAGAAAGGTAAACGGTAAACGGGAAGTTCGGGTAAAAAAAAGCAAACATATATGTTTCGGGTATATAACCCTTCCTCAGTGTAGAGAAATTCGTTTTCTCAACACCGAAGAAGGCGCATATAACCGAAACGTCATCTTTCTTTCAACCATTACTGACAATTTTTGATATTTTTTTTTTTATATCAATCCTATCTGATGCCTTTCCTTAAACCCAACGTAATGTGCACAAGTAATCCTGATTGCAAAGCAGTTCGCTTGTTCGACTCCGGTAAATACGACCTTCTAGCAAGAAAACTTAAGGATATGGGTCTTAACCCTTACTTAAAGAACTGGTAACTAAGATTTTTGAAAGGGAGCCTCAGAGAGTTCTGGGTAGTACTGGCATCGTCTAAGATTGATAGCTGTTGATGAAGGCACGACTCAAAGAAGTGGACACTACCTTATCGTTACATTTAATCTAGACATTAAAAATAACAACCGGTCATTAATACACTGTATGTCTTTCGATTCTACTTTAATATCATCTGTATATAAAGATGATATATAGATGCATTGAGCACAAAGTTGCTTCTCAGGCTACGATGGTAATCTTTTTTTTTCTGCGGCTTACAATTTGAGTTTCTCTTTCAGAATGTAGCGCTGTGACAATGACAAACAACTCTGGCAACTCTGCGACATTTCTTTTAGCCCCACCGATTGTAAAGAGCTTAACGAGCGTGACGAGTCGTGATGGTTGCCACCACTTCCCGATAAGCTGTCTAATTGCTCGCAGGTCGTTATCCAATTAACGATTCTTTTACGATATTCGAAGAGGTCACTTTCACTTCTCAGTGAAATCTCAAGACGCGTTGCCTTTTTCTTCCTGCAAAGCTAACTCGTAATAATAACGACTATGAGCATCTTGGAATTGACGACAGAATCTGTCCAGTCTAATAAGTTATATTTTGACCCCATCCAGATTGTTTGCGTCGGAAATTTAATTCGTGATGTCGGTTCGTTTACGGGATAACCGCGACAAATGCGGCCTTCTAATTTTGTTATAAATGCCGAATTTTATCTCTTTGGCCTTTACTGTTGATTTCCGAATCCTTAATATAATTAATTCCGCTTTTGAACTGCTGGCAAAGAAATCAGAGCTTTCGCCGACCAAATTCGTGATCGGTATTATTTTAATCAGACGTTAATGAGTTCAAGGTTTTGGGTTTATCATCGCTTTTTGCATGCGTGACGTTGGCGTCTTCGCTCAATTCCCCTTTGTTTGAGCATCTTCTTTCGGTGTTTTCCATACTGTACGGTCGTTTTTCGAGAATGCAAGCATCGAAGAATTTTGGACGAACCAGAGAATTTCAATACTGTTATACGTTGCGTTACGCTCAATTACCAGCAACTGTTCGGGAAATAAGCCCACGCTCACCTCCGACCCGAGGGAGTAGAACTTTTTGTTTAAAACTCGAGCTCTCGTTTCACACAGGACAGTGCACATTTGTGAATCTCAGATTACTTCGTTAGACAGACAACTCTCAACCAGCTTCCTCTTCTTCTTCTTCTTCTTCTTCTTCTTCTTCTTCTTCTTCTTCTTCTTCTTCTTCTTCTTCTTCTTCTTCTTCTTCTTCTTCTTCTTCTTCTTCTCCTTCTTCTTCTTCTTCTTCTTCTTCTTCTTCTTCTTCTTCTTCTTCTTCTTCTTCTTCTTCTTCTTCTTCTTCTTCTTCTTCTTCTTCTTCTCAGTTCTTCTTCTTCTTGTTCTTGTCCTTGTTCTTCTTCTTCTTCTTCTTCTTGTTCTTGTCCTTGTTCTTCTTCTTCTTCTTCTTCTTCTTCTTCTTCTTCTTCTTCTTCTTCTTCTACTTCTTCTTGTTCGTCTCCTTCTCCTTCTTCTTCTTCTTCTTCTTCTTCTTCTTCTTCTTCTTCTTCTTCTTCTTCTTGTTCTTCTTCTTCTTCTTGTTCTTCTTGTTCTTCTCCTTCTCCTTCTTCTTCTTCTTCTTCTTCTTCTTCTTGTTCTTCTTGTTCTTCTCCTTCTTCTTCTTCTTCTTCTTCTTCTTCTTCTTCTTCTTCTTCTTCTTCTTCTCTTCTTCTTCTCCTTCTTCTTCTTCTTCTTCTTCTTCTTCTTCTTTTTCTTCTTCTCCTTCTTCTTCTTCTTCTTCTTCTTCTTCTTCTTCTTCTTCTTCTTCTTCTTCTTCTTCTTCTTCTTCTTCTTCTTCTTCTTCTTCTTCTTCTTCTTCTTCTTCTTCCTCTTCTTTTTTTCTTTTTAGACTAAGTTAAACTATAACCAACTTAAAGAACAAACGTTGACTAGTGCAAAAGAAGCAAAAAAAGTGCAATAAGGTTTCAGAACTTGTTGGGAAAACATCTCCGGTAAACTATCCGTCTACAAAAAGGCAAATTCTTGTTGTATAAAGAAACCTTGACGACTGGAAAAGAAAGACATAAAGCCATAAAATATTTGGCAGCAACATTTTCCAGTCCCGCTAAAAAGAAAAAAAAAAGACTCTTGTTTAACTAAAAATACGAAGCTAAAGCTACGCAAAGCTTTATGACTAACGTTAGGAGCCTTTTTTCTCATTTTGCGTGCAACAGAACGTTTTACTGTATTAGTTTGATCATTTTAACGATTAGAAGTGATTGATTTAAGGAAAAGGTTCTAGCCACAAGCGTGATCAGTACTTTTGCGTATACGTGAGGACCAGATCGTAACCCAGCAACGTACAAGCGGCAAAATATATCAGTAATCCGACCACCATTACTGGCAATAATTATGCGACTCGAAATTTCCCCACGCAAAAATTTCACTTCTTAATCCTTAGAACTTTTGTTAACTTTGCGGAGGTCGCTTATAACCTGCCCAATTAGGATGTTTTGAACCTGAAAACGTAAACAACCTTTGTTGGCACTAATCAGATTGAACTTATAACTTAAGTTGTTAGGAGTTCACGAATCCGCTCGCGTTGTTGAGTTCAACTGGTCTAGGTATCGCTTTTAAAATCTTCATAGTCTGGTGATTGGTACCACTGAACACGCGATATTTGAATGACCTCTTTTAGCCTTAATTTATTTACCGATCTGTTCAACGTTATTTTAGGTTTCATTAGAGAGAAAAAGAATTGTGGTTGCAATCCTTCAAAGGACACCGTTATTTATATACCTTTGAATAGGCCCTGCGATTGCACCAATCACAGCGCGTTGCTTGCATCAGGACGCGGTAATTCTTTTGTATGTTTAGCGCTTGTGAAAAAGTTGAGAGTTGAGCTTTGCCTTGGCCGACAATAAAACACCATCAGAACCAAAAGTACAGTGTAGTTTATGAAGCCGCAAAATCTGTCCCGTAACACTAAACTTACATCAGTACTCGTTACACCTAAACTTAATCGGTATCAACTTAAGAATAATCAACGTTGTCAAAGTTCTGTCTTTCAAACAAGGTCGAAACTTGTGAGCATGTTCATGGCTGTCATCTCCATCACCCATTCTGTCTTCTGCAGCAAGCAAGAGTACTAGCTTGTTCACTGGTCTGTACAACTTTCCTTTC
Source organism: Pavona decussata (assembly GCF_977016875.1). Lineage (NCBI taxonomy): Eukaryota > Metazoa > Cnidaria > Anthozoa > Scleractinia > Agariciidae > Pavona > Pavona decussata. Next base: position 71,574 of record NW_028145430.1, on the reverse strand, counting down.
TGGTTTCTCAGATTGACACTCTTGAGGAGGCCCTTGGCGTCTGAATCCACGTTAGCGACCACGCACATTTGCCATTCGTTTTTTTTGGCACATGTTCGGCTTTAATCACAATGACATCGCTGACTTGGATCGTCGTTAGATTCTCCCTTTTCCATTGTTCCCAGAACAAGTTGCATAGTTACTAAACTCTGCGCACGCGACGACGCACGTGAACATCATTTTGTTGATGACACAGACCAATACTTTTCCTTCATTGTCGGATCCTGATTGGGGGGCAGTGCAACTGTTTTGCATATTCATTCATTCATTCATTCATTCATTCATTCATTCATTCATTCATTCATTCATTCATCCATCCATCCATCCATCCATCCATCCATCCATCCATCCATCCATCCATCCATCCATCCATCCATCCATCCATTGCCGGAAACTAATAGAGGAGGTGAAACCTTCAACGCCTGCCATGCAAAAATTTATTTTGCTAAATGCATATGTGGAAAATCTTCAACGTCAAACAAAGCAATGACCTTATGATAGGTCTGGTCATTCCGCACAATACAGTACTAGACAATACGGCCTTCTTTGCAACTGTTTTATTACAATGATTAAAAGTGGAAAAAAGAAGAAAAAGAAACAAGAGCATGCTAATGGTACTGACAACGAAAGGAAGCAGTAACACTTTAAAAAATCCCATTCGTTGAGGTGGTAATTGAAAAAAATTGATAAAGATGCACTAGTCTTAAACCGATTATATTCTAATCAGTGCGACGAAAACGAAGTCCGAGTTTCCAAGTTCCGTACCTCTCTAGCTTCGACCATCAAAATTTCATCTGAAGTCTTGAATCTGAAGTCTAACGTTCTTATGTCTTGCGTCCTTTCAACTGATTAAAGTGAGCGTTTTCTGTAGAATGTCTTAAGTATCCAGTGTAGACAGCTTTGCTTTTAAACAATTTCTCGCGATATCCAAACAGTTCCAACTGAAATATTTATTGTGAACGGTAAACAGAACTGAACAAAATGAAAGTATATTGGAATTTTCAGCTCATATAACTGAAAAGAGTGAAAAGGTTAAGTTGAGACGTCTTAGTGGGAGATGATTATGAACGACACGTTCAAATTTTAAGCTTCTTTTGAGTCACTGATTAAGATGTTTAATGTGGGCTCGCTCATTAAATTTCGAGCCTTTTAGTATCAATCAGGAAAAATTAAAAAAAAAAAGGCACCAATAAAATGGGTTTTAAATTTTAATGACGATCATCCTCTACACTGTAAGGAAACTGGGAGATAACTTTAATATTTTGTTAAATTGCCATTCGTTTTATTTACTGCATGTGGTTTTATCTAACAATATTATTTATTATATACAATTTTCTCTTTTTTTATCTTGCTTGTTAAAGCAAGGAAGGAAAATTAAAAGTAACGTTGTTTGACTTTTCGATGTATCAAACATTATTATCAAAAATGAATAAAACGTTTAATGCCGGGGTTGCTGAAAGAGTTTAGATTGAATAACTGAAATCGCATTCTATGGCATTCCTGCCATCGAATGACATTAAACCTTTTCTTCATTCGTGGTAATAATGTTTGATACATCGAAACGTTGAACAACGTTACTTTTAATTTTCGTTTCTATACGTCTTGTTGCAACAATTTTATAGAAGATCAAGGCGTACGCCATCAAGACATTAAGACGTAAAGAAATTATTTATCATCTCATGCCTGAATGAAGGGAGCCAGAAATCAGTTCATCTGCAATTTAACACTTTATTCTGGCAAAATATGCCGAATGCTGTGATGATTAAAAAGATGGTTAAAAAAAAAAAAAAAAAAAAACCGTTTGAGCAATTTATTCCGCCGACACGAAAGGGCATGGGAAAATGTCATGGATTATTGGACATCAATCAATCTTCGTTTCCTTGATATCTTTTAAATCTTTTTTCAACAATTTTATGGAAGAAGAAGGCGCACGTCATCCATCAGAAAACTTTCTTCATCATCTCATGCCTGGATGAAGGGAGCCTGAAATGACTTCATTTGCAATTAGACACTTTATTCTGGCAAAATATGTCCAATGCTGTGATGAATAAAAAGTTCATTAAAAAAAAAACCGTCATGAACAAGTACTTATCCCGCAGACACGAAAGGGCGTGAGAAAATGTCATGGAGTATCATAGAGTATTGGACATCAATTGACCTCCGTATCCTTGATAACGCTTTCAAGAATCACTGGCCATATTAATACTGACTCCTGGAAACCAATGGTATGTGTTCACCATAATGACTGTGTGGCACATAAAGGTCGAAAGAGTTTGCTAGAAGCATTTCTTTCTTTATTTTCATGACGACATGCAGTCTGTGGCACCAATGATGTGAAGCCTCCCACACGGTCCTGAGAAGACAGCCGTCAAAAAGGCTTTGTACTAGGATGTGTCTTCGTTTGGTTTGCCTCATGGATGGGTTTGTTGAGGTAAAGCAAATTACACCAGTTTTGGCAAGAAAAACTCTTGTTAGAGCATTAATCGCTTTGAGTGTACCTGAATATCTTTGCTAATGTGCAAGAGAAAGTGATTTGATCATCGCACCAATCTGCTCTCTACTCTTTTAGGTAGCCTATACCCACCTAGTATCTATTCTGTGCACGTTTTGATAACACATTCCCAAGGGTACAGTTGATGTTATCACCACACTAATCTGGTCTGTGCCCTTTTTGGTAGCACATACCCGTGGGAACATTTACTGTGGCGTACAGTAATTTTACCGTAGCGTTAATTTCTCCTCTCCCATGAGACTGTGCTATCTCAGCTATCTATGTGATGTTAATAGTTGCAGTGGAGCTTAAAACCTGTGGAATCGCTTCAAGTCCTTTGAATCGACATAACATCCACGCAAGACACAACTGAACAGACACCAAAAGGAGTTCAGGTGAGTGATCTATTTTCATTTTTTTTTTTTTTTTCAGAAAAGGAAAGGTCTTTTTCTAGGTACATATTCTTGCAAGTTCTCTATCACTCCACGATGACGCCCAACAAAATTACCTTACGTTTACGCGTCATAAATAATCCCGGTGGTGTGTTCGACGCTCCTAAGCACAACGGTCTTTGCTACTTCAGGTCATTTTGTGGTGGCGGGTTTCGTTCAGATTTAACTGTGAAGAACTGAACTAGTTTGTTCCGTTTTCGCGCGAATGCGAGCGGTAAGAACTTTACTTTTGCGAACAACTCTCGTTGTTCTGTGAATAACGGGTTAAATGGGTTACGTTTTTCATCCGAAAAACAAAACAACGGAAATTACAATAACTGGCGAAGCTTTGAATCGTGGAAAGTAGGAAAAATGGAAACGGTACAAACATTTCGTGTGAAATACGACAGCTGTCAGTTATTTGGCCAAAAACGTTTTTTTCATTTCTTTAGAATCCATCTGAATGAATTAAAGAAAACGTTATCTTTACAAGTAGCACTAACACCAAACACCACACGTATTGTGGTCGATGTGGACTACGAGATGCTATCGACCAAAGATTTAAAATAGGATATAGACTCAAAGCCATACTATTTTACCAAACGATTGCTCCATATTTTAAAGTTCACACAAGAAGCCAGGGGACAGAGGTTAAAGCGTGGAGACTTTGTTTTTTCGTTTATTTGAAGGACGATGCTTTATTTTGAAGTGTTCAATTTACACGGTTCTCTTAAGATGTGATTTTTTTTCTCTTGATCTTATTTTATCCAACTTCGATTCTACGTCAATTTTCTTGAATATTTGATCGTCCAAGTTCCTTTCTCTTTACAGCGATAGGATTCCAGTCTTCAGACTTTACTGGCAGTTTCATTGACAATCAGTTATTATATTTTGTAGCATGTTGATTCCGTGGAGTTGTCATTGCACTCAGAAACTTTGCAAATAAGTGGAGGAAGGGGGGAGGGGGAATTCACAAGTGAAAACTGATTTCATACCGTGAACTCGCACCGGTATGACTCAGCCATGTATGAAATTTTGCACTGGTTTCATGTTAACTCGTACCGGAACATGTACACCCTCTAATTGTTTTGCACACAAAATTTGTTTACGTCTCTCAAAATCACATGCGGCTGTAACGTTTTAGATAGAAAATTCACAGAGACTGAATATCAATGTTGATTATTACACAAAAGGTTTTAAAACAAAACAAAACAAAACAAAACACTGCACGTGTAATTACTTATGCAATTTTCCCAATCAATCAAGCAACAAAAAAATGAACAATGGTTGTCGCCAACGATAAATAGTATAACAGAAATGATTCTAATTAAATGATTATTCCCTTGACCTTTATGATATTGCTGTGCAAGTATACAATTAACTCAGTGTCAATTTCACAAGATAATGCGGGTGTCGTGCCAGGAAATATATAGTCAGCCAACTGAATTACCTATGAATGCCTATTTTCTTCAAGTATAAGTAATATTCCTTATGCAGAAAAAATGTTAACGGATAGTTGAAAAAAAAGTATGCACGTGTTTAGTTTGATTTAAAGTGTACAGCGATGGAGTTTGTTCACGGTGAGCACTTGTGGTTCAAATTCTTGGTTTCTTATTTTAAAATGGACCTCGGAAGGGATAAAACAAATAAAAATGACTGACTTAGTCCTTTTTCATTGAATACTAACATCAAGTTCGTATTTCATTCCCCACTGAGAGTTTCTAAAATTCCTTTCAACTGCTGAAAGTCCCACACGACCCCCCTTATTGTAGACTATGACAAGATATTAATTGCTCTCACCTTAGATACTGAGTGATCGTTCAACTAGATCCAATTATGTAGTATTATCGGGGTAGAAATGCATAAAAATCATTCGAAGAAGCCTTTTTCTTTAAAAGTAATCAACATCTGCTTACTGTCTGATAAAACGTTTTTTCCCCCTTTTTTTATGGATATTTTGTTCAAAAAAAAAAAAAAAAAAAAAAAAAACCGTCCATTTCTATTACCTCCTGCCTTCAGTGTGGCACTTTTGTCGGGCGTCGGATAGCTGAAAGATGGAGCGAGTACAAGAGCGAGCGTTAAGAGCCGTCTACTGTAATACGAGAAGTTCATAAGATGAGCTCTTGAGAAAAGCTAAACTCACAACACTAGGCTGTCGCCGATTACAGGATATAGCTACAATCATGTACAAGGCTAAGTAAGATATGTGCCCTGTATGTAAAGGACGTTTTTAAAAGTTCGATAATCTTAGCTATAGGCTCAGAAATTCTGGTGACTTTTTTATTCCTTGACACAACACAACAACGTACGGGATACATAGTCTAAGATATGTGGGTCCAGTAATATTGTCTAAATTGAGCAAGGATGTATAAAATGGAGAATCAATCTACAGCTTTAAAAAGAAGATTTGTAAGGTAGATCTTGGACAAGTGATCACAGAGGGCTGCAATAACTGCCTTCTATGTTGTACATAAATGACACTTTTTTAGACAAAAGGACACCCGTTTATTGGTAGGTATTATTTTATAAGATAAATCAGACTACGTTTTATTGGCATTTTAAATTTTATCTTTTGCAAATATTTGTTTTTATTTCTATTGTTTTTTTGTTTTTTTTGTACCAATTAGTTAGTGTTCATAGTATTTTAATTTAGTGTCCCCTATTAGTAGGCCTTACATGGCCAGCTAGAAGACTTGACTCTGAAATAAAGTTTGTCATCATCATCATCATCATCATCATCATCATCATCATCATCATCATCATCATCTTCTGCGTCCTTCCCCAATCTCTCCTTGCCTTCCATGTCTTTTTGATCCTGTCTTTGTTAACACAATTCTTGAAACACCACTTGAAGACCTCTACATATGCTATTGACTTTTGAAAACAGAAAGTTCACGGTCTTTTATCGCGAAAATAATGAAACGTGGCTAGCATGATAAAATTCCCGACCCCCCCCCCCCCCTTCCTCCCCCACAAAAAAAATGCAAACTCGTTCCACTCACATAGCAGAACACTGACGCTCATTGCATCCGTTTTTACTGTGGATAGTAAGTTGACTTACACATGCAGGGGCAAAATACCCCTTTTTGGTTATGGAGCAGAGTCTCCAAATTATCCATCAAGTGATCCTGGCCCGTTTCCTAACGTTTCGGGTACATAGAAAATGAGTCGTCATCATTCTTCTTGATAGTCTGAAATGTGAGCAACCTCCTTCCCCCCAACCCAGCGATCTTTTCTTCAAAAATGATAACCCTAAAAAAAGAAGTAATAAGTGAAAATAGTGTCACGTGAGGTTGTCGGCAAATCGTCAAAATAGAATTAAAATGGCCCCCGAATCGACGAATTACTCTAAGACATCAAGCTATTTCCTTAATAATTGCTCTAATTTCTGTTTTAAAATATACTTGGTTGACAAGGAATCTCAACTTATTTCAGGCAAAATGCCTAAACTACAAACGTTTTTATTAAGAAAAAAGCTATTTCGGTACAAAATCAATTTCAACTTTTGCGGTGAAATCAATTCCATTTACCGTTTCCGGCCAAATATTTCAGCGTTTGTTTCACAGTGTTGAGTTCGTCAATTTGAGAACAAACTTCATGTGTTGTCCATAGCCTTTAAGTATTTTTATCTTTTACCTTTACTGCGCTCGATATGGATACTCTACCGTTATTTGGCAGTGCTGTTGTTGTTATTCCTTTGGGGAAGACTCGTCTAGATTTCATGGATACTCTCAATACTTTTAGTCAAACGGGTTTGAATGCATTGGCTTCAGTGAAACTTAACATGCTCTTAAAATAACTTCTTAGCTAAAACAGTATGTCATCAATGTTTTTTTTTTTTTGTCAGTCTGGGTTCCTGAAATATTTGCACTTTCGTGAGGCAATCACTAAACTAACGGGTCACTCATATCTGAAGTACAAGTTATGGAAGTTATCCGATGAGACACCTTTTGAAAACTCGCTTCTTTTTCCTAGCATAAATCAGAAATAGCAAATAAATAAAAAAAGCCAGTTTATGAGAACAATAGCTTCATAATATTAATACCAAATAGTGTTGACTTATGTTTTAATAAATACAGATCTGTGACCGATACTTTTAATCGATTCCAGTTTTTTGACCTCTCAAAAAAAAAAAAAAAAAAAGATGACCCATCCTCAAACAGGGAGTCCCAACGCATCAAAACGTTTGCCGGAAGTCGATGCTGATTGTCTGAAAATTTGTTGACATAAGCTTGAAATTTAAATAAGATCAAAGGCGGTGAGCGATAAAGAAAACTACAGGAGCACTTAGTAAGAAATGCGTTAATAGATGGATTATGCAACAAAAGTTTGCGTCCTTACCTCCTTTTCCATGTGATTACCATGGTGTTTGTAAATTGATGACAGCTGCAATAATATTGGTGACGGATGAATATAGCAGTGCATCTTTTCAACTTAAACATATTATATATGTAACATTATGATGCGCATGGTCTTAAGACTTATCGTTACGTCAAAAACTGAAATCTTGAAAATTTCGTGGAAAAAAAAAAGCTTTTCCTGGCTCCTTAAGAGCGCCAATCTAGACATTTCGCCTGGAGGTATGCAAAATGCAATCGAAAATTCCCCAAATTTGCCAGGACATAGGTCTAGATGAGTATTTCTAGAAGAAAAAAAAATTACTTCGAGTTCGAGTAGATTTTAATTTTAGGCGAACGGCGACAAAGTTGGTTTGGCCGCTCTCACATCGGTTTTCACGGCGTCCACACGATACGTCAAAGTACATAACAGTTAAACCAACCAGGCGAAATTTCTGGATTGCCGCTCTTAAGGAGCCAGGAGATATATTTTGTATTTCTGAGGTGATTAAGGTATTCCGCACGGGTATTCTACGGAGACGGTCAGCCGTTAGGTGCCATTGTCATGTTTATGTATTTTGATGGGCACATCAACTACTTTTCTATTAGCTACCAAGAACAAGAAATACTACACGCGCTTTCTGCCTTTTTGGAAAATATTTCTCTCCACGACCATTTCTTATGGGGTTGAGATTCATGTCAATAAGCGTTCGTCCAAAGAAAAACAAATTTTATGCCAATAAGCAACGAAATTACGTAACAAACAAGGACCAATAAGGCAGGAAGTTTTCAATTTTCAGCAAAACAAGAAATTAACGTGATAAAATGTCTTCCCAGTGGATTTGTGTCCTTAAAGGGGCTACCTTCTGTATTCTTCACAATTTATCCTTGGATTTCAAGTTTTTTTTGCCTCCGTCTTTTTAGGGACAGTTGTTGAGAAACCACTTAATCTCTTATGGTTCTGTAATTTCAAAATAAGACACTCGCGATTTTCTGTCGCACATTACACAATCCCCTTTTGACATTTTTTAAAACGCAAATAAGGCCGATGGACTGTATAATCAATACAATTCATTTATTTTGCCATTAATTAAAAAACACAACATAAATACATTAAAAATGATACAAAATATTCCAACTAAACTATTTACAAGAGGAAATGTGTTAAAGGCTAGGAAGCCTTTATAGAAGCCTGGGGCTTATTAACTATAGGCTTCCTGGAACTATAGGATAAACCATAGAAGTTAAGGGTACTGAATGAAAATTCCAATTAATTTTTTTTATAGAAGAAAAAAAAAGAAAGAAAAAAAAAAAAAAAAAGAAAAGGTGTGTAGCTCAACAAAGAGTTTAATTTAAAGAAGGAATTTTTTAAGTCTTTTGCCAAACAAACTGATACTTTCACTGTTTTGAATTTCACGACTTAGCGAGTTGAAAAACGTAGGACCTTGAAACCGAATTGAGAATTTCGAAGATTAGCTCGACAATAAGGTATATAGAAAGGTTGGAATTTCTTGTATTATAAGAATGTATCTGACTTGCAAGAGTAAACATATCACGAAAATAATTTGGAAGTAAGCTTCTTTTAAAAAAATATACATAATCAAAGTAAACTTTACCGCAAAGCCGGTCATCTGTAGGAAGTTTACTCCAGATTACTGCCGAAACAAAACAAAAGCGATCGTAACAAAGCAAACACATTACAAAGGTTTTTACTATTGATGATAAATTCCTTGCATATGCGTAGAGAAATGCTGATAGCATCGTGTTTTGTGTAACATGTGGTCTTATGTTGGAAAAACTAAAGGTAGTTCTTAAAATCGAGGTGCTGTTGACATACTGACTGCAGAGTTTTTTCACAATTAAACTCATTTTATTAGAACAATGCATTTGTTTTGACTTCTCGATTAATTATAGGAATACATGGAATCTTAAATTGGCATTTCAATTCATTGATCCGGCTTAACCCCTTAAAAAAAATACTTTTTACTAGGTACAGGATTATCAGAAATGATCCCTTGATGCTCCCTTAATAAATTAGCTCATAACAGTTAGATAATAGTGTTTACAGCGTCATTGTAAGTAATTAAGCTAGGTAATTGTATGTTTGAAACACTCTTTGAAAATAGTCTAATTTTGTTAAAAAAAAAAAAGATAAATCAGTTCATAAATCAGAGAGAAACCAGGCTTCAACGTCTGAAGGTTGGCATCTTATTCTTCCTCAGAAGCCTAATAAGGAAAACAGCAAATGAAATTAAAATCAGCAATCCAACAAGAGTAGCATGTAAGAAAACCATGTTCTGAGCGCACACTGAAATGGGCAAACAACAAGTACAAAATAATCATATTACTGTCATCTGCGTCTATCATATCAGCGTTGTGATCCCATTGCAAGGGCCTACGATATCCGTTTGAAAAAAAAAAATACCGTCTTCGAGCAGTTCACTTCATTGTGTTTGAAACTTGTGGTGCTAACTGAATATTATCCATCTTTGGTGTTAACGAATCTTCTGCCTACATTTTTCTTCTACATTTATTACATTTATTACATCCTACATTTATCTTCTGCCTACATTTCCCCCTGTATTAATTTTTTAGTGACATTTCTATAAAAAAACAAAAACAAAAAAAAAAAAACAAAAACAAAAACAAAAAAACCAAACAAAAAAGACACAAAAAAAAAAAAAAACAAAGAGGATAGCTCATCCTGCCACATCACTTTATGACACAATTCGACTGTGGAAGATGTGTTTCATCAAGAAATTCTAAATACAGGTTAATATTTGCGTCGAAGCGAGTTTTAATTTTATACGTCATCCTCGGTTTTGCAAGATCCCTTTCAGGTCTTTAAAAGGGATTCATAGAACACTAACACAGTTTGATCTGTTCCGATTTAAGTACTCCAATAAATTAAGAAACGTAAGCCGGCCTAGTTTCGCTTTCTGAAAGACATGCGTCAATTTCCCGTGTTAGGAAAAACTCAAATGGATCTACACCAATGATCGAAACGCTGTTCAATTCGAAATTCGTCGACCATTCAGGCTTTTTGAAAAGATGAGCGACATGAGTTGACGCTCGCCTTTTTCTGTAAGCATATTGTTAATCGCTCTATCAATACAAAGATAACAAGTTACAAATGACAACGAGCATTTATCCACATGTGTAAAGGAAATTGAGAATAAAGTTTTGAAATTCTTCCTTCTAATGATATTCCCTTTCGTTTGTTTCTGTACGTGCTCTTGCGGTGATTTTGGAAGCGCATATAATGATTTAGAAAAGGTTTTGGGACTTAGAAAACTGAACACTTACCACGATTGTCCACACATCGTTAATATGTAAAGGCTTGATGACATCTGCCTTTGTTTCTCTCTTACTCCTTCTCCTTGAACACCCTTTCAGCCTTTTGAAACATCTTCGTCTCCTTCTTCTTGGCAGCCGCACTACAAATGCCTCCCCATGGTTCATTAGAACGCATATCACAAGGAGCAATAAAGTCAACAAGATGAAGAGACGCTTTGAATCCATTCTTGAGTGTTACTTTGAAAAACTTGCAAAGCAGTTTAGTTAATTGCGGGCAGCTCAGGTTCCGAAGTTGTTCTTGACGTGTGAATGTAATTATTGACCTAGCCAAGCTTAGCCATCCAAGTAGTTCCCTTTACCTCGCCGCTTCTGATATGCTACATTCTTGTCACCCAATATAAAAAAAAAAAGAAATGAAGAGAGTAATAGGCTCAGTTTTCTAATTTAAATGGGGAGGAGGAGGTCAACGGCTAACACGTCCATGTTCAAGGTCCATGTCCATTCTTTCACAGTAATACGCTTCACGCATCAGTACGTGTTTGCGGCCGAATACGCCACTGCGCCGAAATCACCCCAAAGCAGAATTGTAAACCGTCATAAGACTATGCCATATGTGCAGTATATAAATCTCAGCTATTATTTAACAGATGCTAAATGGTGTTTAAGAAATGGCTTAATAATATGCAGAGCCGTAAAAGAGATTTGTTTTTAATACTTTTCCAAGCAGTTCCAGTTTTAACGATCCGTTTTTGAAAACGACCCATTCCTCATCCACCACTTATTGGTTGTTTGCGGCCGATCCTCTGCAGTAAGGTTATGGCTAATCGACAACATATATTGAAATGGCTTCCGAGTTGTTAAATTTCACTAAAAGGGCAAGATAATTGCTTAACCATTGCTATAGTTTATTTATTTTATTTATTTATTTTTTTTTTTCAAAAATGTGCTTGGTTGACCAGAAATCTCAAGTTACTTCGGGGAAAATGCCTAAACTCCAATAGCTGCCCTTTGGGGAAATAATCAAACCTTAACATTTTATGTCAGGCAGCTTTGAATGGATTGGCTTAAATAAAACTTTGAATGTTCTCGAAATAACGTGACAGCAGAAAAAGTATATCGGCGATGTTTTGTTTTGCATTAGTTCCTGAAGTATACTCATTTTAGCGAGGCATGCACTAAAATAACGAGTCATTCAGATTTGAAATGCAATTTTCCATCTATTATAGGAAATCGCAGACATGTTTTGAAAACGGCGTCAGTTTTTCTTTTTAGCACGAATCTGAAATACTCAATACAACTCAAGAGAAAAGCATTTGGTTTGACTTCTAGAATAATTCTATTGCTACATGGAATCTTAACTTGGAATCTTCATTCATTGCTTCGGCTACACATCTTAGAAGATTAGAATAAGCTTGCAATCTTTACGCAGTGCACGGTTTCGAGACATGTTCCGTTGTTATTTCAGGTGAGAAAGTTCATCAATCAGATCGAGACAAAGCTTTAACGTCTGCAGGTTGGGATCTCATTGATCCTGAGAAGCCTAATAAGGAAAACAGCAAACAAATTTAAACTATACTTAAGGAAGGAACGCAAGTGAACACACACTGCAATAAACAAACTGCAAGTAGAGAATGATCATATCCCCGCCATCTGGGTTTGTCATATCTGCGTTGTGAGCCCATTGCTAGGGTCAACGCGGCAATCAAAGACCTCGTGCGCCATGGAGTTCGTCAATTTTATAGTTTTTTTTTTTTTTTTTTTTTTTTTTTTTTTTTTCTGGTAATACTGGTCGTTTTGTGCGCGATGGCGAATGGCCACGGCTTCAAGAGCTCCGACAATTCTCTCATTTTTTCACTTGTCTCTCGCTTAGTGCAGGATACAGTCACCTGCAGCAAATCGAGAGAATCGCTGAGAGTCACAGAGAGCAATCACTGCAACGCGAACTCCGGGAGGGTCCTAATATTTTTATCATTTGCGTCTACTTTGTGTAGCAGGTCAGTAGTATACCTTCAGCAAAGATAAGCCTTGTTAGTGCCTTCCCTTGCCTTCCGTATGCCTTCCCTTGATTGATATGCATAAGCCTATGACGTCACCTCGGAAAGAAGTGTCTTCCTGCACACTAATTTGGATTAGGTTTACTAATGAGCGTCACTCTAGTACAAAGAAAACAATAGACATGCCCAGGCTTGCCCGCTCTTGAAAAAATGCGTTCCTCCATACTAATAAGTGTCTTCCTCCATACTAATAAGTGCCTTCCTGCATACTAATAAGCGCCGAGGTTTACTAATTAGCGTCACTCTAGTACAAAGGAAACAATAGACATGCCCAGGCTTGCCCGCTCTATACCCACCCTGATTGGATCTTAAAGTGTATATGACACAAAATCTTTTATTAGCTTATTAGGAAGAGCTTTCAAAATGATGAAGAATGGCATTTGTTTTATTGCGATAGCATTCTTGGTTGCCGAGTTATTCAAGATTTAGGTTTATGCAAATTAGACAACTTGTGACGTCACAAGACTGACACAAAATGAAAGGAAATCACAAAATTTAGAATATCTACGCAAATACTACATCTACAGGGTTGAAATTTTGCAGGGTTGATGTGCTGACAGAACTACACATTGTGATAGTGGCTATGATGTCACCATAGCAACGTACTCGTTACCAGACCTCTACCTTCCCAAAATGACAAATGCCTTATTTATTGCTCCACAGTCAAACAGAATTTCTTATACTTGTGCTGCGTAATGTCCATATTCCCTCACCCCCACTGAATAAACATCAAGAGCAAGAAGCGCTTCTTGGGAAGGGAAACTCTGATTTTATCCTTTGGATGGTGAGGGCCTGGAGCCCATTGTGTTGTCATGGAAATGTCATAGTGGATCATATCATGACACTTTGTGATGAGTATAACAACTCTACAAAGTTTCAGTTCTATACAGAAAAAGGCTTAAGAGATATTCGATTTTTTGTGATTTCCCTTCATTTTGTGTCAGTCTTGTGACGTCACAAGTTGTCTAATTTGCATAAGCCTAAATCTTGAATAACTCGGCAACCAAGAATGCTATCGCAATAAAATAAATGCCATTCTTCATCATTTTGAAAGCTCTTCCTAATAAGCTAAAAAAGGATTTTGTGTCATATACACTTTAATATTTGTATGGCCAGTGTGAATAAAAGCGCGCTTTCGTTGATCGTGTCATTTCTCCAGTTTTGCGCCCGTAACTTTACAGAAACACGTCATGTTTAGCATATAAAACTGAAATTATTTGCAAAACTAATTTTATCGCTAATTTCATACGAAACGACCGCCAAAATCGCCAAAGACGCCAATAACGCCACGTTTAAGGTTTGTGTTTTCCCGTATGCGCGCGTCGAGATCTTGCGTATAAGTCTTTCAACTTTGTTTATTTACATTCGAAACGTTAACTCCGTTGAAAATTTCTCGCAGTTGGTAAAGGGATTTCATACATGTTTTAAGAGCTCCACACGAACCACTCAAGCCAAACAGACCGTAAAATGAAATTTGTTTCGGTTGGAAATCGTAGCAGGTTAAATCGGCTCGTTGTTTATATGCCCATATATGTATTCTGTGGTAAGCATCTATAGGACAGTATTTTTGCATTGTAAGGAGAGATAAGTTGTGGATCACTCCTGGGGTTTATGCAATCACATATGAAAGTAATTAAGGTTTGTGTCAATAAAACAAAACAATGGAATAAAAAGGCAGTGTCTTTGTGTTCTTCATATCACAGTCTTCGAAACAAAACTTCTATCTTAGCGCTCTTTACAACTCCGTCGAGCGTGCAAAAGCCACTTCATGTACACTTTCTGTGTCTCCAATGTATATTTGAAGTGGTGATAATTCAGTTTCCACATGCTGTGGTAACTGTTGATTGATCTAAGTAGAATTATACTCGCTGGTATAAACAGTAACGTAGCGATTAGTGAGTAGATGTACGGTATTGCGCGATCATAAGCTCCCATTTTCATGATCTGTTTGTGATCTGAAGTATTCGGGGTTTGATTTCTTCCAGTACTTGAAGTATAAGTCAGATGATTTTGGTGATGGGTGGGCGGCTTTGTTGAAAAGAGGGTTGTAGTAATCTTTGCGGTGGTGCTGGTATAATTACAATCGACGATTATTGTAATCGGCTTGGGGCTGTAAAAATCTTGTATGTCATCACACAAATCCGGGTCGTTAGTTCGAAGATCTACAGTAATTAGTTGTGGTAATAGTTCTAACAGAGCGGAGATATTAATGCGACGTAAATTGTTATCTCGCAGTAGAATTGAAGTGTAGTTCTCAATCCTTGTCTGTGAATCTGGTATGGATGACCAACCAACGTTTGTGCAGTCGATAACCTTTAAATATTCGAGGCAGTGACACTTCTCCAGGCAAGCATTTGTACTGCATAGAATAGCTAGCAGAATGAGAATGGAGAAAGACATATTGTATTCTGAAAAGTGTTTGTGAGATTCGAGATTTCCTTTATCGAGAATTATTAACTAAACTAGTATTTTATCAAAGATTTTAATTTCGATAAGAAAAAAAAACTTTCGGAAGGTACTCGCGAGCTATCTCGAGTGATGTTGCGTGTGTCTGTAAACAATCAAACTTTAAGTGTGTTGATTGATGACTTGAAAATAATAATAATAATAGTAAACTTGTACAAAAAATAAAAAAAAATAAATAAAAAATTTGAAATACAAATTACTAAAGCAAGATCAAAACTTTTTAATTAGACACTGTTAGTTGTGATGACACTTTTAAATAAAGATGATGATTTCAAAGTTGAGAGCTGTTGCGTGACTAGCGACGCGCGACACCCACGCGTGTGTCTGAGAAAAAATAAAGACACACAACTAGAAATGGCCCGTTTGTCTCCTTTTGTCCCTTTTGGCGGGGTTTTGACCTTTCAGGCCTGGTTATGGCCTTCCAGGCCTGTGTTTAGCCTGGTTATGGCCTTTCTGGTCTTCTTTTATTTATGACGGAGAACGCTTAGTAACCCCGCCTTCACCAATTTTCTATAAAACAGACGCGTTACTTTCTGAAGTTTAGTTTCCTGTCAGAACGCGTGCGGTTCAAACCAAAGATGACGAGCACAAACTATACCTTATACCTGCAACAAGGTGCTGGAAATTATGAAGACAGTGAAGAAAGCGATTTCTCCCAAGAAAGCGAAGTTTCTAGTCAAGGAACGGAGTCTTCCCAAGAAGAAGAAACAGAAAACTTAGAGCCGTGGTCACGCGTTTTTGATGAAGCTGAGCAACGCCACAAGACCCAGCTTGAAGCTTTAATCAATCAATACCAAGAAAACGGAGATTCAGAAAATGTGGCTCGTAGTAAAGCCGTGAACGCTCTCGTTCCTGTTTACAGAAAAGAGCTGAGAAAAGTACTCTTAGAGAATCTACAGTGGATGCGTGCAATGAAAAAAGATCCCACCTTCAAAAAAGTGATGGAAACACAAAAAGAGCTTAAAGACACAGAAGGATTTGATTGGTTGGAATCGACGGAACTTGCTATCGATAAGCGGAAATTCTTACTCAATCGATTGTATGAAAAGCAGCCCATTCCACAAGATCAAGACTAAACCTACTATGAATGTTATGGAATTTTTTTTTAATGTTTCCTGGACCTTTGTATTGTTGCATTTCAATAAAAACTGTAAACAACCAAACTTTAAGTGTGTTTATTGATGACTTGATAATAATAACAATAATAGTAAACTTGTACAATAAATAAAAAAATCTGAAATTTGAAATACAAATTACCAAAGCAAGATCAAAACTTTTTAATTAGACACTGTTATTTGTGATGAAACTTTTAAATAAAGATGATGATTCCAAAGTTGAGAGCTGTTGCGTGACTAGCGACGCGCGACACCCACGCGTGTGTCTGAGAAAAATAAAGACACATGACTAGAAATGGCCCGTTTGTCTCCTTTTATCCCTTTTGGCGTAGTTTTGGCCTTTCAGGCCTGGTTATGGCCTTTCAGGCCTGTGTTTGGCCTGGTTATGGCCTTTCTGGTCTGTGTTTGGCCCCTCTGACACTCTATATGACCTGACTATTTGCGAAAAAGATGTCATTTGTGTTCAGTCACCAAACTGTCAACATGGTTTACAAGAGAGTTTGCAGAAACTGTCCGATTCCATCTTGCGGGGCGAAGTACCTTGTCAGATTAGCTAACCATCTCGCGGATGTTCATCAGTTAGAGCACACACAGCGAAGACAGTATTTACAAGAAGCGAAACTGCAACCTAAAGTTAAAGTCGTAGTTTACGAAAGTGAAGCGGATGATTCCGGAAAAAATCACTATCACAATCCAGTAAAGACACAAGAAACGGTGTACGAACAGTCAAGACAGCGGAGAAATGAGGCCTCTTTTAAAGCAAAAACTAAAAGACCGACTTCAAAGAACAAGGCAAACCGCAAGAAACAAAGAAAGTCGAACTCTTGGCTTAGAGGCCGTAGGAAAATTGTGTAGACACGGAAGGAATATTTATTATTTCTCGAAATGAAGCGAAAAACAAAAACGGATTTGTAATAGTCAGTCAAATGATTCATTTTCATTCCTTTTCCTTTCAAATCGCTTTGTATTTGACTCTTTTTGTCATTGTTTTTTTAATAAAGTTTTTAAAACGGTATCTCTTGTCTGGTTCTATTGCTAACAATTAAAAGTCGCGTGTTTCCATTGATCCTTGTTAAGTTATATGAAATTGATTATAAACTAATGCGTCAAGATACTCCCTTGGGGTTTTTCAGCAGATCTGAACTAATTTTTATGCAACTTTAGGTTCGTGAACCCGCATAATTAACTGACTAACGGTGCGTGACTTTAATAGTTTTTCATTTCCTCGAGATAGATAGGAGAAAGAAAGACACACAAAGATAGATTTACGCATCAACGGTTTATTAGGACTCAGAAAATGAGCTTAACACTGATATAAAATCAAATTGTTTTTCAAGAAAACTGTCAGCATGAGTATCACGAATCAAGTAAAACGCATCCTCATCACTGCTCTATAACCCCATTTTGTCTTTGCAGTTTTGGTCGTGAACTTGTCTTGGGAATCTCGATGGTTAGTTTCGAAGGGTTTCTTTGTTCGGCAAAGAATTCGCTGAGAGCGTCTTTGAAAGGGGTTCGCATTTTGGAGCAATGGCGACTTTTTGTGGCTCTTCTTGTTTTCTTGCTTGGATAGGGGATACCAGCTCTTGTAAAACATTTCTCGCCGGGGTCATTATCACCAGGTCCTTTCCTCTCAAGTGAGAAATCATCTAGGCCACATTGCTCTCTTGTGAATCTTTTAAGCAGAAGGACTCCAAATTTCTTCACCAAACCTTGAATTTGCAACCACACTGTATCTTCCACGCCTTTCTCTTTCTGATTAAATAACAATTTCTCGAATTGAACGACCAGAAGTTGGACCGCCTTCCAGCAACACACAGCTGTGCTAAACAGGCGGCTACTGCGTGCATCGTCGTGCAGTAATAATGAATGAACGGTTAGATTCCAGCTTAAAAGTCCAGCGTGTTCCTTCCATCGCTTTAAACCTTCAGTAACAGCTTCCAGATTACGTTCGGGAGACAGAATCAGGGTAGAAATTTCTTGAGACACCCTTTCTACATCGTACCATGCTTTTATGAGGGAGTTCCATGATGAAGTAATCATTGCATTTTTGATAGCGTTTAGGTCAAAGTAAGCCATTTTCAACGGTACTAACGTTTTAAAAATCGGAAAAAGTTTTCCCAGCGAGTTTAAGTTAAATGAAGGAATGACGCTTTCGAAATCTAACCGCTTTTTATTCAAAACAGACAATATAAATCTTAAGATCCAATCAGGGTGGGTATAGAGCGGGCAAGCCTGGGCATGTCTATTGTTTTCTTTGTACTAGAGTGACGCTCATTAGTAAACCTCGGCGCTTATTAGTATGCAGGAAGGCACTTATTACCGAGGTGACGTCATAGGCTTATGCATATCAATTAAGGGAAGGCATACGGAAGGCAAGGGAAGGCACTAACAAGGCTTGTCTTTGCTGAAGGTATACTACTCAGGTCCCGCCATATTAGTTTGGGGAACGCCAAAGGTTGCAACAATGAACAGAAAAAACGTAGAACCATCCCTCGGAACCATCGTGCCATTACTTGTGGCTCTTGCGGGTCTACTGAATTTACATATTAAATGTGGTAATGTTTCCCGCAAGCAGCACAAGGCTCTACTTCTAAACCACGTAACTGGTTCTGCTCTTGCTGTACAACGACGAGCTTGAGATAGGAAACTATCGATCTCTCTCTTTCCTGTGTATACATAGAAAGATCCTAGACTCGTTCCTCTTTGACACTTTTGTATCGATTGAACGTCTTCGGAGAAAATGAATGCCTTGCCACTCATCTCTAGGGGGGATTTCGTAAAGGTAAGTCCACCAAACTACTACTAACGGAGACATGGCTGCATGCTCTTAATCGCGATCGTGTTGTTTTGTTGGAGCAGTCTTCGTGGACTTTCCAAAAACCTTTGACAGGGTATCACACTCAACCCTGATTACAAAATTGTATCATCCGTTCGGGATAACAGATGGAATGCAGTATACGGTTGTAAACGGGACCTCGTCAGATAAAGCAACGGTTTCAGCTGGTATCCTGGTGTCCTAGGTTCAACACTCTTTTCGCTATACATTAATGGCCAACCAGGAAATAAAATATCCGTTTCCATTGGTTGAGTGTGAAATTTATTGTGCTTATATAATGGATGTATTAACCATTTTTGGTGTTGATGAATCTACTAGCGTTACAAAACGTCGACTACTTTACAATCTGCCGAATTACTCACACTGCTCCCTGCATTTATAAACTTTTTATTGTGGTGAAATTGTTATTATAAAAAAAGAATGATAATTCCTTCCAGATTTCCACTCAGGATATTTAATGCGGCAGCATCACTCGATGAAACAATCTCTTATTGAAAAATGATGTTTAATTACCCAATTTTTAATGGAGTCTAATTATTCTTTCAGTGGGGACTTTTTTCTTATGTTAAATGACCATATTTATGGAATACCGATTGAAGACCGTGAAAGCTCAATGGTGTATATTCCTGATATCTTAATCAGGGAAACCGTGGGTCGCCAGTGATCACCACAAAAGGACAAACACGTTAAGTGTACTTAAGAAGCGATATCCTGTTAAATACTTGGGCAATTACATAAAATAAATGATATATATATATATATATATATATATATATATATATATATATATATATATATATATATTTTTTTTTTTTTTTTTTTTTTTTTTTTTTTAAGACAAACCCCTCACATCTGGAATAAGACTTGACATCAGTAGTGCACAAATTTTGCTTTTAGCCTATTTCAGAACAAGTCGTAACGCTGACCCACAAAGAAAAAGCTCTCAGTCGTTTTTTTTTTTTTTTTTGTTTGTTTTTGTCTTGGTTACTAAACTATTCGCAGTTTTGTGAGGCATTCACCTAACTAGTTACTGGTCACTCATATTTGAAATACAAGTTATACAAGTTATCGGAAATCGCAGACACCTTTTGAAAAATGGTGTTATTTTTATCCCATGAATCAATATTAAATAAAAAAAAAATCAGCTTATTAGAACAACATATTTCGTTTGACTTCTTGAATATTTCAAAGAATACATTGAATCTTAAGTTGACATCTTAATTCAGTACTCCGGCTTCACACTTTAAAAGATACAAAATGGGTTTGCATCCCTTAAACACTACACGGTTTCTAGAAATGCTCCATTGATATTTCACATAAATCAGAGGGTTGGTATTTTACCGTCCCCCTTCTGAAGCCTAATGAAGAAAAAAGCAAACAAAATTAAAATAAACAATCTAACAAGATGTCGATACAAAAAGCACAAATTAATCAAACACAAAGAACGACACAAACCACAAGGAGAAAATTGTCATATGACTGACATCTGCGTTTGCTATACCAACGTTGTGAGCATATCGGCAGGATCTATGACATCCGTTTCCATTAAAGATAAAATCATCCCCGATTTATGGCAAATTAGTTGAATATGTCTAAAATTTGTGCTAATATAATGGACACACTATCCATCTCTTTGTGTTAAGGAGTCTTCTAGCGTCAGTTCCGAAACGACAATTGTACAATCTCCCGGATCGCTCACACTGCTCCTTGTATTGGTAAACTTTCCATTTTGGTGACATTGTTATGATAAAAAGAAAAGAATGATAGCTTCTTCCAGATTTCATCTTAGTATAGTTAGTCCGGCAACATCACTGGATGACACAATCCCATTGTGAAAGATGCTTTTTAATTACAAAATTTTAATATTTGTCTCGAAGGGAATGTTTTTTTCTTCTGTAAAATGACCTCGTTCATTAAATCCCGATTGAAGACTGTAAAAGCTCAATGGTGTATGTTCATATGTTAATTTGGGAAACCACGGGTCGCCAACGATCGCCGCGAAAGCACATCCACGTTTAGTGTCCTTAAGAAGCAATATCGTGCTAAATTCTTGGACACAAACATAAAATAAAAAAATAAATAAATAAATAACTAAATTTTATTAAGACAAACTCCTCACATCTGGAATATGATTTGACTCCAATAGTTCACCAATTTCGTTTTTATAGGTTATTCCTGTGAAAGTCTTGAATCTGACACTTATCCATTTATCAGGGGCCGGAAAAGCGGGAATATTAACTAAAATGGAAATGTGAAACGTCATCGTCTTCGCTTTCAATGGATTGGAATTACGCTAACAAAGAAAGATCTATTCTTATTTGCTTAGCTGAAAATTTTAGAAGCAGAAGAACGTCTCTCCAATTTAGCCAGCTTCATTTCGTCTTCTGAACGCCTTTGAAGCGTTTTTGTTCACAACTCAATTCAGTTCGAGGTACTAATGTGTGCCAAAAACGAAAAACCATGTTTGAATTGACAGAGGAAATTTACCGTTACTGTAACCTTACAAATAATTTTATTAGTTTGTTGATAAACTCAGAGGAGGGAAATATGGGTGGGAGCATTTGCGAAGGTCAGTACACAATTCCGACTTTAAGAGACTGTCTGCGTTAGAACAGATAAGGCAAATTTCGGCTTTTCACCGATTCCGCTGATTTTGTTCTATGAACATCAACCATTATATCCCATAAACAAACATCATATTTACTGAGCTCAATGCGATTGTTTTTCGTTGTTGGCGAGACTGTTTACAAGGTGACCTCAAAACTATCCAATTTACCTTTGGGAATTCTACAATTTATCTATACATTGCCGGCGCTGCAAAAACGTCATTCCTCGCTCAAACTCGCTTAAATATGTTACACACAAAGTTTCATTTGTCACTAACAATTTAAATGTTTAATTTTTGTTTTCTGTGAAATTTTGACTATTTTCACAAAAGTGGAACCTGTCTTAGGGTCAAGTCTATTTAACTCAAAAGCACTGACACCTACTAATGTATGGAATAAAATTTGTAGCATTCTACGCTGCATGCCGTAAAAAGCTCCGCGATTTCCCCTAATATTGACAGATTTCAATCGAAACTATACATAAAGCCATCAGACCGATAGACACGTTTTCTGAACCGAACTCTTTTAGAAATACAATAATAATCACTTGTTAAATTTTCTAGCTATTTAGCCATATTTTAGAGAAGATCTATCCTTTTCTTTTCTTTTCTTTTCTTTTCTTTTCTTTTCTTTTTTTTTTTTTTTTTTTTTTTTTTTTTTTTTTTTTTTTCCTATTTCACCAAATCTTATTTTTGTTACATTATTATGTACATGGCTTTAACTCTTATTACTACGTGAAAAATTAAAAAATTGAAAATTAAATAGAAAAAAAAAATGCCCTTGGGCCCGTTTCTCGAGAGTACCGGTAATTTCCGGGCCCGTTAACTTATCGGGGCTATTATCGGGAAATTTTATCGGGCCCGATGTTGCGTTTCGCGAAGCACCCGTAACTTTCCCGGTAATTTCCGGGCCCGGTAAAATATGAGACCATTGCCACGCTCGTTCGCAAGAGAAGGAGAACGATTCAGGACACGTAATCCATTCGAGTCATTCGAGAAAAGCAGGGTTTGGATGCAACAGGACTGTCTTCATGCTTTTTGAAGGATAATACAATACGTTCTAAGTTTACTGAACTTTTTCGTTATATCAAAGGGGAGCAACCAAGAGAGAGCACTATTTTGCATCAGGCAGGGTATCAGCAATTACTTTCAGAAAACTCCTTGATGCGAAATAGAACCTGAAAAGGATTATGAATACTATCAACATGAATTCTTGTTGTGAGCATCAAACTAATAGTTAGGATCAGTATATAATTCCTTCAAAGTTGTAGAAGAGATGAAGCAAAGCAAGCTGTGGCGACCGCCGGGTTAACAGTGTCTGCGCGATGTCCTATTTCAACGCCTATTTCAACAGTTCGTACTGATACAAATTTACTTTTAGCAACCTTAGTAAGTATAGAGGATATTGGGAATAAGGAAGGATCTCATACAAGTTTTAAAATTGAATAGCTATAGTTCAACTGGCGTGATTTGATCGTCTTCTCCGGCAGACATATGCATTAGGCACTATTTTTACCGATCTGAAATCGGCTTTTTTATCATACAACAAGGCTCGATCAATTGAAATGCGACTGAAACTATTTTGCAGAGAGTGGAACGATTTTTCAGTTCTTTATTCTCGTTTATCTATCGTGTGTAAGCTTCTTATTCTTTTTCCCTCTAGTCAGTGCAGCAAAAACTGCATTTGTGTATTTCGATGACGGTGCATAATTCGACTCTCATCGCGATCACTCTGTTTATATCAATGGTTAAGCTTACATTTATCTCAGTGTAACATGTCAGATTTCTAACTTCCTCCATCTTATGAAAATTCTGCAAGTTACAATTTCGAAGTAGTAATATGCAGCGAGTGAGCCGTGTTTACATGACAAAATATTTATTTATTTTTTTCTTCCGCCGTTGATTGATAATTTATAACAATAAAATAGTAATAATCAAATTTATATAGCGCCCATATGCAAACACCATAAGCGCTTTTCAAACATCTAAAACAACACTTACAGCAACAGCAACAGCAACAACGACAACAACAACAATAGTAGTACGCCTGTATTCACGTTTGCTTCCGGAGCCAGCGGGCAGCTTCTCGCTGTATTTCTCTACAAGTTCATTCACGAGCCACTCGATTCTCGCTCATGAAAGCCTAAATCTTTCTATGACTTCACAGTCAGCCAGGCCGACCAGAATGGGTCGTCTCTGACAAGACCGTGGTCTTCTAACTTAACAAAACAGTCCGCCTTCGGCCGCCATTTTGTTTAGTGTCGCAACATTTGCGATTTCCCGGTAACTTTACCGGAGGTCATGACCTCCCGTAAATTACCGGGCAAGTTACCGGGAAAATTATCGGGATCGTAAATAACGGGAGCTTCGAGAAACACCCGTTAAATTATCAAGGACTTAACGGCCACTTACCGGGCCCTGATAAGTTACCGGCACTTTCGAGAAACGGGCCCCTGGCCCCTTAATGTGCATTTCTGAGGTGATTTAGGCCTTTCAGACAGGTCAGCCGTTGGATACCCTATAAAATGTATTTTGATCTACACATTAACATCTATTTCTATTAGCTACCAAGCACAAGAAATACTATACGCGGTTACTGCGTTTTTGGAAAATATTTCTTTCCAAGACTGTTTCTTTTGTCGTTAAGATTCTTGTTATCTAACGTTCAACAAAAGAAGTAAAAGAAAAACAAGCTTTGATAAATTATGCTAATAAGAAAAATTACGTAACAAACAAGGACCACTGCGAGTAAAGGCTGGTTTCCATATGATTGCGGATCGCAGATCGCAATAAGGTCTGCGATCGTCTGCAATCATATGGAAACTACTTCTGCGATCGTCTGCGATCCTGCGATCGTGATCGTAGACGATCGCAGAAGATATGAACCATGTTCTTTCTAAAGGCTGGTTTCCATATGATCGCAGATCGCAGATCGCAGATCGCAAACAATCGCAATTGATCGCAGACGATCGCAGGAGATAGAACATGGTTCATATGGAAACCAGCCTTTAGATAGCACATGGTTCTATCTTCTGCGATCGTCTGCGATCACGATCGCAGGATCGCAGACGATCGCAGACGATCGCAGACCTTATTGCGATCTGCGATCCGCGATCATATGGAAACCAGCCTTGAGACGTTTAAAACTTTCAGCTAAACAAGCAATGACAACGTTGTGTTCTTTAACTTGATAAAATGCCTTCCCAGTGGATCTGTGTTCTTAAACTACCTTCTGTATCCTTTGACTTTCACATTTATTTGTCCCCGTAGAGAAACTTTTGAAAACACCACTTGATGTCTTATGGTTCCTTATTTTGAATTACACACACTAACGAGTTTCGCCGGTCGCAAATTACACAATCCACTTTTGACATTTTTGAAACGCACGGAAAATGTTCTTTTAGGTAAAATAAAGACAACGGACCATATAATCAAAGCAAACTTACTGTGAAGCCAGTCATCTGGAGGATTGTTACTCCACATAACTGCCGAAAGAAAACAAACTGAATAGAAACAGAGTCGCACTCTCGTACTGCTCATGTAGCGAGGCTGACACATTACCACGGTATTTACTTTTGTTTTTAAATTGCCTTGTGTCTGCGGAGAGAAATGTCCTTTTAGTTATGGTGACAAGTTTGTAAATTTTCCATCCAGTGATCCATTGATTTTTTCCCCTAACTTCCCGCACACGTAGAAAATGAGTTGTCAATCTGTTAGATAGTCTGATGTGTGAAACGTCTACCCCTCTCCCCCCTAACACAAAAATCACCTCTTCAAACGATAAAAGCTTCATAAAAGAAGTAAAACAATTACAATTGTGTCACCTGGGCTATCGACAAATCGACAACATAAAATCGAAATGGCTCCCGAGTCGATAAGATACCCTAAGAGATCAATGTTAGCGGCATTTTTCTCATTTTGTGCGCGATTGGACGTTTTATTGTAATTTTTATTGTATCATTTTATCGATTAGAAGCGATTGATTTTAGGAAAACGTTCTATCCACAAAAGTGATCCGTATTTGCGTACATGTTAGGACATGATCCTAACGCAGCAACGTACACGCGGCAGAATATATAATTTAATCTGACCACGTTTACTGGCTGACCCTTTTTTTATTTATTTATTTATTTATTTATTTATTTATTTATTTATTTATTTATCTATTTATTATTTTTTTTATTAAAGGATTGTAATTAGCTTTTTTGGCTACAAGTTTTTACAAAGTTAAAAAGTACGGCTTCAGGGCTACCTTAAATTTTTGGAAATTCAAGATAAAAGTAAAGAAAGGAAAAACAATTATCCCAAGTTGATACACGAATCGTCACGTACTCAGTGTTCTAAAAATAATGACTAATGGAGTTAAACACTTCAATCATAGCTTTAAAGATGAAGCACCTTTAACCCGGTACGCGGTATCCATATCCAGACATACTTACTGCAGAATTTGTTCACAATGAAACTATTTTATTAGAACAATGCATTTGGTTTGACTTCTAGAACTATTCAAGGTATACATGGAATCTTACGTTTGCCTCTTAATTCATTGATCCGGCTTAATACCTTACAAATTAAAAATGAGCTACAGTCCTTGCTAGCTACAGAATTAAGAAAAATGATCCCTTGATATTTCCCATGAGAAAGTTCAAAAATCAGAGACAATGCTTTAACGTCTGAAGATTGGCATCTTATTCCTCCTCTGAAGTCTAACAAGGAAAACAGCAAACGAAATAAAAATCAGCAGTACAACAGAAGAGAAACAAACACGCGCTGAAATTAACAAACTGCAAATAGAAATTGATCACATGTCTGTCATCCGTGTTTGTTGTGTCGGCTTTGTGAGCCAATTGCAAGAAACTATGATATCGCTTAAAAAAAAAAAAAAAACAAAACAAAACAAAAAACAACAACAACAACAACAACAACAACAACAACAAAAAAAATTTCAAGCAGTTTAGTTCGCTGTTTTGAAACTTGTGGTGGTAACTGGATATAAATGGCTATTATTATCCATCTTTGGTTTTAATGAATTAAGCCATCAGTGCTAATTCTGCCACATCACTCCATGACACAGTCCAATTGCAAAGAAGCAATTATGTCCAGAAATGCACCAAAGTTAAATTTGGCTTTATAGACGAAATCTTGCCACAGTCAGATAACGGTGACGAATGTTTGAATTGACACAAATGTTCAGCTTGCAAGAGTCATCATTGCTAGATAAACAAGAAAAGTGGGGCTTTTACAGTAATTTTTTACTGCTGGATAGAGCGGTGGATATGCAATAAAGGCTCCATCTTTTGAGGTTAAGAAAGAGCACTGCATGTATTTTTTGGTTTCGTTGGTCCTGTTCGTGTAAACTAATTACTCGGGCCGTAAGGCGGACTGAGTTAAGGTTTCGGTAGCATTATCAAATTCTTTTTTCTTTTTGGGGTCGCGATGGGCCGAGAGATAAGACTTCGGGCCACGAGTTATTGTTCTCAGTCTCGTTTTTTGTACTCGGCTGGTACGAGTTACGTTTTCTGTCGTGTTATCGAATTCTTTAAATTCTCGGTCGCGTTCTTTGTTTTCGGGCCGTGAGGAGTGTTTACAATATGCGAGCCAGATGTGCGAGGCATGAACAAAACATGCAAGGCATGCGAGGCATGAACAACCCCAACATAAACTGCTAACCTTTAAGCTAACCGGGGAGCTATTTAAGCTAACCTTAGTGCTATTTAGGCTAACTGGAGTGAGCTTTAGTCTAACCGGAGTGTTTTTTAGGCTAACCTGGGTGCCTCAAGGTTAGTTTTTTTTAACCAAAAATTTGGCAGCTAAATCAGTCTATGACCTCGCGAGCCAAGATATATAAAGATGTCTCACGTTTACTATAGAAAACCAATAAATGTAGAAACGGTTTATGTCTTCAAATGAAAGGTGAATAACAAATGCTTCCCCTGAATTTCATTTAAAAATATAAACAGCGAAACGTTGAAAAACGTACAAGGTTCAAACGTACGCGTGATGCGTAACATTACTCTAGATCTCCGGAGGGGGTGGGGGGTAATTCTCAACAGATGCGTGGGTAGGGAGGTGTTGCCAGGGCGTTCAAACGCTGACCCTGTTTAAGACACAATTCTCCGATTTCCCTATCCAGTTTAAGACAGAATTCAAAATTTTCAGGCCCTTTCTAAGACATTTAACCCAAAATCACACCCTGTTTAAGACTAGAATGAAATAGGAATACACTAGTTTCTTATTGTATTTTAATGCATTGGCAATCACAATCTGTTTAAGCCATTGGGTCATGTAGGGATACCCTGTTTAAGAAAGAAAGTGATGAAATAGATACCCCGTTTACGGACAAAACACCCTGAAAACCATACCCTATCGGACCGCAGGTCCCCGTTAAGGTCACATAAGGGAGCATCCCCCCGGGTCTAGATAATATCGAAAATTACGATACGTCATTGACCCGGCGTCACATACATATTAGGACCGTACAAATGGTTTCTGTCTCTAAACGAAAAGTGAAAACGTAAGGATTAAAGCCCGGGGATTATAAAAAGCATTCGTATGACAAATGTCGTTTTCCCCTGTATTTCATTCTGACTGCAAGAAATGCAATCCTATCTGGTGGTTACTTATTGCCTCACTATATCTCTGTAGCTACCTATTTGGTAGCCTGCGAGCAAGCTCTCTTGGGGGTGGGGGGCGGGAGGGAGAAAGAGGATCCACCCCCAAGAGAGCTTGCTCGCAGGCTATCTATTTGGGGGAATTGGCAATGCTGGAGGTTATCACTGTTAAAAGATTGTAGGCTTTAAGCACCACACAGTCAAATATGGCCCGAGTATAAGCTGGATACAGCTTCTTGTTGTGACTACTTTCCACAAATGATTTTACAGAAAGAAAAACCCCTCACATCTGCAATAAAAATTGACTCAAGTAATTTACCCAATCGGACTCCAGCTTAAACTCGGTTTTTTTTATTTTTTTTTTTTTTATCTTTTTATTTTTTTTTTAGAACGCCTAATTTTGGAAATGAGGCTGAACGTTCTTATATTTCTTTTGCGATTTGAGGCCGAAAACGTTCTTCGGATGTTCTTAAATTACATGGTATACACTACATGTATTTTAGTTAATCAATGCAGACGTGATCAGAAAACCTATCAAAGTGCATTGCCTGCTGAGCTATGGTATCAAGAACCGCTGATTATGACAAACTGAGATGTGTGTCACCATTGTTAATGTTATACAAAACATGCTCCTAAGCATTTTGGTTCATTTACATTTGTTACCTTGATTTTATATACAGATAAGCAAAATAAAAACGTTCTTAATCGATTCTCAGCCTGAGGAATGTAAGAGATAAGCAAAATAAAAACGTTCTTAATCGATTCTCAGCCTGAGGAATGTCCTTGATACGTTCTTAAAATTTTGGTTAATCTCAGCCTCGACGTTCTTATATAAAAAAGGTTCTTATAAAAAAAAAAAAAAAAGAAAAAAAAAAAAAACACAGAGTATATTCCAGAACACGTCTTATGAACGTGAAGCCCACTCAAAAGAAGCAGCCAATATTCAATATTTAAGGCAAAAACTCGAAATTCTGTTTTGAAATTTTTTCTCCTATCGACTAAGTTTTAAATCCGAGATTCGATTAACAGAAGGAAATTGAAACATTCGGCGTATATTTATAAAAAAAATATATTAACCACATCATATAATGGGCCTGTTTTTGTATAAATGACCTGCTAATCAATTTCTCACGCGCGTTTAGTGGCATGAGCAACCCACCTACTTAACCAACTAAGCCCTTGAAGGAAGATGTGTTCCATCAGACTGGACTTTCAAAAGGCTTTTCCGTTTTTAAAGAGAAAATAAATGGGGCGTTTATCGAAATTAAGCGCGAACTAAATTGATCCCTCAAAACGTTTTCGAATACAATTTGGCGTGGCAAATGACAAAAGTTTATTGGATTTATTTTCTAATAGGTAGCTTTGCGCGAACGTGTGTGGTGGCTTGCGTGTCGGCCAAAAATTTGCGTGTTTAACCGGAATGCCTAATTGGTGTTCAGACTTGATCTGTTACCGCCTCGCTACTTATATGCTGATAATGATTATGAAGTTTAAACGCTAACCATACACAAAGTTTGCCAAGAAGATTTTATGACCTACATCTCTTTTAAAACGTAGCTTAAGGCTATTGTCTTCTTCTATCTCAGTTTCGTACTCAAACAGCTGCAAGTTCTTCCAATAAGTGCAGGATATTCGAAGTGCGGGAGCTTGAGGAGTTATTGACTATTACGATGGTCCGTTGCTAGGGCTTTTTCTCCTGCAACTCTCAGGACTGAGAGTTATAGGCTATAGACAAAAGTAGAATGCATCGAATGTAACGAGACTTGGAAAGGAAGTAGGTGGTTAAATTACCTAGCAATGACTGCTATTGGGACGTAATAAATGATGTCCAAATTTGGCATAAAAAAAAATATAGGAAAATAATGTGTTAATGCTGTATTGGTTTTTGGTATAGAATTCTATGCTTTCTGGTGAAAACCCCATCTCAATCGGATAAAAAGGAATGAAGTTACGGCTAATTAAAGAAATTCAAATTTCCCGCCAAATGACCAAACATGGTCAAACTTTAGGGGTATTTAAACGTGAAAATGATAAAATATATCGTAACGGAGAAAAGACAAAGTTGCAAAAGGAGACAAACAACGTGGCAGCGGTTTATAGTCTGGACAAAAAGCAGCGACAGACTGCGAAAATACTGGGGAAACAACGATTATAATGCCAAAACTATTATGTGAGAAACTTTAAATTTAAATTCGGTCATTTTATGGGACTGTGAAAATTTAACACTTAGTACACAATGTAACGAAAATAAACAATTTGTTATTACTCATGGGAAAAAATATATTCTGTTTTTTCTTACCTTACATTTTCGTCGGGCAACGTGCGCAAGTCACTGTTGAGCCGCTGGGCTAGCTAGCTATTCAATACGGCGATTAATACATGATCTGTCAGTTAAGTTACGCGTTATCGAACTAAAAATATCCCTCTTTAAGATCTTTCAGTGCCACATTTCCCAGACTTTCGTATAGATTAAAAACCAAAAATCCCTATAACAACAAAGCAGATGACAAGTATGTTGTCTTATTATCGACAGCTTGTGTGAAAGCTCATGAGACTATTTTTATCACAAATGCATTTTGGTCAAACGTTTTCAGACCCTTCAGATCTCAACTTTAATCATGCAGCGCCAATTTTCCCGCTCATGATAAACAGGAAGCTTTTTTCAGCTTGTACTCGGGCCATATTTGACTGCGTGGTGCGTAAGCTTACAATATTTTAGCAGTGATAACCTACAGCATCGCTAATTCCCCCAAATGACTAGATACAGAGATATAGCGAGGCAATAAATAACCACCAGATAAAATTGCATTGTTTTGCAGTTAGAATGAAATACAGGGGAAAATGACATTTGTCATAGGAATGCTTTTTATAATCTCCGGGCTTTAATCCGCACGTTTTCACCTTTCGTTTAGAGACAGAAACCATTTGCACGGTCTTCATATGTATGCGACGCCGGGCCAATGACGGATCGTATTATTCCTGGTATGATCTAGAGTAATGTTACGCATCACCCTTACGTTATCTTTGTACGTTTTTCAAAATTTCACCGTTTATATTTTAAATGAAACTCAGGGAAAAGCATTTGCTATTCACCTTTCATTTGAAGACATAAACCGTTTATACATTGATTGATTTTCTTTAGTAAACGTGACACATTTTAATCTATCTTGGCCCGCGGGGTCATAGACTGATTTAGTTGCTAAATTCTCGGTTAAACAAAACTAATCTTGAGGAACTAAAAAAAAAAAGCTAAGTATATAAAAAAAACGATAAAAACCTTTCGAATTTTTAAAGTGCTAGTAATGAAAAGATGAAATATGAATGGTTAGAAAAGTTGGAAAGTTAAAAGATGCACAAACGACACTATAAAAATAGACATATAACCAGATTAAGTTTCTTCGCGTATGTTCATCGCATAAAGTTTAAGTGTCTTCCCCTTAAAAAAAATAGAAAATGTCTCTCTCTAGGTAAGTGAATGCCGTTTCTGTTCTGTTCTGTTCTGTTCATTTGTGTCTTGCATCTGCCATCCTGTATGTGACACGTCATGTGGTGAGCTTTGTACTCGGCGCCTCACGGCGGAGATGCACAATCTGCGAGTTATCGAGGCATGCAAGGCATGCGAGGCGGACGTGTGAGGCACTCAGTTTAGTCTAAAAAAAAAAACTCCGGCTAGCCTATAAGTCTAAAGCTTATCTCTCGGCACATTACAACCCCAAAAACAAAGAAATAATAATTTGATAATGCTACCGAAACCTTGACACGTGCCGCCTTACGGCCCGAGTTATGAATCATCAAGTGTACAGGATAAGAGAATTGATCCTTTATTTAGGGTTTAAAAAAAAGACAAACGGAAAAAAATGTTTATTCTTTGCCCTTGGTAAATCTTAGTCAATCTTTTGTCCTGATAAGACTACACGCTACTACGTTCTTTTTGTCAACGGAAGTCGCAAGAATACCTAAGGAGAAAAGTGAACTTGAAATTTAATTTACATGTATGTACTACGGATTTACAATGCTACATTGGTTCCTTGAATGCGAAAACTATTAACCGTATGTGACACGTTATTCACTGAACTTCGGACTCGGCGCCTCACGGCGGGGATGCACAATCTGCGAGCCATCGAGGCATGCGAGGCATGCGAGACATGCGAGGCAGACGTGTGAGGCACTCAGTTTAGCTTAAGAAACACTCCGGTTAGCCTAAAGAGCACTCCGGTTAGCCTAAAAGTCTAAAGTCTTATCTCTTGGCCAATCGCGGCCCCAGAAATAAAAATATAATAATAATAATTTGATAATGCTACCAAAACCTTAACTCGTGCCGCCTTGCGGCCTGATTAATGAATTATCAAGTATACAGGGTAAGAGAAGCGATCCTTTATCGAGGATTTAATAAGAAGATAAACAAAGAAAATGTTTTTTCTTAGCCCTTGGTAAAGTATCAATCTTTTGTCCTAACAAGACTACACGCTACTACGTTCTTTTTGTCAACGGAAGTCACAAGAAGACCTAAGGAGAAAAATAAACATGATATTGAATTTACATGTATGACTACGGATTGACAACTCTACATCGCTTCCTTGAATGCGGAAACTATTCACAATTTTCATCGATTTCTTCACCCTCACTTCTTCGTAACCAGCGATGAGACGATCTAATCCTCAGTTTCTTGTCTAGTTGTATTCGGCTAGAATCCGCAGCATCAAACAACTAAAGAAGCTGTTTTTACAAAATTGGCGCGAAAACGTGACGCGCTCTTCATTCCCCGCATAAGCCTTATTTCGCATAATTATGACATTCCCCAGACCATGCCACATGCAATTCCGCAAACTCATTCTTCCTTTTACCCTCACCGAGGAGCGTTGCGTGACAAGACACAGAACGGCTACGAGGGAGACTATATGTTCTTTGACAATTAATGATTTTAAAAAGGTATTGGATGTTATAAAACTGATCACCTACCAAGATCGTCGACACAAGGTTCATGTCTAAAGGCTTGACGTCATCTGCCTTTTTTCCACTATTACACCTTCTTCTTGAACACCTCTTCAGCCTTCTGAAACGTCTTCGTCTCCTTCTTTTTGGCGGCCGATCAAAAGCCTCTCCATTTTCCATCAGAACGCATATCAGGAGCAACAACAGAGTCAACAGGATAAAGAGACGCTTTGAATCCATTCTTGATTCTTAATTTGGAAAACGTGCAAAGCACAATTTACTTTCTGGCACCACGAAATCTGAAGTTGTTCTCGACCGGCGGATTTAATTGTTGGCCCAGCCTGAAAACGCTTGTAAAAGAATACGCTGATATGATTGGCCAATTACTCCTACCATGATGCTCTTTGGACCGTTTCCAACCACCACTGACCTCGCTACTTCTGTTCTACTGCATTCCTGTCACTTAATATTACCAGACAATTGGGTCAGTTTTTTTGTCACCCCATATTAACAGATAATTGACTTGATAATTGACTTTGCTAATTTACCTGGAGAGAGGAGATCAACGGCTACCACGTTTATGATATTGAATATGGAAAAGACGAAGGTCCATGTTCATTCTTTTACAATAATACGCTCCACACATCAGTACTATGAGGTGTTTGCGGTCAATGTCCAATGCGCCTACCACATCCAACAGAAGAACTGTAAACCGCCATAAGACTATGTGAAGCGTTCGGTATAAAAAAAAAAAACATATTACCATTATTTCACTGTTGACAAAGAGTGTTTAATTCATCGCTTACTAATGATGTGCACATCTGTAAAAGGAAGTTGTTTATCGATTCTTTTTCAACCAATTCCGGTTTTGATGACTTTTTCTTCACAAGTTTCTCTTTGGATTTTCACAGCCAGGAACACCACGCAAGTTAAAATGATCAGAGAAATGAAGCTCGATGGGCCCTTTCGCGTTGCCATCGACAGGACAATGTATCTGATATGCTAAATTCCCAGGGCTGGAAGACATTGGAATATCGCAGAGCAATTGACCTCTTGTCCTTGCTCTGCAAGTTCAGAAAAAAAAATGGCATCTACAGAAAATGCTGAACTTCATCTATTTACATATCCTTCTGCACGCTCATGTGGTCATGCTTTTAAGTTACTCACTATTAGATGTGATGTTTATAAGTTTTCCATTTCAAGTACCAAGACAAGAAGCTTTTGCAAAGTTACTTGAGCCTTTTAAGGAAACTATCTCTACGATTCATTAATTTACAGTTTGAGAGTTTTATTATTATTATTATTATTATTATTGTTTATTTTTTCTTTTCCTCTTATCAAGTGGAACTGATTTTAAAATGCCAAATTTAATTTTTTTACAGAAACATTATTCCTTGAAAATATTATCTTTTTTTTTAATCGAAATGAATTGTGCATAGGTTTTTTAATAGCTCTTTTTTATATACTTTAAACTTGTAAATAGCAATTTGTGTGGAATAGTTAAAAAAATTATTATTATAAAAAATTATTATTATTAATATTATTATTATTATTTTTATTATTATTTTTATTATTATTATTATTATTATTATTATTATTATTATTATTATTATTATTATTACTCTTATTTTTTAGTTGTAAGCTCAGTCATGCCTATCCAGTAATGAAATTGAACTAATGTAATAAATAAATCAATAAATAAATCAATAAATAAATAGATAAATAAATTTGTTGGCACAATTTGATGTCATATGGCTCCACATTTTGAAAACAAAACACACGCAATTTTCCTTTGCAAATTACACAATCCCCTTTTGATATTTATTTAAATGCCCACAACATGTTTTTTGCGTAAAATAGGGCTGACAGCCTGTATAATCGAAGTTAACTTTACCGTAAAGCAGGACATATTGCAAAATTTTACTCCAGGTTATTACCGAAACCAAAACAAACTAAATACCTAGTAACAGAGTTGCACCCTCGCACCGCTCACGTAGCAAGGTAGATACACTACAACGGTTTTTACTATTGAATGTAAGTTGTCTTGTATATACGCGGAGAAATCCACTGCGATTATTAGTCCAGTCAATCTGTGACATTTGATGGCTAAACCAATAACAAATTTCAACAAAAACGAGACATGTCTCATTTTATTCCCAATTTATTGGGGAATAACATACTAAAATTCACTGTAAAAGGAAGCATTGGACCAATGTCATTTTGGACAAAGTTCCAATCAGTATAATTTCATCTGAAATTGTATGCATCTTTAATTTCGACTTTATTTCTAGCTTGAATGAGAATATATAATTTGATTTCTTAAACAATTGATATGTTTTTTTTATAATTGATCATGATAATTAGTTTAGAGTCAGCTTGCATGAAAAAAGTTGATCGCTCTACTAGTAATTTGTATACATTTTGTATACCAATATCCACACTGTTAAGACGTCAGAATATGGAGGAATCTATAGGTGATCTGTGTTGTATACTAAAAGTATATACTTATGACAACCTGTCCACTGAACACAGTTTGTAGTATACTTTTTGTATAATTCAAAGATGTTCTATCTTGTGGCAGTCTTATGATGTATACTTTTTGTATAGTGTGAAATTGCATCGAATACAAAAAGTATACATCATCAAAACTTGTCTGTGTTTAAGTTTGCTTCAAGTATACAAAAAGTATACTCCAAACAAACTATTTCACATTAGTGTAGGATTGGTGTATACTCAAGGTATACAAAAAGTATACTCAAGGAGCATTTGATTTTGTGAGGGAACATATAGCGCGCTTGTTTAGTTTAGTCTCTATGGATTAATGAACGAGTTATATTCATGTGTAGCGCGGTTGTTTCGGATCATGGATTAAAAAACGAGTTATATTCATGTGTAGCGCGCTTGTTTTGGTTCATGGATTAAAGAACGAGTTGTATTCATGCGTTGTGCGCGCCTGTTTTAGTTCATGGATTAAAAAACGAGTTGTACTCATCCGTTGAGTGCGCTTGTTTTGGTTCATGACTTAAGGAACGAGTTACATTCATGTGTAGCGCGCTTGTTTCGATTCATGGATAAAAGAACGAGTTATATTCATGTGTAGCGCGCTTGTTTCGGTTCATGGATTAAAGAACGATGAACATTTATTTGTAGCGCGCTTGTTTGTGCTGTATGAATTAAAGAACGAGTTGCATTCATGTGTAGGGCGCTTGTTCCGGTTCATGGATTAACGAACGACCTATATTCATGTCTAGCGCTGTTGTTTCAGTTCATGGATTAAAAACGAGGTATATTCATTTCAAGCGCATTTGTTTCGGTTTATGGATTAAGGAACGAGTTATATTCATGTGTAGCGCGCTTGTTTCGGTTAATAGATTAAAGAACGATGAACATTTATGTGTAGCGCGCTTGTTCAGGCTCAAGCAGTTTAAGGCCTGGGTTTGAAGGGTGCTCAGAAATTATGAATGATCCCCTATATCTTCGGTTTGTCTGCCTAGAACAGGATGAAATTTTCCCTGAATATTAAACTTGATGTTTTCTTTTGCCTTAACGTATAATTTTGATCAGGTGACACATCACGTGACCAAAAAATGAGAATTTCGTAAATCGGCGATATGGCGGCGAATATTCTTTATAAAGATAACTGAATTAGTGTTTCCGAAGCAGATTTTAAATATTTAACTTTCTACGTTTGGAATGACTGTCCTTAAGTTTGTAAATTGGAGAAATCAACGATCAAAGGTTGAATTTTGACTAAAAAATGACCTTTGCCCTGATAATTTTTTTCTGGAGAACAATGGACGATCATTCCCAACGTGAAGCGATGGAGATATTTAATCTTTATTAGAAACGCGTTTTTGTTTGATGTTATCTCTTAAAACCGTCGCCTACCTGTCAAATCTTTGCTTATTTCACAAAAATGATCACGTGACATGTCACGTGATCTATAGCACTACTTATTATGCTTAGAATTTTCAGAATGATGAGATCTTTTTATCTTCCAAATTTCAGTTCAGTGCCATTGAATTTGTTAAAGTTATCTAGAATAAACCATTTTTCCAGGCCTTAAACTGCTTGAGGGCTTTATGGATTAAAAAAAACGAGTTGCATCCATGCATAAGGTGCTTGTTTCGGTTCATGGATTAAAGAACGAGTTATATTCATGTGTAGCGCGCTTGTTTCGGTTCATGGATTAAAGAACGAGTTATATTCATGTGTAGCGCGCTTGTTTCGGTTTTTGGATTAAGGAGCGAATTAAATTCTTGTGTAGCGCGCTTGTTTTGGTTCACGGATTTAAGAACGAGTGATATTTATGCGTAGTGCGCTTGTTTCGGTTCATGGTTTAAAAAAGGAGTTATATTCATACGTAACGTGCTTGTTTCGGTTCATGGATTTTATTAAATTCTCAGCCTCAGATATTGCATTTCTAGCGTTCTGATTGGTTCACTAAATCCCGGTTATCAGCTTATATACCGTAGTTTGACCTTATATGGAAAACGAATGGCCCAGGTGTCACTAAGCTAATTTTTTTTCGGCGGGAAGCGAAAGTTTCTTCGGCAAAAATGTAGAAAAAAAAAAAAAAGAAAAGAAAAGGAAGAAATACCAAACAATGCAATCTCAATATAACAACAATAAAAGCCACAAAGTTCGGGTATGACACTATTTAATGGTACGTATCTCTGAAGTTTCCTTTAAAGTCAAATAAAATTGCACGATTTTACGATTTAGATCACATAAACTTAACAACAACAACAACAACAACCGGTTACCTTCAAAAATTTCACGATGGCTTGCAAATCCTGGCGGCTAGAGGTTAAAACTGATCAAAGAAATTTCTCAAGAAGAGCTTAATGCCTGCCTTTATATTTCTACGCATTTACGAGGACTCCAGTTAATAAAGTTCGTCTATGAAATCCATACGAGCGGCGGCCATAATGTTCGTTTCCTTCGCTCGGCACCACTCAGCAAAACATTTGCACAAACGTGCACAGCTAGATAAGCTTAAAGTTTAAAAACTTGCAATGAATACTTGTCTCAGTGAGGTTGTACCTCGTACACTTGGACTTGCCTTAAGTGTTTTAAAACGTCTGCAAGGAATTCAGTTCAGCGTAAAAAAAAGCCGTCCTTGATCCCTTCCTTCGCTCGGCACCACACTGCAAAACATTTGCTGAAATGTGCACAACTGTTACACTTCTCGATTAGCTGGAACTTCAACAGCACTTGAATGCTTGTCTCAGTAACTCGTACACTTAAACGTTTCTTGGATTTAAGATGTCCGCCTGTGTCCAATCTTCTTCGCTTTCGGTTTTTCATTCAACTCCGTTTGCAAAGAGCTGCGCTTGTCATGTGATAATTAAGTTTCGCGCGCTTTGGTCGGAAGTTGGCTCAACATCCGGTCGTTTTAATTTGAAAGAATTTTTTATTGAAAATAAAATTAAGGAAACTTTAAAAATAAATACCCAAACGCAAACAATTTAATAAAATAATTATTCCATTCGCGCTTGTTGGATATGAGATTGGTTATAGCCAACTCGGCACTTCGCGCCTGGTTGGCTATTTACCATCTCATATCCAACGCGCGCTCGTGGAATAATTGTTAAATACGTGTAGCGCGCTTGTTTGGATTCATGGCATTAAAGAGTCAGGGTACTTCGCTTATAGATCGAGGAAGATTCAAGTCATGACCTTTGTTTTCAGATGCAGATTCCAATGGTTAACCAATCAACTTAGTACTTTTCCATTTGTACCAATAGTACCAATCGACAATTTGTTTTCCCACAGCTCACAAGTGTTAACGAGATGCATTCCACCAATGGTGTACCAATGGAATGCCAGGTCACTCCATTGGTACCAATTATACCATTACTACAAATGGATGACCGGAATTCCGCTGTACTCAAACCGATCCGTTGTGAAAATAGTCTAAGTCCCCTTAATGAGATGCATTTCATCAATGGTGTACCAACAGAATGCCACGTCACTCTATTGGTACCAATCGTACCATTCGTGCCAATGGACAACCCGAATCCCACTGTACTCACACCGAGCCGTAGCAGAAAATAGTCTAAGTCCCCTTAAAAAGATGCATGCACCAATGGAAAGCCAAGTCACTCTATTGGAACCAATCGTACCATTGGTACCAATGGACGACCGGAATCCCACTGTACTCAACCTGAATGGTAGCGAGATTAGTCTAAGTCCGCTTAACGAGAAGCATTTCACCAATAGTGTACCAATAGAATGCCACGTCACTCTATTGGTACCAATAGACGAACGAAATATTTTTGTACTCAAACCGAACCGTAGTAAAAATGGTCTAAGTCTCCTTAATGAAATGCAATTCACCACAGGTGTATCAATAGTACCATTGGTACCAATAAACGACCGAAACCGCACTGGACTCACATCGAACCGCAGTCAAAATAATCTAAGTCCCCTTATTGAGATGCAATTCACCAAAGGTGTACCAATGGAAAGCAACGCCACTCATTAGTATCAATGGACGACCGGAATCCCACTAGACTCACACCGAACCGTAGTGAAAATAGTTTAAGTCTCCTCAATGATAAGCATTTCTCCAAAGGTGTACTAATATAAAGCCACGTCACTCTATTGGTACCAATCGTACCATTAGTGCCAATGGACGACCGGAATCCCACTGGACTCACACCGAACCGTAGTGAAAATAGTCTAAGTCCCCTTATTGAGATGCAATTCACCAATGGTGTACCAATGAAAAGCCACGCCATTCTATTGGTACCAATCGTATCATTAGTACCAATAGACGACCGGAATCCCACTGGACTCACACCGAACCGTAGTGAAAATAGTCTAAGTCCCCTTGTTGAGATGCAATTCACCAATGGTGTACCAATGAAAAGCCATGCCACTCTATTGGTACCAATCGTATCATTAGTACCAATAGACGACCGGAATCCCACTGGACTCACACCGAACCGTAGTTAAAATAGTGTAAATCCCCTTATTGATAAGCAGTTCTCCAAAGGTGCACCAATGAAAAACCACGTCATTCTATTGGTACCAATCATACCATTGGTACAAATGGACGACCAGAATCCAAATGTACACAAACCGAACCAAAGCAAAAATAGTGTATGTCCCCTTAATAAAATGCAATTCACCAACGGTGTACCAGTGGAAAGCCAAGTAACTCTATAGGTACCAAACGTACCATTGGTACCAATGGACGACCGGAATCCCACTGTACTCAACCTGATTCGTAGCAAAAATAGTCTAAGTCCGCTTAATGAGATGCATTTCACAAATGGTGTACCGATGGAATGCCACACTACTTTATTGGTACCAATCGTAGCATTGGTACCATTGGACGACAGGAATCTAACTGTACTCAAACCGAACTGTAGTAAAAATGGTGTCAGTCCTCTTAATGAGATGCAACTCACCCATGGTGTACCAATGTAAAGCCAAGTCACACTATTGGTACTAATCGTACCATTGGTACCAATGGACGACCGGAATCCCACTGGCCGCACACCGAACCGCAGTGAAAATAGTCTAAGTCCTCTTATTGAGATTCATTTCACTAATAGTGTACCACTATAAAGCCATGTCACTCTATTGGTACCAATCGTACCATTGATAAAAGTAGACGACCGGAATCCCACGGTACTGAACCTGATTTGTAGAAAAAATTGTCTAAGTACCCTTATTGAGATGCAATTCATCAAAGGGGTACCAATGGAAAGCCACGTCACTCTATTAGTATCAATCGTACCATTAGTGCCAATGGACGATTGGAATCCCACCGAACTCACACCGAACCGTAGTGAAAATAGTAAGTCCCCTTATTGAGATGCAATTCACCAATGGTGTACCAATGCAATGTCACGTCACTCTATTGGTGCCAATCGTACCATTGGTACAAATGGACGACCGGAAACCAAATGTACTCAAACCGAACCGTAGCAAAAATACTCTAAGTCCCCTTAATGAGATGCAATTCCTCAATAGTGTACCAATGGAAAACCAAGTCACTCTATTGATACCAATGGACGACCGCACCCCCACTGGACTCACACCGAACCGTAGTGAAAATAGTCTAAGTGATCTTATTAAGATGCAATTCACCAAAGATGTACCAATGAAAAGCCTGGTCACTCTATTGGTACCAATCGTACCATTGGTACCAATGGACGACCGGAATCCCACCATACTCACACCGAACCGTAGTGAAAAAAGTCGAAGTCCCCTTAGTGAGATGCAATTCACCAATGGTGTACCGATGGAAAACCACGTCAATCTATTTGTACCAATCGTAGCATTGGTAGCAATGGACGACCGGAATCTTACTGTGCTCAAACCGAACCGCAGCAAAAATGGTCTAAGTCCTCTTAATGAGCTTCAATTCACCAATGGTGTACCAATGGAAATCCAAGCCATTTTATTGGTAAAAATCGTATCATTGGTACCAATGGACGACCAGAATCCCACTGGACTCACACGGAACCGTAGTAAAAATAGTGTAAGTCCCCTTATTGAGATGCAATTCACCAATGGTGTACCAATGGAAAGCCACGCCACTCTATTGGTACCAATCGTTTCATCAGTACAAATAGACAACCGGAATCCCACTAGACTCACAAGGAACCGTGGCGAAAATAGTGTAAGTCTCCTTATTGATAAGCAGATCTCCAAAGGTGTACCAATGGAAAGCCACGTAATTCTACTGGTACCAACCATACCATTGGTACAAATGGACGACCGGAATCCAAATGTACACAAACCGAACCGTAGCCAAAAAGATTGTAAGTCCCCTTAATAGGATGCAATTCACCAATGGTGTACCAATGTAAAGCCAAGTCACCCTTTTGGTACGAATCGTACCGTTGGTACCAATGGACAACCGGAATCCCACTGTACTTAAACTGAACCGTAGTGAAAATAGTCTAAGTCCTCTTAATGAGATTCATTTTACCAATGGTGTACCACTGGAAAGCCAAGTCACTCTATTGGTACCAATGGACGACCGGAATCGCACTGGAATCACACCGAACCGTAGTGAAAATAGTCTAGGTGCTATTAGTAAGATTCAATTCACCAAAGGTGTACCAATGAAAAGCCAGGTTACTCTATTGGTACCAATCGTACCATTGGTACCAATGGACGACCGGAATCCCACTATACTCACACCGAACCGTAATGAAAATAGTCCAAGTCCCCTTAATGAGATTCAATTCACCAATGGTGTACCAATGGAATGCCACGTCACTCTATTTGTACCAATCGTACCATTGGCACTGTACTTAAACCGAACGGTAGTGAAAATAGTCTCAGTCCCCTTAATGAGATGCAATTCACCAATGGTGTACCAATGGGAAGCCAAGTCACTCTATTGGTACTAATGGACGACCAGAATCGCACTGGACTTATACCGAACCGTAGTGAAAATAGTCTGAGTGTTCTTAGTAAGATGCAATTCACCAAAGGTGTACCAATGAAAAGCCGGGTCACTCTATTGGTACCAATCGAACCATTGGTACCAATGGACGACCGGAATCCCTCTATATTTACACCGAACCGTAGTGAAAATAGTCTAAGTCCCCTTAATAAGATGCAATTCACCAATGGTGTACCAATGGAATGCCAAGTCACTCTTTTTGTACCAATTGTACCATTGGTACCAATGGACGACCGGAATCCCACTGTACTTAAACCGAACCGTAGTGAAAATAGTCTCAGTCTCCTCAATGAGATGTAATTCACCAATGGTGTACCAATGGAAAGCCAAGTCACTCTATCATGTAAAAAACCCTTAAGAAGGTATCATTAATTTCTGGAAGCCATTATGATCGTGCATTACGTAATTTCAAGGGCACCACACTAGTTAGAAATTAAACGTCTGAGTCGGACTTTTTACTTGCATCAGGTGGCGTTTGCTTAGGAACTGACACTTAGAACTGCTCACAATTACTCTACTCTGTTTTACAATTTTTTGTGAGGTATGCTGACTCTTCAACATCATTAAATATGTCATTGACCATAGCCAGTATCTCTTTAGCATGCTCTTCATCAAAAATTGCAAAGTTTAGCAAGATATAATCTACAGAAAACAGGTGTTTTAGGTCTTCAGATAAATCTTTGATAATTTCAGCAGTTAACATATCTTGAAAGCAAACACTTCGAAAAACTGAAATGTTTAATTAAGGGTACATGCTAGATCCTGTAACACAGCAGAAAATGTGATTCTTTCATCACTTGTCACTTGCCTCTCAAGAGGAGAAGTATTACTGCCAATACTGGCTTTGACCTTGAAAATTTCTTCCGGACAGGCACCGCAGTCACACTTTTGACTGCAAACATCTCAATATTTGTGAAGTATGGCAGGCTCTTCCACCTTCTTATTGAAAAACGGCAATATTTCACCACGCCTACAACTGGATCTGTTTTAAACAAATGTTCTCATAGTGGGATCAAAGTGACATAAATGGTATCCATGGTAATATATACATCATAGATAATACCTCTGAACCGTCCCTACCACCTCTTCCATCAGCTTGCACATATGCCTCCATACTTTTTGGCACACCAAAAATAACCGCCTTTTGGACAATCGGAATGTTTACCCCCATCCCTTGGACACTGGTTGCTATCAGCAACCGTATATTGCCATGGTCAGACAATAAGTCACTACGTGCACTATCTTTAATGCCTTGAGGGGTCTTGGAATGGTACATGGCCACCTCATATGTGGAATTGAGAAAGTGGCTGAATGTATCATAAATGTGTACCACAGGCTTTAAAGGATTGGCAGAAGATTAAGTTTTTTCTCGGAGCTTGGCTTGTTCTTTAACTCACTGATCAGCCAACCAAAGGTCTCTTCAAATTCACTTTTTGCTTTATTTATCACATATTTAACATTTAATTTGTCTTGTGACAACGTAATTGTTTTGACAGCAGACATGTTGAGCATTTTGACAAGTTCTTTCCTCATTTTTGCACTGGCTGTAGCTTCCAAACATAGCATGGGGACTTTTAGGACAACTTTGATGCTCCCAACACGTGAGAATGCAGCACGTATGAAATAAAGTTCAGACTAACTGCAACATTGAAATCGAGACATATTACCTGGTAAATGAATTTGTAAAGAAAGTAATGACTAAGAACTAAAGGGGCTTAC
The DNA here is from genome assembly GCF_977016875.1 of Pavona decussata. NCBI lineage: Eukaryota > Metazoa > Cnidaria > Anthozoa > Scleractinia > Agariciidae > Pavona > Pavona decussata. Next base: position 27,205 of record NW_028145430.1, on the reverse strand, counting down.
AACAAAGATGTATGAAGCAATGTCTCTGGATGATTAACAAACAGCCCAAACATTAGCGTCCAACACAGACGTCCTTAGAAGTTTGTCACATGTGGCGAACTCTTAAGGACGTCTGCGAGGGAGGCTGCTCAAACATTCATCATTAAGAGGAGTGTGATATGTGAATAGTCAAAAAAGGCAAAACATGTGTGCTCAGAAGATTTAAGTCAGGGAAATTTACTGTGATACAACACCTCCTAGGTGATGCACCATGGATTTCAATGGTCAGTTGTCTTTTTCTAAACATGTTCTGAGGCTAACTATTGGATATGTATCAATAAACAACAACAACAACAAAACAACTATTGTTCTTCAAGTAATCTAGTTTATTTACTCTATTGAGATTACTGGTCAATCACATTCATTGTATTACTGCAGGTTGTTGTTTTACATCCGTTGTTTCATTGCAATGATCAAAATTAAGCGCTTAAACGTTCAAATCGCATTATTTGCATTTCACTATTCCGGATCCCTATGAACTCACTTACAACATCTACAAGAAATAGGTCTTACAAAAAAAAAAAAAAAAAAATGTCACTCACAACGCAATGCGTTTCATCCACTACAACACCAAATATTCTCTCCCTCAAATTTGACAATAAATTATAGAAACTTTCCAAAGTTCCGGAATTGTAAATAGCACATCAACTTCGTTGCTTAATTTGAAGTCCTCCAACTTACAGCATTTCAAGTCGTACGTTTTACAAGACTTAATCTGATCATTGATCAGGGCAGTAAGAGAAGAAACCACCAATAACATCGGGTCTGAGGAAACGCGGAACGAAAGTTGACCTGACCGCTTGGATATATCTTTTATTACTGGAATCGCAAGTTGATAAATTAAAGATTTGCCGTGACCGGTAGGTAGAGAGACGAACGTATCTGAGCCGGAAACAAAGGACTTTAAGGCAGTTGACTGCTGTATTGACAAATCATTAAATTCGTCGAACATACCAATTACAGTAAGAAGAGTCTCATCGAGAATATAAACGTGTCCTTTCCTTTGACTCGTTCAAGAAGATCTCGCCGCCATCTTGATTTTTCACGATTCGGCGGGCTCAATTATCACTAGCGGTTTTATCACTTAACGGATGCTCGCACTGGAAAAACCAGTTTGACGAGAGGAAACAGGGTTAACTAGTCCAGAAGTTAGGGCTGCGGCGGCTTCAAAGAATTGATGCGATTGAGGCAGAGCCTCCTTTTCTCCACCTCAGTAAAAAAAAAAAAAAAAAAAAAAAAGACGAAAGGAGGCTCTGCTTGCAGGATGTCTATTGAAAAAATATAGACGACCAAAATTACCCGCCTGACTACCGAAGATTTGTCACGTCTGACTTGCACTCTAGCTGTACACATTCTTATTGTCATATTCTTACGAAATGCAGGAGATATATGTTTCCTAAACTCAGAGGAACTCGGTACGTTTTTCTTTATATAGTGCACAATGAATCCTTTAATTACTTTGCCCTTATGAAACAAGCTCAACGTTTCAGTCTTGTAGGGAATTCTAGAAGGTTGTCTGTCGTTACGGCGAGCGCGTTTATAATTGCGAATGGACTTAGTCCTTGATCTGGAGATCGCCACAGGATACTGATCAGTTTTCCTTGCATCGTCAATAAGTTGGTCTTTTGACTGCTCGTCATACTGGTTGGCCACACAAATACTTCCCTTTAGCACCATAGGTTGATCGGTTGTGTCACTGTTTGTCACATCACTAATGTCGTTCAAGTTCGATTAAATTATCTTTCGTGACTCATAGCTTGCTAGACTTCGCGATAACTTTGAAAAAACATCGGCATACTTTGACAGCTTCGAGGTCACTCTCTGAATGGAAATCAATTTGCAAATGAAATTTATTAATTGACAGACACACAGTAGACATTTTACTAACAATAGACCCACGGACTTTTTAACTAACAAAAGACGGATCGAAACGCACCAATCACTTTTTACAGTCTTCACAGCCAATAACATCGCGGCTTTACTGACAAACGACCAATAACATCTATATACCACCTACTGACGTTCCACAATTCACTGGACTCTGAAGATGACTTCCGCTCAGGTTGTTGAAACGTCAGTCAAAGTCACCACAAACAGTCCTCCTCAGAACTACAATAACCCGGGTGATCACAATTTACGCATTTATGTAAGCTCATTGTGCACACTTACATCAATATAATAATTTTACAAAAAAAAAAAAAAAAACCCTAGCACCTGGAAAAAGACTTGACTCAAGTATATACTTATTCGGATTTTGATTTATTCCAGAACACGTCTTATGAACCTGCCTTTAGCAACTCAATTATCACAATCTTTAACAAGAAAACTGATTTTTCACACGTCATCTTCGGTCTCGCGAGATACCTTTCGGAAAATTTAACATGCATTCATTGTACGTTTGTAAAGTTTAATTTGTTCCGATTTGTTTAGCTGCACATTTTAGAAACAGAAGCCCATCCCTCCAATTTAGCCGGCCTAGTTTCGCTTTCTGCACGACACGGGTCATTTTTTGCTGTTACGAAAAGTTCAAATGGCTGTCAAGCCTTTAAAAAAGTATTTTCACAAACATGCGGCTGAACGTTTGCGCTTAACGAAAATATGTGGTAAATCCCTTTAGCAATAAAATGATAACGATAAGCAAATAGCAACGAAAATTTATCCACATGAATAATGGAAAATGAGAAAACGTTCTAAAATTCTTCCTATCGATCTTTTCTTTTGTTCGTTTCTGTACGTTATCTGACTATTAATGATTTTAAAAAGGTTTGGGAAGTAATAAAACTGGTCCTCTACCAAGAATGTCGACACATGGTTTATGTCTGAAGTCTTGATTTCATGTGCCTTTGGCTACTAACAGATGGATTTAAACACTTCAATCGTAGATTTAAAGATTAAGCACCTTTAACCTGGCATGTAGAATCCATTAAGGAATATCATTTTTAGGGAAAGCAAGGGTACATGGACCTAGAAGATATAAGTGGTTCTATTTGTTTTCACTGGAACAAATTTTAGTAATGAGAAAGTTTTTGATCAAATTCACTTTCTCTACCCATGAGATTATTTTTCTTCTTTCGTAAGATCAACAAGTGAAACTGATGATTAACTGCGAAAACTTATGTTACTGTGGGAAATTGCAGTTTTGGGAGGCTTGTTATCCTCAAGAAAATGGTTATCCTAAATGAAGTAAAGTTGAAGCCATGCTGATCAATCAAACACGAGAAAGAGTCTTTTTTGTCCGATTTCCACCGACACAGCGAGAAACAGGTTGAAAAAAAAAAAAGCGAGGCGCAGTCGACTTTTTTAAACCATCTTTGAGGTGTTTGGAAATGCTATGTAACACTCTTTCGACTGTTTGATATAGCCTCTCAAACAATTAATATTTTTTTTACCAAATGATTATATTTTCAAACCATCTTATAGGGCAAGGATTTCCTTTGATTTCTCTTTGTGAATTATCGTTAAGAGCTACTGTATAATGTAGCTTTTCCTGAAGAGTAACACAGGGAAGTACCGTTTAGTAGCTTTTATTTGAATGGGCACACATTAGGATTTGTATCCAAATAAGATTACTAACAAACGCCATATGGGAGAATACAACTAAAAAGGTTAGTAAGATTAAAAATTCACCCACAGATCTTGCGTGAAAAATTATAAGGGCAAAAAAATATACTCGACGAATAAACCCAAATATATATATACTAACAAAGTTGGTGTAGTTTGGTCAGTACAGAAAAGGAGTATAAAGTACATTGAAAGAGTATATCGAAATAAAACAAGAAGTTTAACAGTTGCTCAATTAAAACTCGCGAAGTTGTTACATGGCATTCCACTGATTATGGGCAAAACGCGTTCACATATTAGTGCGTAATTAATTTAACTCATTTGCAACTGGTGATATTAAAAAGAAAATCTACATATGATGTACTTAATATCTATAAAAGTTTATCTTTTTTCTAAGAGGTCTTCACTGAAGGCGAAAATCCCGTTTATTAAAGTCATTTCTATGGTGGAACCAGCGAGTGGCATGTGCTGTAGTACAAAGGAATATTGGCAAGCAGTACCAAAGCAGTACCAAGCAGTTTCCAAAAAAGGAAACTGTAGATATTACGCCTGGGTTCATCGTGGACAGGCCAGTAAAAAAATGGACTACGAAAGAAAGCAAGACAAAGTCCGCAAACAAACGACAGCATTTAAAAGAAGAAAGAGACATCTCTCCGAAATCCGCTCGAGCAAGGATGTGTTTTTAGAACTTAGAGAGAGAACTGCTTATGATTCTGGATGTACTCTATATTAGGAACCATAAGTTTTAAATGCATGTAACTACATTTCAAAAGCTAAACTGTGCTACACTGAAAATCATGTCCCTCAATTTTGCAGTAGTCCCCCCTCCCCCCCCCCCCCCCCCAAAAAAAAAAAAAAAAAAATGAAAAGTTTTATGCAAATTTCACATACACTTTTGTGATATTTGGTACAAAAACAAATTGTGGTGGGAAGAAAGCCGAGCATGTGGAAATAGCAGCAATTTTCCACAACACTGGTGAAGCGTTTACGAAATTTATCTTGAACATGCACGCAGCGTTAACAGATTCCACATAACAGCATTTGGCAATGAAAGTATTTTTTACAGTAATGACAACCAACTGGAGCCAGAGTATCTGATTGAATGTTTAAGATCCTTTGCTTATTTTCTGAAAACCTCTGCTGTTAAAACTGGAAACGCGACACTTCTCAAACCATGAAAACTGTTCTCATAGGCGACAACGCAGACGTTTCCGATACGCCACTGCTTATCAGAACTATAAACCAGAACGGATATAACATAAAATCGATGTTTCAAGGGTTGGACTTGCACTAGTTTGCAGACAGCCAAACCTTAGTAAGGCATCTCACCAAAAACAACAACGGTCAGCTTCGCAACGCTGATAGTAGCATGTCAAAGGGAAACCTTCGCGACATTTACAGATGTCTATTCCAATGTGATTTTAAAAATTTCCATAAAGGTTTCGCTATTGTTGTTGCTCTGGGTAAAATTATATTTCAATCAAACCTTGCACTAACCACATAGAACATGATAAACAACAATCAAATGATCAATTTCTCTACAGCCTTATTCGACACAGTACCTTGACAGTTCCTATGTTAGGCTTATGACCCTCAAAAACAAGTCGTTTGGTAATTGCAATGGCTCCATCATCAAAAAAACTCTCGCAAAGAAGCTCGCTAATGCTGGTTTGACACTCGACGCTTTAAGGAACTCGCACGCGTCACTAGGACAGCGAGGAGTCGCCACACTGTAAGCAAATCCACCCTATTCTTTTCAAAGAGGGACAAAGTGCTCTATAACGTTGCAGAAAATTGTCAACTTTCTCAATTCAGAAACAGAGATGCCGGTGAATTAAAAGCATACTAACAAAACGCCTGCGAAACGACGTTGAATTCTTCAACGTGTTCTGTGATGAGCTGCTTGTTTATGAAAAGTCAACAAGGTCCATTACTCTTGTCGCATAAACACCGCAAAGTAAAAACAAATGTGTCTCGTAGAGAACATAATATTATTTTTGCGCACGTTCCAAATCCTAAAATTTTAAAGTGAGGTCGCGGTACAGCTTGATTTAGAGCCAGATAACTCTTAAAGCTTTTGTTTTCCAGGTCAGCGCTTAAGACTTAATCTACTTTTATAAGACACTTTTTGGGCATTTCAAATTTCGTTTCTGACTTAGAACTATCTCTATTGTATTTATTATTTAAAAAAAAAAAAGGTAATCAATAAAACCCTTCCAGCGTTTTTTCTGAAGTTCGATTTAAGGCCTTCTTTCACCTCAGAAAATGTAGTAAGCCACCTTAACGACAGAGTTTGTTCACAATTAACTCATTTTATTAGAACAATGCTTTTGGTTTGACTTCTAGAAGTATTCTAGGAATACATGGAATCTTAAGTTGGCGTCTTGATTCATTGATCCGACTTCACCCCCTACAAAATTAAAAACGAGCTTGCACTCTTTTACTAACTACACGATTATGAGAAAAATGCTCCCTTGATATTTCACATGAGAAAGTTCATAAACCAGAGAAAAAGCTTTAACGTGTGAAGTGTAGCATCTTATTCCTCCTCTAAAGCCTAACAAGGAAAACAGCAAACGCAATAAATTAAAATCATCAATACAAAAGAGAGAAGCATGCAAGAATCCCACACTGTAATAAACAAACAACGAGTAATAAAATGATCACACGCCTTTCATATCGTTTGTTATATTAGTTTTAAGAGCCTATTTCAAGGATCTATAATATTCGTTTCCAAAAAAATCAATACAAGATCTCAAGCAGTTTAGTTCTCTGTCTTTGAAACTTGTGGCCGCTAAACTGAATATATATGCGTTATTGACCAAGCGTGATATTGGCCAAGTTCTTTTTTTGCGTTTTTATGGACCGAGACGAAGTCGAGGTCCATAAAAACGAACAATAAAGGAAAAGAACAATAAAGGATTTATTATATGGCTTTACCTTCAAGTTAAAACTACAACAACAAAAAAAAAAAAAAAAAAAAAAGGACATGAAACTGCTCTACCCGGAAATAAATTCTTCTTAGCCGGCCGGTGCAAGATTTATTTTCAGCGCATTTTTGTATTAGCATGTAATCGTGGAAAACAAGGAATCCTAAATTATGTTAGGGCTCTAACTTTAAAATGGCGTAAAGGATGTATACAATTATTGAGAACGAAAAATATAGATTTTCGCAAAAGCGGGAAGATTTCAATAGAATCCGGCCAGAAACTTGCCATTTTTCAGCCGATCGCGCAGTGGCTTAAATAATAAACATCTTACTTAGTTTTCGGCTTCCAATCATTAATTCTTGAATGAAACAATAGATTTTGAGATTATATGCAAACATAAGCCGTAAAAAAAGAGCGGGTAAATCAGAAAACTGGGCGAAACTTTGATAAGATTTTGTTGTTTACAACAAGCAAGACGCGGCTAAATTAAAAACGTGCATGAGCTTCTTCGGCGAACTTGAGAAAAATACTCTTCTGAACTGCTCTAAACACTTAACGCAACTTCCACTACGCTATGATTTTAATACAGTCATTGCAAACCTAGAGAATTTATCAATTTGGCACTCGACTTGCGACAATAAGTTTTACAAAATCAACTCTATCTAAAATACTACACGCAGAGCAACTCACCGGTTCAACTCACATTCATTATAGCTGAAACAAAATTTTCACTACACCAGGACGATTCCATCCGATGTAGCGCGTCTGGTTTAAACTGTGGATACCTGAACCCTGATATTTTAAAGTTTATAGAGGTGGCTATCAAACTAAACCAAGAATTTTGAATGAAAATGAATTGCCGAATTTTTAGGGCTGTTTTCTCAAATCAATTTTTTCACTTGGAGGAGCCACTTCAAAGAGCTGAAACTCAAAAGGAATTTGTTTGTTTTTCTTCAAATTTGGACAGTAGCTAGTTTAACATATAAACAACAAAAACATGTCTGCGAATGTTTTCTTTTGAAATACTTTTTCTCCGAGAGCGATTTTTGTACGACCACTCCACATTTTTTTCATCCTATCTCAAAAATGGTCTCTAACTTTTTATTGCGATTGAATATGGCAAAACGCAAACACGTTTTTTTAGCGCTTTGGGTACGGAAACTGAAGAGCAAATTAAATTAGCAAAAAACAAAATTCGCTTTGACTTTGAAAAAGGTAATTCGGGCGCTCGCATTTAGAGGTCGTGAAAAATTCGACAATTCATTTTATTTCAAAATTCTTAGTTTAGTTTGATAGCCAGCTCTATAAGCTTTAATTTGATATAAGAGTTTAGGTATCTACACTTTAAACTGGACGCGCTACATCGCTTAAACGCGAGACATCCCTGAAGGTATAGGGTAACCTTAACAAATCTAGTATGGTCAGTTCCTAACGACTACTCTACAGTTTTATTGACTACAGTTTTCCCTTTGTTTTTAAACTTTTCTACTCCGTGACTTTCTTTGTAGGAAACAAAATACTAATTCGTTCCAGATTTCAACTTAGAAGAGTTCATACGGCAACATCAATCGATGACACAATGTCATCTTAAAGGATTCTTTTTAATTAATTAGAAAAAGACTGAATACAGTTTAATATTTTTGTCTGAGCAATGGCAATTTTTTTTCTGTCTTAAAATGACCATGTCTATGGATGTGCGATTGAAGACTGTAAGCTTAGTGGTATAATAAAGGAAACTATCTCTCGCAAACGATCACCACAAACGGACAACCACGTTTGGTGTCGTCGATAAGCAAGGACGAGCTAAATGCTTGGACACTGACATAAATGACATGATTTTATTAAGACAATCCCTTCACATCTAAAATAAGATTTAGTCCATTTACCAATTCCCTTTATAGCCTATTCCAGAAAACTAAAAACTCGCTAAAGCTAGAAATCGATTATTAAGGGCCACACAAAAGGTAATATTTAACTGGAGAGGTGTTTAAGACGTCATTTTCTGTTTTCGAAGATCTCGTTCAGGTCTTTAAAACGGATTCAGAGTACCGGAACACAGTTCTATCATGGGTAATCGGAAATATCGGTTTCGACTAAATAAAGGGTACATTTATTTCAAATAAAGTTGAATTACTCACAATGAAGTAGTCTTTAGTCTTTTTTCTGGTCGTTTCTCTCCATTTAATTCTTTTAGAATTTAACCCAAACATTTTATATCGCCATTAAGCATTCGTTAAGTCTTGGTAACCGTGCCGTGTTATTGAAACCCAAGGCGCGGCCACTAAGCGCGGGAGCGTTAACACTAATAAGTGACTGTTGTTCTAAACGATTTAACCGTTGCTGGGAGATTAGAGCTTTTGGCTGATCACTGAGCCGAAAATACAATAGAGATTGTTTTCAAATTCGTCTGCACGCGGTAAGAGCACTGCAAACTCCTTCCACCCCTTGCTAGTTGCAAAATGTAACAAAAAGATTACTCTCCCCACATTGAAGGAGTCAAAAACAATTTTGAAATATATGACTGAAATATTTGGGTTTTGAAATATGCTTAGTTTATTGAATTGCTGTTACCCAAACATTACTTGACGTATTGCAGTCCTGTCTTCCCAGCTTGAGCGACCGCCAACTCCAGCTTCTTCAGATGGCTTCAGCATCGTATGAAATTTGTTGTAGTTCTGTCACGGCAGTTAAATTACTTACACCTCTAATAAGCTTAAAGAGATATAAATATATATGGCAACAATCGCTATAATATACACAGGAAAACAAATCGAACACTTAAGAAAACGTCTTTCAAGCGCTCTTCTGGAGTAAACGTATTTAAAACGATGGTATTTTTTTCCAAACCTGGGAGGAAGTTAGTTTGTGGTTCCATGACAATATATTCAAAATAGACAACAAAATGTCCCAGTGAAACAGCTTCCAACTAACCACATATTTCGAAATTGTAGCAATTCTTGGTTTCAGTTTTTTCTCCCCCGAACATTGTCCGACGCCTCTTCGTTACCAGACTTCTAACGCCTTTTAGACCCCCAGGAGCGGGCACCTTTTCCTTCCTTATATGGAAATGGGCATAGTTTCTTCCTACGAGGTTCGCACGATTGATCGAGTTTGGCTCCTACCCAGGGGAGATTATAAGTTAACACTCGCACGCTTAGCGGCCGCGCCTGGGATTTCAATAGGACGCACGGTTACCAAGACCGTAACGAACTCTGACGAATTTGTTATGCTGGCTAAATTTGTTCTGAGTCAAACGGCGCGTTGTTTCTTGTTAATCAGGGCCATTCTACAAGTAATAAATGGGGAGAAACGACCAGAAAAGACTAAAGACTACTTTATTGTGAGTAATTCCACTATATTCGATATAAATGTAAAATTTATTTAGTCGAAACCCATGTTTCCTATTGCCCATAGTTCTATCTGTTCCGATTTCGTTAGCTGAAAAAATTAAAGAAACAGAAACCTACCTTCCAATTCGGCCGGAAGAATTTCGCTTCTTGCCGATTTGAATCAAACTTCCCATGTAACAAAAGTTTTAGATGGCTTTACTGACAAAAAAAAAATGTTTTTTTTCTTTACAATTTAATTTCGATTAATTTATTTAAACATATTTTATTGTCGAAGTTTGCCCTAAGAGAAAAAAAAATACTCATCAAAATGGCTCACTTCCAAATAACATTGATTTGAAAAATTAAAATTAAAGAATAATTAGTCAAAGGGGCAGCAGAATTAACAAAAATTCTCAGGAAAATTAAGGCATGGGCCTAGACTGAAAAAATGCATTTTTTTCTACTTAAATTAGTGTTGTTCAAAGAGGTCTCGATATAATCGAATGAAATTTGGCCCATGGAACTTAATTAAACATCCGACTATGCTGCTTAAATATCACGTGATTTTATCACGTGATTGACATCTTAGGAAATCCAACAGGGCATGAAAAATAGAACATTTTAAACGAGAAATGGCAACACTTTTTCTGTAACCTTTGAAAAATACAATGGTATTTTCGAAATGAAGGATACTTAAACTGTTGCCTGTGCTTGGCCTTTGACGAAAAATAGTTCTGCGTGAAAGTAGTTTCTTGACAATGTTAATACAGACACTTTTTTGGCGAATTTAGATATAAATTTGGTTGATTTTCTGAAAAGGCCAAGTACAGAAATATAGAAGACATCATAATACACCATAGCCTCCCACGCACCAGTATTTGGCACTGAAAACTGGCTATCTAACGTTAAAAGTGTTGCCATTTTGCAAAATCTCTTCCCCTTGAGACTGTTATCCGCCATCTTGAATCCGCCATCTTGACCGAGCAGTAAACTGAAAAAGTAAGCTGGGAACCACAATTCCCGTTGTCCTAGAGACGAAATGGCCAGTAAGGATCAATGATTTGATATCAGGCCCGGCTCCCAAGATGCAAAATGGCGGACGAAGAAGGATTAGCTAGCGGTGGTTTGAGTAATTTTTCCGACATTTTCACAAGTTTTTTTACTATGACCTTAACTACAGAAGCTGAAAATCAAAAATGCATACTTGCGCCATTAATCAAATGACAAGGGACGGTCATAGGGAACGAAACAAATTTCAATGGATCTCTATTTGGACTGAAATGAAGGAAAAAGCCCCTGATGTACTGGACATGTTGTCAGCTGTGGCATGACCTAATGTGGAAGCAGATGGCAGCCAGGTACCAAGGTTATGTACTGCCTATGGCTATGTAATGCTATTTCAACTGTATTTTTTCCCAAGCCACAGTACTTCATGTTTAACCTTGCTGTTAAAAATGCTAATGCCTCAATCACAATATAAAAGAAAACCGCAATTTGATTTATGCCACTGTTTCAATATCCAATCACTCCCAGAGTGGTTGGTAAATATGTTATGGGTTAAAACCTTTTTGGGTTTAAAGATTTTCAAACCAGTTTGACTTTTATTTCCCTTGTCTCAGATTATGGGAATGAATACTACATGAACCAAAAAAAATCGAACTGCAACACATACATTGGTATTACAATGGATGATGACACAATAAGTAATGCTACTTATGAGGTTCTTATGTTACATTTTTATGGTCAATGAAAGTTAGCCCTCCCAATGAGCTTCTTTTCTTAGGGCAAATGTTGAATGCAAATATTGTTTAAATAAAAAAAAAAAAGACATATTTACAATCCTCAATTCAATTTAGATAGCAGCAAACTAGTGGTCTATTACTAATCCTGCATTCTGATTGGGCTATTCTACAATAGGTCCATTAGTGACAGACCACCTAGTAGCACCACGTGTGACAAAAAGTAAATAACCTACTTCACTTTCCTCAATAATTGTTTACATAAAATGTAAAAAGATACTTGACCAACTAGTTGGTTGATACTAAAGCAATTTTGGCCCCTTCACTGTCATGGGCTATTAAATTGTAGCCCATTCGGGCTGTAAGTCTAATCGCTCAATAGGCATAGCTATAAACAGTATGTTAGTTCGTGCAAGATACCAAGTGACAAAATATAAACAGAATAAAAAAAATCAAGCAGATTATTTTACTGATCCTTAGAGTAACAAGGAGTTGTCCCTAGTACAGAAAGTCAATGCAGTTGTCCTTGATTCTGGTCATGCATCTAAGAAGGTAGGCATTTGTATAATAATAAGTTCATTGACAACAGTCCTCATCAGTCTTGTCATTCTTTGACGTTTCACATAAAATAGTTGATGCTCTACATTAATATTTAGTTTACATCATCTAAATGGGTTTGTTGACATCAAAATCACTCTCATGGTGTATACAATATTTCAGTTACTGATGTGAAGAAAATTCCATTTTCAGATTTTAACTGGAACCTTCAATTTCAGACATTTCAGAGATTGAATAAGTCTGGTGTCACACAGAGCAGGGACAGTTTGCTAAACATCATGGACTTGTGGCGGACATTAATGAGTTCAATAACACTGAGTACCCACTTAGTGAGGATGAGCTGTGGAAGTTGAAGAACGACTTCACGGTACTGGTAAAACCGTTAAAACATCTCTTTTCATCATCACAACCGGTTTTAAAATTTCGTATTGCTGTTCTTTCAAAGCCAAATTCGGCTTTCCTAGCTTTTCGAGTGCGTGTTGTATGCCTTTGTGGAACCCATCCACATCGACTTTATCTCCTTTGGACGCCATTTTGTAAACAAGGCACGCATCGATCGAGCTTGCGCAGTGAAACCGGAACTCATAAAATCTTGGCATAAAAAAAAAAATGATTATTCCAGAGCTCCGTGTCTTGGCGCTGACCAAAAGACACGTGGGCTCTGGGAACGAGATTGAGCCAAAAAAAGAGACCTTGGCCCTTGCCTTAATTAATTTTCCTGATTGGCAGCGTTAAGCAATGCTAACAGGTAAAAAATACACATCTTGGTACTTTTATAAAATCTCTTCGATTCAGATATAAAACACTGGACATGAAAAAATAGATCATTATTTTGCTTAGGAGAAAGTAACTGTGATCCAAACAGAAAAAAAAAAAAAACTGATACTATTTTGTGCTTTGGACATGGAACACCACCTGTCAGCAAATATGCGAGCAGCAGAGGAGAGCAGATTAATTGTAGGAGCAGAATAAAGTGGACATTCAAAAAGAAAAATTTTGTAAATCCCTTTGTTAACAATGGCAATTGAACTGAGTGGAGTGCAATTTGGTCTGAAATCATACGCGTGATTTCAAAATCGAACTTGCGCGCAGCGCGAGTTCGATTTGAAATCACAAGTATGATTTCAGACTAAAATTGAAGAACACGAAGTTCAATTACCACTTTATTACACCCATTTTGAAATCACACAGTTTGTTTGTCAATATTCATATTTATTAATCCACTTGAGAAAACCCGGTTTTTAAAAAGCGGAACCGAAAACGCTGCCTTCCATAATTATGCAAATGATAATGTCATGTGACAGAACTCACTCGTGTGTAAAACAGTTTTTGATCAGTTCAAAGATGTCAAGCCACAGCAGCTAGATCAGAGCCATTTCAAATCTCTCTCAAAAATGTCCACTACTAAACTTAATCCTCATCATTCTTTGGAGTAACTGAAATTGAACGTACAACCCGAGTAATTTTGTGCTGGAACAGAAGCTGAACTGCTGGCAAAAGCTGCCACATACTGGGAAGCAAAACAAGGTTGGAATCCTGGAAATCCAGCAGGCTGAAATACAGGATTAATACCCATTGCCTGGTACATCTGGCTCTGTTGTTGGATTTGAGGAACAGATGACAGAGGAGATCGCTGTTCGACGGCAATCGCTTGATTTGAGGCGGTCCCATTTGCAGTGTTTTGGCTGACTTTTAAGGATTCCCCTGCACTATTTTGGCTTGAAGATTTGCTGAATCCACTGATTATGTGAGAAAGTTCCTTTCTCTGATTTCCGTCAATTTCGAATTCGTCGTAGTCATCCAAAGAAGATTCTCGTGAATAGCCCGTGATTTCACAGATGACATGGCGCGACTGACCGGTTTTCTTCAGCTTGGCGACGAGTGTTTTTCTCATGCTGTGGTTCGTAATCTTCTTGTTAGTCCTGAGACAGGAAGCCATGGACTTCATAATGGTGCCGATCAGGTATTTTGGCACATTCGGGTTTTTGTCCTTTGGTTTGAGCTCTTCTATATCTTCGTTTGAAACTACAGGAAATCTTGAAACGTCTACTGCTTCGTCTTGTTGTTGTTGTTTTGCTTTTGGTTCCGATGGACTCGAGATTGGCGGAACTGCAGCAATTTTTGGAGAAAAGTTGGCGACAATTTGATTAAAGCTGGCCGCAAAAGTTGAAAAATCATCTGCCAGTAATTTTTAGCCGCAAGAAGATCATTGTCGTCGTTTAAAAACTGTAAGTAGTTGAATTCATCCATTTTTACCTGGAAAACGAGGAATTTGGACAACAGGAATTGCAAAATTTCCCACAAATGACTTTTTTTGCCCTATATTTTTCTGCAATCTGATTGGTTAGTGCAGCTAGGCCATGAAACTTGATTGGTTATTATTATTTCATTTTCATTTTGATTGGCTGAGAAAAAGGATGCGATTTAGAGCAAAAAAATGGTGCAATTCGTGAACAAATCGCACTGTTAAGAGCCAATTAGATTGCAAGGATCACCAGTGATTTCAAAATGGGTGTAATAAATACAATTATACAAGGAGCAGCAAATAACAGCGAACATTTTGCCACATGTTTTAGGTTACCCTTTACCTTTAGAGGTGTCTCACGTCCAAGCGATGTAGCGCGTCCAGTTTAAACTGTAGATACCTGAACCCTTATATCAAATCAAAGCTTATAGAGCTGGCTATCAAACTACACCAAGAGTTTTGTGATAAAGTGAATTGTCGAATTTTTCACGACCCCTAAATGTGAGCGTCCGAATCACCTTTTGAAAGCTACAAGTCAAATCAAATTTTATTTTTTGTTAATTTAATTTGCTCCTCACTCTTCGGACCCAAAACGCTAAAAAAAGGTGTCTGCGTTTTGCCATATTCAATCGCAGTGAAAAGTTACATAACATTTTCAGCAGTGATAGATGTTGGAAATTAGCCGGGTTAGTGTCTTCCCCTGTCTTCCTGCATACTAATAAGTGCCTTCCTCAATACTAATTAAGTGCCTAGTCAGTGTCTTCCTGCATAGTGTAATATTTCCTCCCAAGGTATTATTATTCATAAGGTGTAGATAAGGTATGGGGAATCGCTCTGGCCTTCCCCTAGCCTATCTCCATACTTTAACCCAAAGTAACACACCAACGGTATCAGGGCCAACAAATGTTTATTCCAGTCCTTGCCATTAACTACAAACTCGGCCTGCATACAAATACTACTGTTTCCCAATCCTTACTTAACATAACAAAAAGAGAAATATACAAAATCCTAGAATATAGAAGTCCAAGATGTTAACTTTATTCCGTATCCAGTCTCCAATCCGTTGTACCAGGGAATGGCCTTTTAGAATATTTTCCCACGCACCAACATTCTGAAGCAGGCCGCCAACCAAAAAATTATCGGGGTCTCTTAATCGTAAATTCTGAAGAACTGGAGATACACCCGACGAAATTACATCTTTCCAATCGGACAGTGCTGCTAGCCCCCCTAGATCAGGAACCCCGGAAATATTTACCCAGTTGAACGACCGTCGCTGTTCAATTTCAAGTGCACGATTTCGAAACTCCATCGGGTCTGAACGTAAAACATTCCCAATTTCATCGAGCGGGATTATCTTTTTCTTATGTCCCACCATCTAACGAGAGGTGAAGAAAAAAAGAGTTTAAACAGGGATAACGCGACACGAAATATGGAGGAGCACCAAAACCAGCGACTACAAGAACGCAAATCCCGGGGTTCCCGATCAGGAGGGAGCAACTTCAACACTTCTGACACAGAACGTCTGGTGGTCACCGAGAGGTACGGTAAACCAACAGGAGTCACTCACCTTGACCAAGAAAAGGGTAAAACGAACCTATACCCAACCGAAAAGAGCTACAAGGTGCGACGAAAAATAGCTAAATGAAATTCAATAAAATGCGAATGACATACTGGGGATTGGCAACCAACGCAATATTTATTAATAGATTTATTTGAGAATCGAGACAATTCATCACACAAATTAGAACTAAGGTAACTGAAAGAAAAACTAAAGCAAGAAAAAACTACGCGAACACTAGCCGAATCAGCCCATCTCCGATTGGTAGAACAATACCTCCTACTAACAATCTAAAACTAAATTTCACAAATTATTGTTCATCATCGAAGGGGCCTTAAACACGAGGAGGTTGAATTAACGATCATTATTATTATAATAATAATAATAATAATAATAATAATAATAATAATAATAATTATTATTATTATTATTATTATTATTATTATTATTATTATTATTATTATTATTATTATCATTATTAGTATTATCATTATATTACAATTATTATATTGTTAATTTAATCTATTGGCGTTAGAAAATTACAACATTAGACCATTAACGTTAAAGCGTAAATAAATATAAAACGTAAGGACCAAAGGACCACATATAGCCCGCAATAACACAGTTAAAAAAAAAAAAAAAAAACAAGACCACGATAAGTCTCACAAAAAGATGACCCTTATACAGGTATCTACGGACGCTTAAGATCCTGAACGACATCAATAAGACAAAAACCGGCCGCATTAGGCAACAGCAAAGCATGAATAGTTACGGCCACCTGAGGCAAACCCCACTGGGAGCTAAGTACAAGAGGCAATTAGAACTAAACAAATATCACCGAACCAGAACCTTACAAATAAGTTCATCAACATCTCTCACGGCTTTCGGCATTTTAACAAACAAATTCAAAACAATCCAAGACACCGCGTTTCGGTAAATAACACAAGAAAAAGGAATGTCGACGCAAAGACTTGCCAGAACAATTCTCAATAAAAGTTATAAAAAATTATGTTTTAATTTTTGCAATAACGCGCCAGGCAGCAATACACATCACAGGTAAGTTTAACACGATGAAAAAATCTCGCCACCACGACAAAACCACATGCAAAAATATTCGAAATCATAGCCAATATCAGCCTTTGCTTATTTAAAAAACAATTGCCACGCCGCCACAAACGACACCACATAGGCAAGGCTAGTGAACACGTGAAAATACGTCAGCCACTTCTGGCAAAAGCACAAAGGCAAGAAATCTCACAATTCCCGACGTCGCCACAGGCAACAGCACACAGGCAAATAAAAAACCACACAGGAAAATACTGCCGCCACTTTAGACAAAAAACCACACGGGCAATTCACATAATTTCCAACGCCGCCTCAGGCAACACCACACAGGCAAATTTACCCCACAGGTAATACTGCCACCACTTCAGGCAAAACCGCACAGGCAATTTAGGTAATTTCTAGCGCCGCCCCAGGCAATACGGCGCATAAGCAAATTTTACTCCACTGGTAACACTAGCAGACTAGAAGCTATCCCGCCAGACAGTCAAACAAATTCTAGATACCTTATTGTTCATGCAAAAACGAAGAAGCCCAACTTGGGGTATCTCGCCACTACATGCAAACTAAGAACAAACACGGGGAATTTAACTAGCCTGCGGCACGAAACGAGCTAAAGCTCCGAAAAGACTAAACGAAGATGAGAACTTAATGTAACTCATCCTGAACTTGACCAGTGACAAGTTGTTGCACTTCCACCGCTGGGACAACTGCTGGAGTGACTGCTGGAACAACTGCTGGAGTAACCGCTTGAGGAGGGTCCACAACTTGTTGAACAACTTCAACCGGGACAGCTTGAGGTACTTGTTCGGCATCAACAACGAGGTCAGTTGGGTAGAAACTTGAACATGCCTCGCTAAACATGATTTGAGCGCGCGGCCTCAAGTTGAGTGACAGAGTGTGACACAATACAATCTATTATGTAGCATATTCAAATAATCCCGAGGGATTTAATTACCATGCAATGCAAACTAAGTTTGCATACTAATAAGTTCCTTCCTCTATACTAATTAAGTGCCTAATCGGTGTCTTCCTGCATACTAATAAGTGCCGAGGTTTACTAATGAACTATAAAAATGAGCGAAAAAACGGAACGACGTTTCGGTGTCATCCTGGCACCATCTTCAAGTAAAGAATGCAACAGAAAAGATAATTTATACGTAAAGTAAAGGTGTGAAATAGAATAAATTAAAGTAAAACTAAAAGTAACTGTCCCGTGTTCATTCAGAAGGTGTCATAAAATGGGAGTTTTGTCCGTTACACAAATAGCTTTGCACGAATGGAGTCTGACTAGGTGTTTAGACTCGGTCTCTTCTTTCTCAGTGATCTAAAGCATTTTGAATATTAAACAATCAAGCTTTCCCTGACATTTCTTTAAGATTGTGAAGTTACTTGTCAGGTCGCCAATTGTGTCGACTTGGTGATTATTCTTTAGTTGTTTCCCGATGGCCGAAAACCGAGAACCTTTTTGTCTAACGGACAAAACTCCCATTTTATAACACCTTCTGAATGAACACGGGACAGTTACTTTTAGTTTTACTTTAATTTATTCTATTTCACACCTTTACTTTACGTATAAATTATCTTTTCTGTTGCATTCTTTACTTGAAAATGGTGCCAGGATGACACCGAAACGTCGTTCCGTTTTTTCGCTCATTTTTATAGTTAAATTGTATTTCTAAATTTAATCTTATTAGAGTTTACTAATAAGCGTCACTTTTGTACAAAGGAAACAATAGACATGCCTAGGCTTGCCCGCTGTAAACCCACCCTGATTGGATAGTCAACACTCTATTGTTAGAGTTAATAAAACAGCGCAAAATTTGAAAGCGTTATCATTCAACTAGGGTAAAGATTATTTCATCGCTGCTATATTTCGCAAGGATGGTTCCAAACATGCAAGTCGAATCGGCCGCTACACCTCTGTTGACAGAAGATAAAGCGAGGTCCTTACCCGGTCAGTTCTGCCCGTTTCATCCCCGCTCAACGTTGGAATTGGCAGAAAAGCCCAAGGATTTAGCTATGTTTACTGTCCCGAGAAAATGTGCTTAATGTTTGCCCCTGCTTCAAAATGGAAAGAGGACATAGAGCGTATCGCACATCATACACACTCTGATTCAGTGTGTCAATGGGGGAGGGGGGGGGGGTCATTCTAAAACTAGGAAAACAGTTATAATTAAAGTGTTAAAATTGGTGACTTGCAGTGTTTCTGAACACAAGACCAGAATAACAAATAAAGTAACCAATATATATATATAAATAAATAAATAAATAACTAAATAAATAATTAAATAAATAAAGCAAGAAATAAATAAATAAATAGAGTAGTATTTAAGAAAAAATGCGGACTTCTTTTGTTATTTGTCAAGTTTCATACCGGAAACAAATCGGATGTCAATAGATGCAAAGGGAAAAGAAAATAATTCTGTTTTTCTGTTCTTTCATGTCTTTTTTTTAATGATCTTTCCATATCAATGTTTTAAAGTTGGCGTAGCCCCCATCAGTCCTGTCCGTGCAAACTATTTCCCTTCCCCACCGTTACAATCCTTTGTCTTTCTGTTGTGCAACGCATTCCAGAGCATCCAATGACGCCTCCAGCTCAAAACTGGAAACCGTCTCTCTTCAGTTTCTAGGAATTTATATTTTACTCATATATTTATTTCTCCCATCAGAAAAAAAAAAATTACCTTTGTGTTGTCTACTGTGATTCAAAAATGATAGTAAATCAGTCTCCTTTACGGCTTACATGTACAACCCGTTTGCAACCTTAACCAGGGTAAATAGCGATTTGAATTTGGCTCGTAACAAAAATCAACCGCTTGAAATTCAAAACAATTACAGAAACTAAGAACTTAGAAAGGAAAAATAATGTTAAAAATTGGCATTATCATCGCAACAGTAACGATTTTTGGCGAAACGTCGGCCCACTATTTTTTAAGAGCACTTTGTTGATTTCACGCCTTTTAATGTGTGACAAGGAACTGCGTAATTTGACCGTTGGGTCACTTTTGTTTGGCGCTCTTAATTATATATTTAACGTAGCCCAAAAATTTTATTGCAGTTATTTGAAGATGAAACTCTGCTGTTTTGCTCGATGTACTTGATACGAAACCACGCCATGTACCAAGGACCAATTTTACCCTCCCAATGTTGCCATGTTTTTGCTCCGCCAAAATCGGCGAAATGTGGAACTAAAATCCACTTAATATTTAGTTCACGATGGAATTGAACAAATAACACTTCAGACTGTTCCTACATATGCATTCTTTTGATTAAGACATTTCATGATGATGATCAGATTTACTGCTATGTTTATTTTTAGTCGACTTTCAAGTAACGTATGGTGTGGAAGCCGTGAAAACCTATGTGGGAGCGGCCAATCAGACTTTGTCGCCGTTCGCCAAAAATAAAAGTCTAATCGAACTCAAAGTATTTTTTTTAGCAATACTTCATCTAGAGCTATGTCCTGGCAAAGTTTGGGAATTTGTTTATTTTTTTTTTTTTTTTTTCATTTTGCACACCACCAGATCCTCTTGCCTCTTGAAAAAATAATGAGTTTTGTAAAAACCCAATAACACGAGATGTAAAGGATGCAAGGCAAAATAAAGAGTTTGATGTTAGCTTGTTTGTGAAGCATAATTTCAGTTGATATATAGTTAATAACTTAAGTGAAGTGAAAATTGGTCCGGTTCCTTTTCTGTAGCTAGAGAATGTCATTAGTCTTACTATTTTTTTTTTTGTATCATAGAAAAAAGGTTTGAGTCTAGTAGGATATGTGTTTGTCCATACCATATTACAGTATATCGGATAAAGATAAATCAAAGTGTAATATATGTTTAGTAAAGTTTTTTTGGATAAGTGATGTCTGGCCTCAACACTTATTCCCGTTAATTTTGATATTTTCATTGTTACATGATATTTATCTGGTATTTCCAAGAGAGTTCTTTATCAATTAATAACCCTAAAAATTTTGTATATTTTACTTGTTCTTTCGCTGAGAAAACGCCCTATTTTTAGTTTTAAAAGTCATAAAATGAGTTTTATTGACATAAAGTGATAATTTGTTTGTTGATAGCCAAGCTGTCATGTTTTTCAGTTCTTGATTCATGATGTTGTATAGAGTGTAAGTGTCTATTTTTTTTTTCTTGGAAGCGAAAAAAAAAGAAAAAAGAGAGAGAGAGAGAGAGAGAGAGAGAGAGAGAGAGAGAGAGAGAGAGAGAGAGAGAGAGAGAGAGAGAGAGAGAGAGAGAGAGAGAGAGAGAGAGAGAGAGAGAGAGAGAGAGAGAGAGAGAGAGAGAGAGAGAGAGAGAGAGAGAGAGAGAGAGAGAGAGAGAGAGAGAGAGAGAGAGAGAGAGAGAGAGAGAGAGAGAGAGAGAGAGAGAGAGAGAGAGAGAGAGAGAGAGAGAGAGAGAGAGAGAGAGAGAGAGAGAGAGAGAGAGAGAGAGAGAAGAAAGAAAAGTAAGGAGACAATACCGAACCCACACAAATCGAAAGAAAACGTGAACCCAGTGGAGTTTTGATTTCAATTGTGACGCACAAAACTGGTAAGACGATAGAGGCGTTCTTCGTGTGTCGCTGCCGGATGCACGGCATATCTGTCTGGTTTGTGCTACAAAAACATAACTCCGTCTTGGAAAACTCCCATCGCAAGACATCTGCAAAAGTTTCATTCTAGACGCTGACATTCCTTTGTTGTTGATGTGCAAGTCGTAAAGGACTATTCTTTACTCTACCGTTCGGCAACACCTTCGAAAATAGTCCACATTATTTTTCGGCGCCTTTTCTGTAGCTATTGCGAACGATTTCTCTGATATATTGGCCTTTGAAACAGAAACTGCCCCCTCCAGTTATATCCTCGTCGATCGAGCCTACTTGTTCAAGTAAACAAAAAATCAAAATCAAAATAAAGAACTACCTTTTTACTCTCAAAAAGGACACTGTTTATTTCTGGTATATAACTTTCAAGAATATAATTCCTTTGATATTGTGAGAAGAAGAGCTATTTTCTCCGAAAGTTTCTTAGCATATCGTCAATTTATTCGAAATTTTATCCAAGACTGTTGCTAATATTCTTGCATTTAACTATATTTTTGCTTATGGTTAATGTTTTAAAGTAATGTTCGACGCGGACCAAACAACTGAACAAGTTTTGAATTTATTTGGAAAGAACTCCGGAGGATGCCTTCTAATTCAAAGTTTTTGACTATGCGGGCTTTCGAAATCCAAAAAGAAAATTGAGTTTAACAGCACATTTTTCAGAGATAATGAAAGCTTCAATTAGTCAAAAAATGTCAAACACCGTTATGTATCTTAATGCTTTTTGTACATAGCGTTGTTTAATTATCTCTAAAGAATGCTTGGTTAACCGCAATTTCATTTCTGGATCTTAACGGCATTTCGTAAGATCTGCTTTAACCCGGCTAGTTTTAATGCAAAAATACTGCGGTGTAAGGTGGTATTGTCCTTAAATACGAGGGATAGCGTGAGAAGTAGTTATTTTTAAAAGAAACTTCGGATCGTCATATAGTTTGCATTTCTTTTAGTTTGCAAATCTTCGGAGTTGGGGACAAAGAAATTTTCACTGCACCCTTTTTCTTGCAACCATCATTTTACGCATAATTTTTCTCCAGGCATGCAAATTTCTCTTTTTTCTTTTCTTTTCTTGAACAACTTCTTACAGGCATCTTTTTGGGACCTTTGACAGTTTTTTCCACCTCATTTCTTGTGAATGATCATTCCACCCTGTTCCAAGATTTTTAATTTTGCAGTACAGGAGAAAGGGACGAGGGATATGAGGACGGGAAAACTGGCTTTTACCGGGGAAATAGAAGACTTCACTAAACTTGCTTCAGGCAACAAATTTAATAATCACAAAGATTTTCTCACTTAGCAATCAAAACTTCAACATCAGCCCAGAGAGTTAATTTAAACTAATTTAAATCAAATGGCAAAGAAGCACAGTTGTCGAATCTCTTATGAAATGGGACAAACAGCGCGGTTTTGCGTCTTGTTGCCTTGCCTTTTCCGCTTAATACCTAGTCGGCAGCGGAGAGTTATGAGCATGGGATACGTCACGTATCTTAACATTGGTGTAATCTTCGTCATGCTCCGTAATCTCAATGCGGTGGTCTATGAAGTGAAAGTCTGGCATGTCGCGGACTGGGGTCTTTCCTCTGCAAAGGAACAAATGTTCTCGGTTAAGTGACCCTGAGCTTACTAGGTTAGCTGGGAAGAGACACTATGATATAGCAAGTGGAATCCTGTTTTATAAGTGAAAATTCTTCAAAGTGATGCTAACAAGCAAGCAAGCAACTCCAACTCAGTTGTGTAGTCTTTTTCACCACGAGACTCTCTTACAACTCAGTGGTAGAGTATACAATCGACACAAGTAGTCAAATTACTTACAGGGGAAGTTTCACGCGAATTTGACGTAATTTCAAAAGCCCCAAAATGTTTGTTTGTCAACAGAGACAAAAACAAAAAAAAATGATTGTCATAGTTTTTTTTTTAGCAAATTATCATCCCAGTGCAATAAAATTGTTTATTGCTACCTCTAACCAGAGAGAGTTAAATTGAAATGGACTGAAACTCCAAAATAATAGGATAACGTTTTTCAAGTTCTCGAAATGCGATAGAACAGATGAGAATTGAGTTGATTTATTTCCTCTTGTTGTTCTAGTTTGTAGCTAAGTGAAAGTTTTCAAAACGGGTCAAAACCCCATGACACTTGATATTAACTTACTTGTAAGTACTTTTGAATTCAGCTCGGTAATAGCCACCTCCCTCAACCCGAAGAGTCATTTCAACATGGCCCTCTAGAAACCCATCACGCGGATAAATGTTCTCAGTGGATGGCTCCCATTGCAGTATCCTCCTCTGCATGACTGGACCATTGGGGGGAAAGTTCACACAGTGAAATCTGACGTTGTTGACAAAACGTCTCTCTTCCTCTTCCAACCTGTTGAAAAAAGAGTCGGTTGTAATCAGTGTAAACATGACATTCTAGGAGAACTCTTTTAATCTTGAGGGATACAACACTCGGGTATTTTCTCATTTCCAGACTTGAAGTAAGCTTAGCATTTTTCCTCCTACTCGGTACTCGTTGTAGTTTCCCTTGCAGACGATTTTTTGGCTCGTGACGCGAAGGCACTAGGGATAATGAAAGGCAGTTCTTATTTTTCTTATTCAGTGATCAATCGCATACAAAAAACATGGCTGGTCCCACATTCCTGAGTTTAGTGAGTCCATTCCCATTAACATGATCATCATTATTTAAATGTTCTTCTGGTAAAGAGCTATCCTGGCAGGATATGTATTGAGATTCACTGTGTAAGTTATATTGTCAGTAGCTATTGTCGCTCAGACAGTTAAGAAATAATTACGAAATAGAAAGCCGTATTCAGCTCGTATATAAAAACATCAAAGTTACATAATGAGGAGTTACAAGTCACATCAGAGGGACATTGTTAATTAAGCGAACAGTCTTAATTGTTTTGTAGTTTACCACTTGAGAGTGAGGGCATCGTTATTGTTCCATCGCAGAAGACACCCATTTAAATTAAAATTTGTCAAATAAAAGCAAACCCATAACGAAACAGACTCAATGCATCTAATGGGAGCTTAGTTGTCAGCTCAGGCTCAACCGACAGCACTTTTGTATGACGCTAACCTTATGTGGCTGGTTACCGTGCATGCGGCCTGATCTTCAAAGGAAATGCTTCTTTCCCAGTGATAGCCTTCAGGAAACGTCTGCTTGAAATAGTCTGGTATGTTTGGTGGGTACTTGGTGAACACTCTGTTGCCATACATGAATGCTGGTGTCAAGATATCAAAAGAGAACGGCAGAGGAGCACCATTGATGACCTCAAGGCTCATAAACTGCTCTCCCCTTAAAAAAAGTATAAAGTATTTCGAGTCTATCAGAAAATCTGGGAAGAATTGAAGGAAAAAGGTCTGCTTAATGGGGGAGGGGGAGGGGAAGGGGAAGGGGCAAAAAAATTTCCCTCTACGCATTGATAGTGAAAATATCTGGCGCGTTTTGCGTTTTAATCAGAAATAACTCTCAGGACTGGGACTGGGCGAAGAACGTGCATCATGTGAGCTAGGAATAATTATCCCTTTGCCTGTTGAAACGTTGCTAAATGTTTAGTTTTTAAAGGAAAGATGATGGAAGGAGACCAACAGAAAGGATTGTCCGAAGAATGGACCAAAGAAAGGCATCGCCGTAAACGTACAAGGGAAGGCAGTGTTCTCTGACTGATGAGGAAGATTGCCCGGAAGTTCGGGAACATGCCGACCAACGGTGCTGCGATGCAAATGCGAGACTTGACAGCATCGAGGATAAGCTGTCTACCCTCTTACAAATATTACCAGTTCACTACATACAAGAGAAAATTAAAAGATCTAGAGCAAAAAAACAAAAGCACGCATGTTGAAGATTTGCAAGTCGAAGTGAAAAATCTGAATTCTAAGATGAGAGCGACAACTTTAAAGTTGGCAAAGGTAGCATCCCAACAAGAAGCGACACTTTGTGCTCTTCAGTGGTCTCAGCAAAGACTTCCAGAATTGCAACAGCGCCACACCAAGTTGGAGTGCCACATTCGGAGTGGCAATTTAAAAAATTTCGGCATAAGAGAGGACGCACAACAGTCACGAAACTTCATGATTACTCTGCGTTAAACGAAGTGCATTAAGTGCAAACTAGTTGTAGTCCTACTTAGTTTGTAGCGTGTTGAGTGTGCAATAAAGTATCAGTCGCAGTTGTAGCCTGTTGCGCTAAGAAGATAAATAAACGTTGCTTCATAAAAAAGAGAAAAGCTTTCAATTATCTCGAACTACCTGCATTGCTCGTTTCAAATTTACTCAGTTTCAACACTGAACTGTTTTTTTTTTAATATAAAACCCCAATAATCTATAAATACAAAATATATTAATAAGAATATAATGATTAAGACATGACTTATAATACGAACATTACTCACTATACTTACAGTATGCTAATGATATTTACTGTACTTACATTGCTGACAATGCTTACAATGTTAAAAGTACTTACAATAATTATAATACTGACAATATTCACAATCGTAACGTACAGTCAGCTTACACTAAACGAAAACAGCTTGGCCCACAATTTAGTAAATCTACACGATTTGTTGCTGCCGCAATGGTGCGGCGAATGGAAATCTTATTACTTAAGCGTAAAAGGAAACATCCATAGAAGCAAACGAAGATGGTTACAAATGAAAAGAGAGTCTTTGAATCACGTCGAGAGGTCACAAGTTTCACAAAAAAAAAAAACGCTAAAAGAGTGGACTTTTGCAAGGATTAGTGTGGCTAGAACAGACTGAAGAGAATTCTTGCCAAACATTCATTACCTGTACGGGTTTTTTTTTTTTTTTTTTCTTTTTTTACCTTCTAATGAATTAATTCAGATAATGATGTACGAAAACAAAGATAGCCCCTCGTGTCTGCTGCTCTAGCCTGAAGGAAACCAGTTTTCTGGGGTCGCCTATCTCGGTTGCTCGCCGGGAGAAGACAGATAGATACACTCTACCTCATAGTAAGAGCATTTTAATGTTAAAACCGGTAAATGGTTAAAATCGTTTTACAACTTTTCTTACTTGTAAGGGTAGCCTCTTCCTTCGCCTTTAATTGTAAAGGAGTGCCCGTTAACAGTACCCTCCAAATGTACGTTAGTCTCCATTTCCTCCCGCAATCCCATTCTGTAAGATAAAAATGGAATTTAATTACCCAGCAATAGTAAACTATAAAAACAAAATCATTGGATAAAAACAAGGGAAAAAACAATTTCAGCGCACTACTAACCGTAAGGGAGGATTCAGAGTACGAATTCGACGAATACGCACTACTGCTGCATATGACAACGATAATAATGACCTTCTTTAGAGCGGAAATCGCCATCACTCATAGGCTGCTTTCACACGAGATCTGTCAACAAAGCAGTATTAACAATTAAAGAAAAAAGTGAGGAGACAAAACTATACCGAAAGATGATAAAAATTACAAATTACCAAGGAAAAAGTAACATCCTGTTGAAGAAAGCTAGACTTGAGCGCTAAAAGACCGGGTTTTGGGCCAGATTTTCGATGCGTTGGCGCGGTTAATCATCGCTAAATTCTGACACATTTTCTAGGAAGTTCACAGGTCATGTTTCATTCATG
>NW_028145429.1:432500-581556 GCF_977016875.1 Pavona decussata | reverse complement strand
GTCCGAAATGGCTTTTAGCAGGGTATTGGCATTGAAAGTGGGTATGCTGTGACACTGGCACACTGGGGGGGAGCCTGGTGTCCCCGTCGTCTTGTTTAAGTCAACGATACTCCAATCTTTCACTCTTATGGTCCGAAATGGCTTTTAGCAGGGTATTGGCATTGAGGGTGGGTGTCCTGTGACACTGGCACTTTGGGGGGAGAGTCCGGTGTCTCCCCTGTCTTGTTCGAGTCAACGATACTCCAATCTTTCACTCTTAAGGTCCGAAATGGCTTTTAGTAGAGTATTGGCATTGAGACTGGGTGTCCTGTGACACTGGCACACTGGAGGGGGGAGCCTGGTGTTCCCTTTGTCTTGTTTAAGTCAACGATACTCCAATCTTTCACTCTTATGGTCCGAAATGGCTTTTAGCAGGGTATTGGCATTGAAAGTGGGTATGCTGTGACACTGGCACACTGGGGGGGAGCCTGGTGTCCCCGTCGTCTTGTTTAAGTCAACGATACTCCAATCTTTCACTCTTATGGTCCGAAATGGCTTTTAGTAGAGTATTGGCATTGAGGCTGGGTGTCCTGTGACACTGGCACACTGGAGGGGGGAGCCTGGTGTTCCCTTTGTCTTGTTTAAGTCAACGATACTCCAATCTTTCACTCTTATGGTCCGAAATGGCTTTTAGCAGGGTATTGGCATTGAAAGTGGGTATGCTGTGACACTGGCACACTGGGGGGGAGCCTGGTGTCCCCGTCGTCTTGTTTAAGTCAACGATACTCCAATCTTTCACTCTTATGGTCCGAAATGGCTTTTAGCAGGGTATTGGCATTGAGGGTGGGTGTCCTGTGACACTGGCACTTTGGGGGGAGAGTCCGGTGTCTCCCCTGTCTTGTTCGAGTCAACGATACTCCAATCTTTCACTCTTAAGGTCCGAAATGGCTTTTAGTAGAGTATTGGCATTGAGACTGGGTGTCCTGTGACACTGGCACACTGGAGGGGGGAGCCTGGTGTTCCCTTTGTCTTGTTTAAGTCAACGATACTCCAATCTTTCACTCTTATGGTCCGAAATGGCTTTTAGCAGGGTATTGGCATTGAAAGTGGGTATGCTGTGACACTGGCACACTGGGGGGGAGCCTGGTGTCCCCGTCGTCTTGTTTAAGTCAACGATACTCCAATCTTTCACTCTTATGGTCCGAAATGGCTTTTAGTAGAGTATTGGCATTGAGGCTGGGTGTCCTGTGACACTGGCACACTGGAGGGGGGAGCCTGGTGTTCCCTTTGTCTTGTTTAAGTCAACGATACTCCAATCTTTCACTCTTATGGTCCGAAATGGCTTTTAGCAGGGTATTGGCATTGAAAGTGGGTATGCTGTGACACTGGCACACTGGGGGGGAGCCTGGTGTCCCCGTCGTCTTGTTTAAGTCAACGATACTCCAATCTTTCACTCTTATGGTCCGAAATGGCTTTTAGCAGGGTATTGGCATTGAGGGTGGGTGTCCTGTGACACTGGCACTTTGGGGGGAGAGTCCGGTGTCTCCCCTGTCTTGTTCGAGTCAACGATACTCCAATCTTTCACTCTTAAGGTCCGAAATGGCTTTTAGTAGAGTATTGGCATTGAGACTGGGTGTCCTGTGACACTGGCACACTGGAGGGGGGAGCCTGGTGTTCCCTTTGTCTTGTTTAAGTCAACGATACTCCAATCTTTCACTCTTATGGTCCGAAATGGCTTTTAGCAGGGTATTGGCATTGAAAGTGGGTATGCTGTGACACTGGCACACTGGGGGGGAGCCTGGTGTCCCCGTCGTCTTGTTTAAGTCAACGATACTCCAATCTTTCACTCTTATGGTCCGAAATGGCTTTTAGTAGAGTATTGGCATTGAGGCTGGGTGTCCTGTGACACTGGCACACTGGAGGGGGGAGCCTGGTGTTCCCTTTGTCTTGTTTAAGTCAACGATACTCCAATCTTTCACTCTTATGGTCCGAAATGGCTTTTAGCAGGGTATTGGCATTGAAAGTGGGTATGCTGTGACACTGGCACACTGGGGGGGAGCCTGGTGTCCCCGTCGTCTTGTTTAAGTCAACGATACTCCAATCTTTCACTCTTATGGTCCGAAATGGCTTTTAGCAGGGTATTGGCATTGAGGGTGGGTGTCCTGTGACACTGGCACTTTGGGGGGAGAGTCCGGTGTCTCCCCTGTCTTGTTCGAGTCAACGATACTCCAATCTTTCACTCTTAAGGTCCGAAATGGCTTTTAGTAGAGTATTGGCATTGAGACTGGGTGTCCTGTGACACTGGCACACTGGAGGGGGGAGCCTGGTGTTCCCTTTGTCTTGTTTAAGTCAACGATACTCCAATCTTTCACTCTTATGGTCCGAAATGGCTTTTAGCAGGGTATTGGCATTGAAAGTGGGTATGCTGTGACACTGGCACACTGGGGGGGAGCCTGGTGTCCCCGTCGTCTTGTTTAAGTCAACGATACTCCAATCTTTCACTCTTATGGTCCGAAATGGCTTTTAGTAGAGTATTGGCATTGAGGCTGGGTGTCCTGTGACACTGGCACACTGGAGGGGGGAGCCTGGTGTTCCCTTTGTCTTGTTTAAGTCAACGATACTCCAATCTTTCACTCTTATGGTCCGAAATGGCTTTTAGCAGGGTATTGGCATTGAAAGTGGGTATGCTGTGACACTGGCACACTGGGGGGGAGCCTGGTGTCCCCGTCGTCTTGTTTAAGTCAACGATACTCCAATCTTTCACTCTTATGGTCCGAAATGGCTTTTAGCAGGGTATTGGCATTGAGGGTGGGTGTCCTGTGACACTGGCACTTTGGGGGGAGAGTCCGGTGTCTCCCCTGTCTTGTTCGAGTCAACGATACTCCAATCTTTCACTCTTAAGGTCCGAAATGGCTTTTAGTAGAGTATTGGCATTGAGACTGGGTGTCCTGTGACACTGGCACACTGGAGGGGGGAGCCTGGTGTTCCCTTTGTCTTGTTTAAGTCAACGATACTCCAATCTTTCACTCTTATGGTCCGAAATGGCTTTTAGCAGGGTATTGGCATTGAAAGTGGGTATGCTGTGACACTGGCACACTGGGGGGGAGCCTGGTGTCCCCGTCGTCTTGTTTAAGTCAACGATACTCCAATCTTTCACTCTTATGGTCCGAAATGGCTTTTAGTAGAGTATTGGCATTGAGGCTGGGTGTCCTGTGACACTGGCACACTGGAGGGGGGAGCCTGGTGTTCCCTTTGTCTTGTTTAAGTCAACGATACTCCAATCTTTCACTCTTATGGTCCGAAATGGCTTTTAGCAGGGTATTGGCATTGAAAGTGGGTATGCTGTGACACTGGCACACTGGGGGGGAGCCTGGTGTCCCCGTCGTCTTGTTTAAGTCAACGATACTCCAATCTTTCACTCTTATGGTCCGAAATGGCTTTTAGCAGGGTATTGGCATTGAGGGTGGGTGTCCTGTGACACTGGCACTTTGGGGGGAGAGTCCGGTGTCTCCCCTGTCTTGTTCGAGTCAACGATACTCCAATCTTTCACTCTTAAGGTCCGAAATGGCTTTTAGTAGAGTATTGGCATTGAGACTGGGTGTCCTGTGACACTGGCACACTGGAGGGGGGAGCCTGGTGTTCCCTTTGTCTTGTTTAAGTCAACGATACTCCAATCTTTCACTCTTATGGTCCGAAATGGCTTTTAGCAGGGTATTGGCATTGAAAGTGGGTATGCTGTGACACTGGCACACTGGGGGGGAGCCTGGTGTCCCCGTCGTCTTGTTTAAGTCAACGATACTCCAATCTTTCACTCTTATGGTCCGAAATGGCTTTTAGTAGAGTATTGGCATTGAGGCTGGGTGTCCTGTGACACTGGCACACTGGAGGGGGGAGCCTGGTGTTCCCTTTGTCTTGTTTAAGTCAACGATACTCCAATCTTTCACTCTTATGGTCCGAAATGGCTTTTAGCAGGGTATTGGCATTGAAAGTGGGTATGCTGTGACACTGGCACACTGGGGGGGAGCCTGGTGTCCCCGTCGTCTTGTTTAAGTCAACGATACTCCAATCTTTCACTCTTATGGTCCGAAATGGCTTTTAGTAGAGTATTGGCATTGAGGCTGGGTGTCCTGTGACACTGGCACACTGGAGGGGGGAGCCTGGTGTTCCCTTTGTCTTGTTTAAGTCAACGATACTCCAATCTTTCACTCTTATGGTCCGAAATGGCTTTTAGCAGGGTATTGGCATTGAAAGTGGGTATGCTGTGACACTGGCACACTGGGGGGGAGCCTGGTGTCCCCGTTGTCTTGTTTAAGTCAACGATACTCCAATCTTTCACTCTTATGGTCCGAAATGGCTTTTAGCAGGGTATTGGCATTGAGGGTGGGTGTCCTGTGACACTGGCACTTTGGGGGGAGAGTCCGGTGTCTCCCCTGTCTTGTTCGAGTCAACGATACTCCAATCTTTCACTCTTAAGGTCCGAAATGGCTTTTAGTAGAGTATTGGCATTGAGACTGGGTGTCCTGTGACACTGGCACACTGGAGGGGGGAGCCTGGTGTTCCCTTTGTCTTGTTTAAGTCAACGATACTCCAATCTTTCACTCTTATGGTCCGAAATGGCTTTTAGCAGGGTATTGGCATTGAAAGTGGGTATGCTGTGACACTGGCACACTGGGGGGGAGCCTGGTGTCCCCGTCGTCTTGTTTAAGTCAACGATACTCCAATCTTTCACTCTTATGGTCCGAAATGGCTTTTAGTAGAGTATTGGCATTGAGGCTGGGTGTCCTGTGACACTGGCACACTGGAGGGGGGAGCCTGGTGTTCCCTTTGTCTTGTTTAAGTCAACGATACTCCAATCTTTCACTCTTATGGTCCGAAATGGCTTTTAGCAGGGTATTGGCATTGAAAGTGGGTATGCTGTGACACTGGCACACTGGGGGGGAGCCTGGTGTCCCCGTCGTCTTGTTTAAGTCAACGATACTCCAATCTTTCACTCTTATGGTCCGAAATGGCTTTTAGCAGGGTATTGGCATTGAGGGTGGGTGTCCTGTGACACTGGCACTTTGGGGGGAGAGTCCGGTGTCTCCCCTGTCTTGTTCGAGTCAACGATACTCCAATCTTTCACTCTTAAGGTCCGAAATGGCTTTTAGTAGAGTATTGGCATTGAGACTGGGTGTCCTGTGACACTGGCACACTGGAGGGGGGAGCCTGGTGTTCCCTTTGTCTTGTTTAAGTCAACGATACTCCAATCTTTCACTCTTATGGTCCGAAATGGCTTTTAGCAGGGTATTGGCATTGAAAGTGGGTATGCTGTGACACTGGCACACTGGGGGGGAGCCTGGTGTCCCCGTCGTCTTGTTTAAGTCAACGATACTCCAATCTTTCACTCTTATGGTCCGAAATGGCTTTTAGTAGAGTATTGGCATTGAGGCTGGGTGTCCTGTGACACTGGCACACTGGAGGGGGGAGCCTGGTGTTCCCTTTGTCTTGTTTAAGTCAACGATACTCCAATCTTTCACTCTTATGGTCCGAAATGGCTTTTAGCAGGGTATTGGCATTGAAAGTGGGTATGCTGTGACACTGGCACACTGGGGGGGAGCCTGGTGTCCCCGTCGTCTTGTTTAAGTCAACGATACTCCAATCTTTCACTCTTATGGTCCGAAATGGCTTTTAGCAGGGTATTGGCATTGAGGGTGGGTGTCCTGTGACACTGGCACTTTGGGGGGAGAGTCCGGTGTCTCCCCTGTCTTGTTCGAGTCAACGATACTCCAATCTTTCACTCTTAAGGTCCGAAATGGCTTTTAGTAGAGTATTGGCATTGAGACTGGGTGTCCTGTGACACTGGCACACTGGAGGGGGGAGCCTGGTGTTCCCTTTGTCTTGTTTAAGTCAACGATACTCCAATCTTTCACTCTTATGGTCCGAAATGGCTTTTAGCAGGGTATTGGCATTGAAAGTGGGTATGCTGTGACACTGGCACACTGGGGGGGAGCCTGGTGTCCCCGTCGTCTTGTTTAAGTCAACGATACTCCAATCTTTCACTCTTATGGTCCGAAATGGCTTTTAGTAGAGTATTGGCATTGAGGCTGGGTGTCCTGTGACACTGGCACACTGGAGGGGGGAGCCTGGTGTTCCCTTTGTCTTGTTTAAGTCAACGATACTCCAATCTTTCACTCTTATGGTCCGAAATGGCTTTTAGCAGGGTATTGGCATTGAAAGTGGGTATGCTGTGACACTGGCACACTGGGGGGGAGCCTGGTGTCCCCGTCGTCTTGTTTAAGTCAACGATACTCCAATCTTTCACTCTTATGGTCCGAAATGGCTTTTAGCAGGGTATTGGCATTGAGGGTGGGTGTCCTGTGACACTGGCACTTTGGGGGGAGAGTCCGGTGTCTCCCCTGTCTTGTTCGAGTCAACGATACTCCAATCTTTCACTCTTAAGGTCCGAAATGGCTTTTAGTAGAGTATTGGCATTGAGACTGGGTGTCCTGTGACACTGGCACACTGGAGGGGGGAGCCTGGTGTTCCCTTTGTCTTGTTTAAGTCAACGATACTCCAATCTTTCACTCTTATGGTCCGAAATGGCTTTTAGCAGGGTATTGGCATTGAAAGTGGGTATGCTGTGACACTGGCACACTGGGGGGGAGCCTGGTGTCCCCGTCGTCTTGTTTAAGTCAACGATACTCCAATCTTTCACTCTTATGGTCCGAAATGGCTTTTAGTAGAGTATTGGCATTGAGGCTGGGTGTCCTGTGACACTGGCACACTGGAGGGGGGAGCCTGGTGTTCCCTTTGTCTTGTTTAAGTCAACGATACTCCAATCTTTCACTCTTATGGTCCGAAATGGCTTTTAGCAGGGTATTGGCATTGAAAGTGGGTATGCTGTGACACTGGCACACTGGGGGGGAGCCTGGTGTCCCCGTCGTCTTGTTTAAGTCAACGATACTCCAATCTTTCACTCTTATGGTCCGAAATGGCTTTTAGCAGGGTATTGGCATTGAGGGTGGGTGTCCTGTGACACTGGCACTTTGGGGGGAGAGTCCGGTGTCTCCCCTGTCTTGTTCGAGTCAACGATACTCCAATCTTTCACTCTTAAGGTCCGAAATGGCTTTTAGTAGAGTATTGGCATTGAGACTGGGTGTCCTGTGACACTGGCACACTGGAGGGGGGAGCCTGGTGTTCCCTTTGTCTTGTTTAAGTCAACGATACTCCAATCTTTCACTCTTATGGTCCGAAATGGCTTTTAGCAGGGTATTGGCATTGAAAGTGGGTATGCTGTGACACTGGCACACTGGGGGGGAGCCTGGTGTCCCCGTCGTCTTGTTTAAGTCAACGATACTCCAATCTTTCACTCTTATGGTCCGAAATGGCTTTTAGTAGAGTATTGGCATTGAGGCTGGGTGTCCTGTGACACTGGCACACTGGAGGGGGGAGCCTGGTGTTCCCTTTGTCTTGTTTAAGTCAACGATACTCCAATCTTTCACTCTTATGGTCCGAAATGGCTTTTAGCAGGGTATTGGCATTGAAAGTGGGTATGCTGTGACACTGGCACACTGGGGGGGAGCCTGGTGTCCCCGTCGTCTTGTTTAAGTCAACGATACTCCAATCTTTCACTCTTATGGTCCGAAATGGCTTTTAGCAGGGTATTGGCATTGAGGGTGGGTGTCCTGTGACACTGGCACTTTGGGGGGAGAGTCCGGTGTCTCCCCTGTCTTGTTCGAGTCAACGATACTCCAATCTTTCACTCTTAAGGTCCGAAATGGCTTTTAGTAGAGTATTGGCATTGAGACTGGGTGTCCTGTGACACTGGCACACTGGAGGGGGGAGCCTGGTGTTCCCTTTGTCTTGTTTAAGTCAACGATACTCCAATCTTTCACTCTTATGGTCCGAAATGGCTTTTAGCAGGGTATTGGCATTGAAAGTGGGTATGCTGTGACACTGGCACACTGGGGGGGAGCCTGGTGTCCCCGTCGTCTTGTTTAAGTCAACGATACTCCAATCTTTCACTCTTATGGTCCGAAATGGCTTTTAGTAGAGTATTGGCATTGAGGCTGGGTGTCCTGTGACACTGGCACACTGGAGGGGGGAGCCTGGTGTTCCCTTTGTCTTGTTTAAGTCAACGATACTCCAATCTTTCACTCTTATGGTCCGAAATGGCTTTTAGCAGGGTATTGGCATTGAAAGTGGGTATGCTGTGACACTGGCACACTGGGGGGGAGCCTGGTGTCCCCGTCGTCTTGTTTAAGTCAACGATACTCCAATCTTTCACTCTTATGGTCCGAAATGGCTTTTAGCAGGGTATTGGCATTGAGGGTGGGTGTCCTGTGACACTGGCACTTTGGGGGGAGAGTCCGGTGTCTCCCCTGTCTTGTTCGAGTCAACGATACTCCAATCTTTCACTCTTAAGGTCCGAAATGGCTTTTAGTAGAGTATTGGCATTGAGACTGGGTGTCCTGTGACACTGGCACACTGGAGGGGGGAGCCTGGTGTTCCCTTTGTCTTGTTTAAGTCAACGATACTCCAATCTTTCACTCTTATGGTCCGAAATGGCTTTTAGCAGGGTATTGGCATTGAAAGTGGGTATGCTGTGACACTGGCACACTGGGGGGGAGCCTGGTGTCCCCGTCGTCTTGTTTAAGTCAACGATACTCCAATCTTTCACTCTTATGGTCCGAAATGGCTTTTAGTAGAGTATTGGCATTGAGGCTGGGTGTCCTGTGACACTGGCACACTGGAGGGGGGAGCCTGGTGTTCCCTTTGTCTTGTTTAAGTCAACGATACTCCAATCTTTCACTCTTATGGTCCGAAATGGCTTTTAGCAGGGTATTGGCATTGAAAGTGGGTATGCTGTGACACTGGCACACTGGGGGGGAGCCTGGTGTCCCCGTCGTCTTGTTTAAGTCAACGATACTCCAATCTTTCACTCTTATGGTCCGAAATGGCTTTTAGTAGAGTATTGGCATTGAGGCTGGGTGTCCTGTGACACTGGCACACTGGAGGGGGGAGCCTGGTGTTCCCTTTGTCTTGTTTAAGTCAACGATACTCCAATCTTTCACTCTTATGGTCCGAAATGGCTTTTAGCAGGGTATTGGCATTGAAAGTGGGTATGCTGTGACACTGGCACACTGGGGGGGAGCCTGGTGTCCCCGTTGTCTTGTTTAAGTCAACGATACTCCAATCTTTCACTCTTATGGTCCGAAATGGCTTTTAGCAGGGTATTGGCATTGAGGGTGGGTGTCCTGTGACACTGGCACTTTGGGGGGAGAGTCCGGTGTCTCCCCTGTCTTGTTCGAGTCAACGATACTCCAATCTTTCACTCTTAAGGTCCGAAATGGCTTTTAGTAGAGTATTGGCATTGAGACTGGGTGTCCTGTGACACTGGCACACTGGAGGGGGGAGCCTGGTGTTCCCTTTGTCTTGTTTAAGTCAACGATACTCCAATCTTTCACTCTTATGGTCCGAAATGGCTTTTAGCAGGGTATTGGCATTGAAAGTGGGTATGCTGTGACACTGGCACACTGGGGGGGAGCCTGGTGTCCCCGTCGTCTTGTTTAAGTCAACGATACTCCAATCTTTCACTCTTATGGTCCGAAATGGCTTTTAGTAGAGTATTGGCATTGAGGCTGGGTGTCCTGTGACACTGGCACACTGGAGGGGGGAGCCTGGTGTTCCCTTTGTCTTGTTTAAGTCAACGATACTCCAATCTTTCACTCTTATGGTCCGAAATGGCTTTTAGCAGGGTATTGGCATTGAAAGTGGGTATGCTGTGACACTGGCACACTGGGGGGGAGCCTGGTGTCCCCGTCGTCTTGTTTAAGTCAACGATACTCCAATCTTTCACTCTTATGGTCCGAAATGGCTTTTAGCAGGGTATTGGCATTGAGGGTGGGTGTCCTGTGACACTGGCACTTTGGGGGGAGAGTCCGGTGTCTCCCCTGTCTTGTTCGAGTCAACGATACTCCAATCTTTCACTCTTAAGGTCCGAAATGGCTTTTAGTAGAGTATTGGCATTGAGACTGGGTGTCCTGTGACACTGGCACACTGGAGGGGGGAGCCTGGTGTTCCCTTTGTCTTGTTTAAGTCAACGATACTCCAATCTTTCACTCTTATGGTCCGAAATGGCTTTTAGCAGGGTATTGGCATTGAAAGTGGGTATGCTGTGACACTGGCACACTGGGGGGGAGCCTGGTGTCCCCGTCGTCTTGTTTAAGTCAACGATACTCCAATCTTTCACTCTTATGGTCCGAAATGGCTTTTAGTAGAGTATTGGCATTGAGGCTGGGTGTCCTGTGACACTGGCACACTGGAGGGGGGAGCCTGGTGTTCCCTTTGTCTTGTTTAAGTCAACGATACTCCAATCTTTCACTCTTATGGTCCGAAATGGCTTTTAGCAGGGTATTGGCATTGAAAGTGGGTATGCTGTGACACTGGCACACTGGGGGGGAGCCTGGTGTCCCCGTCGTCTTGTTTAAGTCAACGATACTCCAATCTTTCACTCTTATGGTCCGAAATGGCTTTTAGCAGGGTATTGGCATTGAGGGTGGGTGTCCTGTGACACTGGCACTTTGGGGGGAGAGTCCGGTGTCTCCCCTGTCTTGTTCGAGTCAACGATACTCCAATCTTTCACTCTTAAGGTCCGAAATGGCTTTTAGTAGAGTATTGGCATTGAGACTGGGTGTCCTGTGACACTGGCACACTGGAGGGGGGAGCCTGGTGTTCCCTTTGTCTTGTTTAAGTCAACGATACTCCAATCTTTCACTCTTATGGTCCGAAATGGCTTTTAGCAGGGTATTGGCATTGAAAGTGGGTATGCTGTGACACTGGCACACTGGGGGGGAGCCTGGTGTCCCCGTCGTCTTGTTTAAGTCAACGATACTCCAATCTTTCACTCTTATGGTCCGAAATGGCTTTTAGTAGAGTATTGGCATTGAGGCTGGGTGTCCTGTGACACTGGCACACTGGAGGGGGGAGCCTGGTGTTCCCTTTGTCTTGTTTAAGTCAACGATACTCCAATCTTTCACTCTTATGGTCCGAAATGGCTTTTAGCAGGGTATTGGCATTGAAAGTGGGTATGCTGTGACACTGGCACACTGGGGGGGAGCCTGGTGTCCCCGTCGTCTTGTTTAAGTCAACGATACTCCAATCTTTCACTCTTATGGTCCGAAATGGCTTTTAGCAGGGTATTGGCATTGAGGGTGGGTGTCCTGTGACACTGGCACTTTGGGGGGAGAGTCCGGTGTCTCCCCTGTCTTGTTCGAGTCAACGATACTCCAATCTTTCACTCTTAAGGTCCGAAATGGCTTTTAGTAGAGTATTGGCATTGAGACTGGGTGTCCTGTGACACTGGCACACTGGAGGGGGGAGCCTGGTGTTCCCTTTGTCTTGTTTAAGTCAACGATACTCCAATCTTTCACTCTTATGGTCCGAAATGGCTTTTAGCAGGGTATTGGCATTGAAAGTGGGTATGCTGTGACACTGGCACACTGGGGGGGAGCCTGGTGTCCCCGTCGTCTTGTTTAAGTCAACGATACTCCAATCTTTCACTCTTATGGTCCGAAATGGCTTTTAGTAGAGTATTGGCATTGAGGCTGGGTGTCCTGTGACACTGGCACACTGGAGGGGGGAGCCTGGTGTTCCCTTTGTCTTGTTTAAGTCAACGATACTCCAATCTTTCACTCTTATGGTCCGAAATGGCTTTTAGCAGGGTATTGGCATTGAAAGTGGGTATGCTGTGACACTGGCACACTGGGGGGGAGCCTGGTGTCCCCGTCGTCTTGTTTAAGTCAACGATACTCCAATCTTTCACTCTTATGGTCCGAAATGGCTTTTAGCAGGGTATTGGCATTGAGGGTGGGTGTCCTGTGACACTGGCACTTTGGGGGGAGAGTCCGGTGTCTCCCCTGTCTTGTTCGAGTCAACGATACTCCAATCTTTCACTCTTAAGGTCCGAAATGGCTTTTAGTAGAGTATTGGCATTGAGACTGGGTGTCCTGTGACACTGGCACACTGGAGGGGGGAGCCTGGTGTTCCCTTTGTCTTGTTTAAGTCAACGATACTCCAATCTTTCACTCTTATGGTCCGAAATGGCTTTTAGCAGGGTATTGGCATTGAAAGTGGGTATGCTGTGACACTGGCACACTGGGGGGGAGCCTGGTGTCCCCGTCGTCTTGTTTAAGTCAACGATACTCCAATCTTTCACTCTTATGGTCCGAAATGGCTTTTAGTAGAGTATTGGCATTGAGGCTGGGTGTCCTGTGACACTGGCACACTGGAGGGGGGAGCCTGGTGTTCCCTTTGTCTTGTTTAAGTCAACGATACTCCAATCTTTCACTCTTATGGTCCGAAATGGCTTTTAGCAGGGTATTGGCATTGAAAGTGGGTATGCTGTGACACTGGCACACTGGGGGGGAGCCTGGTGTCCCCGTCGTCTTGTTTAAGTCAACGATACTCCAATCTTTCACTCTTATGGTCCGAAATGGCTTTTAGCAGGGTATTGGCATTGAGGGTGGGTGTCCTGTGACACTGGCACTTTGGGGGGAGAGTCCGGTGTCTCCCCTGTCTTGTTCGAGTCAACGATACTCCAATCTTTCACTCTTAAGGTCCGAAATGGCTTTTAGTAGAGTATTGGCATTGAGACTGGGTGTCCTGTGACACTGGCACACTGGAGGGGGGAGCCTGGTGTTCCCTTTGTCTTGTTTAAGTCAACGATACTCCAATCTTTCACTCTTATGGTCCGAAATGGCTTTTAGCAGGGTATTGGCATTGAAAGTGGGTATGCTGTGACACTGGCACACTGGGGGGGAGCCTGGTGTCCCCGTCGTCTTGTTTAAGTCAACGATACTCCAATCTTTCACTCTTATGGTCCGAAATGGCTTTTAGTAGAGTATTGGCATTGAGGCTGGGTGTCCTGTGACACTGGCACACTGGAGGGGGGAGCCTGGTGTTCCCTTTGTCTTGTTTAAGTCAACGATACTCCAATCTTTCACTCTTATGGTCCGAAATGGCTTTTAGCAGGGTATTGGCATTGAAAGTGGGTATGCTGTGACACTGGCACACTGGGGGGGAGCCTGGTGTCCCCGTCGTCTTGTTTAAGTCAACGATACTCCAATCTTTCACTCTTATGGTCCGAAATGGCTTTTAGCAGGGTATTGGCATTGAGGGTGGGTGTCCTGTGACACTGGCACTTTGGGGGGAGAGTCCGGTGTCTCCCCTGTCTTGTTCGAGTCAACGATACTCCAATCTTTCACTCTTAAGGTCCGAAATGGCTTTTAGTAGAGTATTGGCATTGAGACTGGGTGTCCTGTGACACTGGCACACTGGAGGGGGGAGCCTGGTGTTCCCTTTGTCTTGTTTAAGTCAACGATACTCCAATCTTTCACTCTTATGGTCCGAAATGGCTTTTAGCAGGGTATTGGCATTGAAAGTGGGTATGCTGTGACACTGGCACACTGGGGGGGAGCCTGGTGTCCCCGTCGTCTTGTTTAAGTCAACGATACTCCAATCTTTCACTCTTATGGTCCGAAATGGCTTTTAGTAGAGTATTGGCATTGAGGCTGGGTGTCCTGTGACACTGGCACACTGGAGGGGGGAGCCTGGTGTTCCCTTTGTCTTGTTTAAGTCAACGATACTCCAATCTTTCACTCTTATGGTCCGAAATGGCTTTTAGCAGGGTATTGGCATTGAAAGTGGGTATGCTGTGACACTGGCACACTGGGGGGGAGCCTGGTGTCCCCGTCGTCTTGTTTAAGTCAACGATACTCCAATCTTTCACTCTTATGGTCCGAAATGGCTTTTAGCAGGGTATTGGCATTGAGGGTGGGTGTCCTGTGACACTGGCACTTTGGGGGGAGAGTCCGGTGTCTCCCCTGTCTTGTTCGAGTCAACGATACTCCAATCTTTCACTCTTAAGGTCCGAAATGGCTTTTAGTAGAGTATTGGCATTGAGACTGGGTGTCCTGTGACACTGGCACACTGGAGGGGGGAGCCTGGTGTTCCCTTTGTCTTGTTTAAGTCAACGATACTCCAATCTTTCACTCTTATGGTCCGAAATGGCTTTTAGCAGGGTATTGGCATTGAAAGTGGGTATGCTGTGACACTGGCACACTGGGGGGGAGCCTGGTGTCCCCGTCGTCTTGTTTAAGTCAACGATACTCCAATCTTTCACTCTTATGGTCCGAAATGGCTTTTAGTAGAGTATTGGCATTGAGGCTGGGTGTCCTGTGACACTGGCACACTGGAGGGGGGAGCCTGGTGTTCCCTTTGTCTTGTTTAAGTCAACGATACTCCAATCTTTCACTCTTATGGTCCGAAATGGCTTTTAGCAGGGTATTGGCATTGAAAGTGGGTATGCTGTGACACTGGCACACTGGGGGGGAGCCTGGTGTCCCCGTCGTCTTGTTTAAGTCAACGATACTCCAATCTTTCACTCTTATGGTCCGAAATGGCTTTTAGCAGGGTATTGGCATTGAGGGTGGGTGTCCTGTGACACTGGCACTTTGGGGGGAGAGTCCGGTGTCTCCCCTGTCTTGTTCGAGTCAACGATACTCCAATCTTTCACTCTTAAGGTCCGAAATGGCTTTTAGTAGAGTATTGGCATTGAGACTGGGTGTCCTGTGACACTGGCACACTGGAGGGGGGAGCCTGGTGTTCCCTTTGTCTTGTTTAAGTCAACGATACTCCAATCTTTCACTCTTATGGTCCGAAATGGCTTTTAGCAGGGTATTGGCATTGAAAGTGGGTATGCTGTGACACTGGCACACTGGGGGGGAGCCTGGTGTCCCCGTCGTCTTGTTTAAGTCAACGATACTCCAATCTTTCACTCTTATGGTCCGAAATGGCTTTTAGTAGAGTATTGGCATTGAGGCTGGGTGTCCTGTGACACTGGCACACTGGAGGGGGGAGCCTGGTGTTCCCTTTGTCTTGTTTAAGTCAACGATACTCCAATCTTTCACTCTTATGGTCCGAAATGGCTTTTAGCAGGGTATTGGCATTGAAAGTGGGTATGCTGTGACACTGGCACACTGGGGGGGAGCCTGGTGTCCCCGTCGTCTTGTTTAAGTCAACGATACTCCAATCTTTCACTCTTATGGTCCGAAATGGCTTTTAGCAGGGTATTGGCATTGAGGGTGGGTGTCCTGTGACACTGGCACTTTGGGGGGAGAGTCCGGTGTCTCCCCTGTCTTGTTCGAGTCAACGATACTCCAATCTTTCACTCTTAAGGTCCGAAATGGCTTTTAGTAGAGTATTGGCATTGAGACTGGGTGTCCTGTGACACTGGCACACTGGAGGGGGGAGCCTGGTGTTCCCTTTGTCTTGTTTAAGTCAACGATACTCCAATCTTTCACTCTTATGGTCCGAAATGGCTTTTAGCAGGGTATTGGCATTGAAAGTGGGTATGCTGTGACACTGGCACACTGGGGGGGAGCCTGGTGTCCCCGTCGTCTTGTTTAAGTCAACGATACTCCAATCTTTCACTCTTATGGTCCGAAATGGCTTTTAGTAGAGTATTGGCATTGAGGCTGGGTGTCCTGTGACACTGGCACACTGGAGGGGGGAGCCTGGTGTTCCCTTTGTCTTGTTTAAGTCAACGATACTCCAATCTTTCACTCTTATGGTCCGAAATGGCTTTTAGCAGGGTATTGGCATTGAAAGTGGGTATGCTGTGACACTGGCACACTGGGGGGGAGCCTGGTGTCCCCGTCGTCTTGTTTAAGTCAACGATACTCCAATCTTTCACTCTTATGGTCCGAAATGGCTTTTAGTAGAGTATTGGCATTGAGGCTGGGTGTCCTGTGACACTGGCACACTGGAGGGGGGAGCCTGGTGTTCCCTTTGTCTTGTTTAAGTCAACGATACTCCAATCTTTCACTCTTATGGTCCGAAATGGCTTTTAGCAGGGTATTGGCATTGAAAGTGGGTATGCTGTGACACTGGCACACTGGGGGGGAGCCTGGTGTCCCCGTTGTCTTGTTTAAGTCAACGATACTCCAATCTTTCACTCTTATGGTCCGAAATGGCTTTTAGCAGGGTATTGGCATTGAGGGTGGGTGTCCTGTGACACTGGCACTTTGGGGGGAGAGTCCGGTGTCTCCCCTGTCTTGTTCGAGTCAACGA
The DNA here is from genome assembly GCF_977016875.1 of Pavona decussata. Taxonomy (NCBI): domain Eukaryota; kingdom Metazoa; phylum Cnidaria; class Anthozoa; order Scleractinia; family Agariciidae; genus Pavona; species Pavona decussata. Next base: position 565,467 of record NW_028145429.1, on the reverse strand, counting down.
TACTCCAATCTTTCACTCTTAAGGTCCGAAATGGCTTTTAGTAGAGTATTGGCATTGAGACTGGGTGTCCTGTGACACTGGCACACTGGAGGGGGGAGCCTGGTGTTCCCTTTGTCTTGTTTAAGTCAACGATACTCCAATCTTTCACTCTTATGGTCCGAAATGGCTTTTAGCAGGGTATTGGCATTGAAAGTGGGTATGCTGTGACACTGGCACACTGGGGGGGAGCCTGGTGTCCCCGTCGTCTTGTTTAAGTCAACGATACTCCAATCTTTCACTCTTATGGTCCGAAATGGCTTTTAGTAGAGTATTGGCATTGAGGCTGGGTGTCCTGTGACACTGGCACACTGGAGGGGGGAGCCTGGTGTTCCCTTTGTCTTGTTTAAGTCAACGATACTCCAATCTTTCACTCTTATGGTCCGAAATGGCTTTTAGCAGGGTATTGGCATTGAAAGTGGGTATGCTGTGACACTGGCACACTGGGGGGGAGCCTGGTGTCCCCGTCGTCTTGTTTAAGTCAACGATACTCCAATCTTTCACTCTTATGGTCCGAAATGGCTTTTAGCAGGGTATTGGCATTGAGGGTGGGTGTCCTGTGACACTGGCACTTTGGGGGGAGAGTCCGGTGTCTCCCCTGTCTTGTTCGAGTCAACGATACTCCAATCTTTCACTCTTAAGGTCCGAAATGGCTTTTAGTAGAGTATTGGCATTGAGACTGGGTGTCCTGTGACACTGGCACACTGGAGGGGGGAGCCTGGTGTTCCCTTTGTCTTGTTTAAGTCAACGATACTCCAATCTTTCACTCTTATGGTCCGAAATGGCTTTTAGCAGGGTATTGGCATTGAAAGTGGGTATGCTGTGACACTGGCACACTGGGGGGGAGCCTGGTGTCCCCGTCGTCTTGTTTAAGTCAACGATACTCCAATCTTTCACTCTTATGGTCCGAAATGGCTTTTAGTAGAGTATTGGCATTGAGGCTGGGTGTCCTGTGACACTGGCACACTGGAGGGGGGAGCCTGGTGTTCCCTTTGTCTTGTTTAAGTCAACGATACTCCAATCTTTCACTCTTATGGTCCGAAATGGCTTTTAGCAGGGTATTGGCATTGAAAGTGGGTATGCTGTGACACTGGCACACTGGGGGGGAGCCTGGTGTCCCCGTCGTCTTGTTTAAGTCAACGATACTCCAATCTTTCACTCTTATGGTCCGAAATGGCTTTTAGCAGGGTATTGGCATTGAGGGTGGGTGTCCTGTGACACTGGCACTTTGGGGGGAGAGTCCGGTGTCTCCCCTGTCTTGTTCGAGTCAACGATACTCCAATCTTTCACTCTTAAGGTCCGAAATGGCTTTTAGTAGAGTATTGGCATTGAGACTGGGTGTCCTGTGACACTGGCACACTGGAGGGGGGAGCCTGGTGTTCCCTTTGTCTTGTTTAAGTCAACGATACTCCAATCTTTCACTCTTATGGTCCGAAATGGCTTTTAGCAGGGTATTGGCATTGAAAGTGGGTATGCTGTGACACTGGCACACTGGGGGGGAGCCTGGTGTCCCCGTCGTCTTGTTTAAGTCAACGATACTCCAATCTTTCACTCTTATGGTCCGAAATGGCTTTTAGTAGAGTATTGGCATTGAGGCTGGGTGTCCTGTGACACTGGCACACTGGAGGGGGGAGCCTGGTGTTCCCTTTGTCTTGTTTAAGTCAACGATACTCCAATCTTTCACTCTTATGGTCCGAAATGGCTTTTAGCAGGGTATTGGCATTGAAAGTGGGTATGCTGTGACACTGGCACACTGGGGGGGAGCCTGGTGTCCCCGTCGTCTTGTTTAAGTCAACGATACTCCAATCTTTCACTCTTATGGTCCGAAATGGCTTTTAGCAGGGTATTGGCATTGAGGGTGGGTGTCCTGTGACACTGGCACTTTGGGGGGAGAGTCCGGTGTCTCCCCTGTCTTGTTCGAGTCAACGATACTCCAATCTTTCACTCTTAAGGTCCGAAATGGCTTTTAGTAGAGTATTGGCATTGAGACTGGGTGTCCTGTGACACTGGCACACTGGAGGGGGGAGCCTGGTGTTCCCTTTGTCTTGTTTAAGTCAACGATACTCCAATCTTTCACTCTTATGGTCCGAAATGGCTTTTAGCAGGGTATTGGCATTGAAAGTGGGTATGCTGTGACACTGGCACACTGGGGGGGAGCCTGGTGTCCCCGTCGTCTTGTTTAAGTCAACGATACTCCAATCTTTCACTCTTATGGTCCGAAATGGCTTTTAGTAGAGTATTGGCATTGAGGCTGGGTGTCCTGTGACACTGGCACACTGGAGGGGGGAGCCTGGTGTTCCCTTTGTCTTGTTTAAGTCAACGATACTCCAATCTTTCACTCTTATGGTCCGAAATGGCTTTTAGCAGGGTATTGGCATTGAAAGTGGGTATGCTGTGACACTGGCACACTGGGGGGGAGCCTGGTGTCCCCGTCGTCTTGTTTAAGTCAACGATACTCCAATCTTTCACTCTTATGGTCCGAAATGGCTTTTAGCAGGGTATTGGCATTGAGGGTGGGTGTCCTGTGACACTGGCACTTTGGGGGGAGAGTCCGGTGTCTCCCCTGTCTTGTTCGAGTCAACGATACTCCAATCTTTCACTCTTAAGGTCCGAAATGGCTTTTAGTAGAGTATTGGCATTGAGACTGGGTGTCCTGTGACACTGGCACACTGGAGGGGGGAGCCTGGTGTTCCCTTTGTCTTGTTTAAGTCAACGATACTCCAATCTTTCACTCTTATGGTCCGAAATGGCTTTTAGCAGGGTATTGGCATTGAAAGTGGGTATGCTGTGACACTGGCACACTGGGGGGGAGCCTGGTGTCCCCGTCGTCTTGTTTAAGTCAACGATACTCCAATCTTTCACTCTTATGGTCCGAAATGGCTTTTAGTAGAGTATTGGCATTGAGGCTGGGTGTCCTGTGACACTGGCACACTGGAGGGGGGAGCCTGGTGTTCCCTTTGTCTTGTTTAAGTCAACGATACTCCAATCTTTCACTCTTATGGTCCGAAATGGCTTTTAGCAGGGTATTGGCATTGAAAGTGGGTATGCTGTGACACTGGCACACTGGGGGGGAGCCTGGTGTCCCCGTCGTCTTGTTTAAGTCAACGATACTCCAATCTTTCACTCTTATGGTCCGAAATGGCTTTTAGCAGGGTATTGGCATTGAGGGTGGGTGTCCTGTGACACTGGCACTTTGGGGGGAGAGTCCGGTGTCTCCCCTGTCTTGTTCGAGTCAACGATACTCCAATCTTTCACTCTTAAGGTCCGAAATGGCTTTTAGTAGAGTATTGGCATTGAGACTGGGTGTCCTGTGACACTGGCACACTGGAGGGGGGAGCCTGGTGTTCCCTTTGTCTTGTTTAAGTCAACGATACTCCAATCTTTCACTCTTATGGTCCGAAATGGCTTTTAGCAGGGTATTGGCATTGAAAGTGGGTATGCTGTGACACTGGCACACTGGGGGGGAGCCTGGTGTCCCCGTCGTCTTGTTTAAGTCAACGATACTCCAATCTTTCACTCTTATGGTCCGAAATGGCTTTTAGTAGAGTATTGGCATTGAGGCTGGGTGTCCTGTGACACTGGCACACTGGAGGGGGGAGCCTGGTGTTCCCTTTGTCTTGTTTAAGTCAACGATACTCCAATCTTTCACTCTTATGGTCCGAAATGGCTTTTAGCAGGGTATTGGCATTGAAAGTGGGTATGCTGTGACACTGGCACACTGGGGGGGAGCCTGGTGTCCCCGTCGTCTTGTTTAAGTCAACGATACTCCAATCTTTCACTCTTATGGTCCGAAATGGCTTTTAGCAGGGTATTGGCATTGAGGGTGGGTGTCCTGTGACACTGGCACTTTGGGGGGAGAGTCCGGTGTCTCCCCTGTCTTGTTCGAGTCAACGATACTCCAATCTTTCACTCTTAAGGTCCGAAATGGCTTTTAGTAGAGTATTGGCATTGAGACTGGGTGTCCTGTGACACTGGCACACTGGAGGGGGGAGCCTGGTGTTCCCTTTGTCTTGTTTAAGTCAACGATACTCCAATCTTTCACTCTTATGGTCCGAAATGGCTTTTAGCAGGGTATTGGCATTGAAAGTGGGTATGATTTTTTAATTCTTTATGGATGAGTGAGCCAAGAAATCCAATATTAAAAGTTTTCTCTTACCGTTCGTTTTACTACACTACTATTGGGATTGAGATTGACTGAGGAGCGTTTTTTTATAAAGTTGGGGGTGACCGAACGCTCACGGTTGACGAGCATTTAATTTTTCGGAGATCGATCCCTAAGAAATTGCGCACGGTTCACAGAGTAAACAAGTCTCTCACATTCGTTTTGGATAGTAGCCTTGCCTGAACTGAGGCTCTCTATCTTAGATTTTCTCGTTCGATTGTCGAGTGTTCGTTGCGAGTTTTTTTTTTTTCTTTTACTTGATTACATAGGTTGCAGTCCTAAATATTTACATGTGAAAAACATAAAAGTCAATTTTCATTGAAATTGAGGTCAAGCGAAAGGCTTAGGCGAGATTTTGTTTATTAGATGGGACGAGCGTGCGCTGTGGTTCGACTGTGGTACAAGAATGAAGGTTCCCTTTGCATTGTGGGTAATGGTGGACTTTTTTGACGGGGAACACACAGTCCCGAGGTTTGATAGAAATTTTATAAGTCTAAAACCAACTCTTCATTTCCCCAATTCGAGCACGACATAGCTTGGCAAATGGGCCACAACTCACGGTAATACCGGCTAAACTAAAGATTACCGTGGACAGGAATATTGAAGAGTTGCTGATAAACTTTCCGTCTGGATCGATCCACCAGCCATCGCCAAAACAATAGCGCTCAAAAGCGCTTTCAACGATGGAAGGATGGAAGACACGTCTCAGTTCTTTGAAAGGTGCCAGTGACTTGCGGGTATCGGGACTTTATGATGTCCCTTAACCACCAGACGGTTCAAATATCGAGAATAACTACGCCATATGAATGTAACATCACGACTGCGAACGCTCATTAACATAAGCTTTCCTTCCCGCCAAAGGACGTCACTATGCTGTGCGAAATGACTATTTCCCAGATTCTCTCGTCTTTTCATCCTTGCACAAAGACAACGAAAACTATGGATTCATTTATTGTTTCTTTACATTTCCAAACGAGTAAGTTACCATTAACATCTAGCTTGTAGTTCTGTACTATAACAGTAACGACATTAAAGCAAAGCATATAACTTTTAAAGTACCAATTGATTTCGTCATTAAATTCCATCGCTATTTCTCAATGCAATGCAATCCCGGGATGTCAAGGGAACACTGCCCGACATTTCCTAGAAATTAAACACTGCAGAAAAATTTAAACTTACCTTAACCCTTTATGCCCTAGCAGTGATCAGCATCAAATGTCTCTTTCTAATGTAAATGTTTATTCAACTCTTGAGGTGATGATAATTTAGCATATGATCACTCAAGCTGTATTCTCTTGAGATTTTAATAGTAATGAGACAGAAACGTTCTACTTTCTAGAGAGTGAAACTGGTTCTTCAAATTTATAGCTCGCTAATTTCATATTTGAGACAAAGGATGACATATGAAACCAATAATGAAGCAAACTGAATGCCCAAAATGACTACTCGTGGATTGAGGTTGATGTCAAGGCAGCCATGTTGGTGTGGAACAGGAACAACAATTTTTTTCTCCCGAGAGTTTACTTTAATTTTTGGGTAACCAAATGTTCTTTTTATGGGTACACCAACATGGCAGCAATAAAAAACAAACAAACAAACACCTATTCTTTAAATAATTAAAGCAGAAATAGGAAATATTATCAATTGAGTGCCATGCATCATATTTTTTGCAATATGGAACTTACCCCATTAGTGTCCCATTAGCCGTGGATAAGCATACACTATCACATCACTCGGTGCTTGAAGCGAGAATTTAATTCCATTTTGTTAGACTACAAAATGACTACTCGTGGATTGAGGTTGATGTCAAGGCAGCCATGTTGGTGTGGAACAGGAACAACAATTTTTTTCTCCCGAGAGTTTACTTTAATTTTTGGGTAACCAAATGTTCTTTTTATGGGTACACCAACATGGCAGCAATAAAAAACAAACAAACAAACACCTATTCTTTAAATAATTAAAGCAGAAATGGGAAATATTATCAATTGAGTGCCATGCATCATATTTTTTGCAATATGGAACTTACCCCATTAGTGTCCCATTAGCCGTGGATAAGCATACACTATCACATCACTCGGTGCTTGAAGCGAGAATTTAATTCCATTTTGTTAACAATAAAACTTTATCAAGTCAATTTTAAAAATATTAATGGCACAAACAAAATAACAATGGTTGGGAATTAGCTAACACTAGCTTTTTGTAAATGCACAACAACCTTGTGTCTAAATTATAACCCTCGTTTTTTCAACCTACTTCTCAGTGTTTGGATATCTGATGAAACATTCTTCCTCGTGTTTGATATATTACATCCAAACTTTTCCATTTTACGGGCCATGTTGACAAAAATTATCAAATTACAGCTGAAATTACTCAAGCCTATTCCATATTATTCTTATTACGGAAAATACCCAATAAAATAAGAGCAATCGAACAAATTACACGCCCAGAAACTTAGACAGGAAGTTCCAGTATAAAAGGGGCTTGACCTGCCCATTCTTACCTTCAGCCCTTCACCAAGGTAAACAACTAACAAACATGCATTTTTTTGAAAAACTAGTATTGACAACCTTGGCTTAGTTTTCGGTATAAACCCTGTCAAGCAAATTAAATTACAAATCTTCATATTGCTGTAGTGATAGTAAGAAATTTGCAGAGGAGAATTGAGTCAGCAAAGATACCGCAACTGGATGGCATCAACATCTCCAGTTCACATCCACAAAGGTGTGAAAGGAAAGAGGGGCTTGCCCTTTCATAAAGGAACTATTTCTTTAAATTTTAAAACAACCTGTCCTATTCAAACTACGATTGACTAGGTTTGCCATTATGTTTACAAAGAGTATGGCTGTTATGATTATCTCTACTATAATCATTTATCAATCTGCATTCACTTTCATTGGGGTGCCTGCTTAACAATCATAATGGAAAATACAAAGTTCATATATCTATATTGGAAATGACCCAATGCATAGACTGCAATTTTGCCAGATTGACAGTGCTGTGTGGAAAACCAGTAGTCAGTTCTCTCTGGTGACTTCCATTTCACCTGTTTAATTAGAATGACAACACTATAGCCTGTAAAGGCTGTAAAATGTTTACTCTGCAGACATTTGCATGTCTGCATGACATGTTTACTGCTAATTTATTGCACAGTTGGAATTGAATTCATCAGAAAGAAAGCTGTTTTGTTTGTTATATTTTAAACCAGGTAAAGCCAGGAACTTGAGCTCATAAGCTCAATTCTTCCAGTTCTGGCTTACCTGTTATCAAGTTAAGCATGCAATTTTATCATAAATTATGTGTATGTTTAAGTAAGTCTGACAATGAAAGAACACTTTCTTCCTCTACAAAACAAACTTCTTTTAAGGGGAATAAAAATCGTTGTAAAGAGGTAATGGGCAGAATATAGTGTGTAAGCTTCTCAAATAGTTGATACAAATGCACATTAATTACAAATTACAGTAGAAGTTATTGCATCTATTGACAAAGAAGCTGTTGAGTATGAATGTCTCATTAACCTTGGGAACATTATCATGCTAACAAAGATCTAGTTACACGAGAGAAGTATTCTGCTCGCTTGGTTTATAAGTAGTGATCCTTACATCCATCATGACTAATACTTGATGAACCACTCCAGTATAGTTTGTCCTCATATGAAACATTGAAATGCGTTATATAGAAAACATCCAATCATACCACTTTTCTAAAGAGTTCGGGTTGCATTTCCCACTTGAGTTTGACATGCCTTTAATAATAATAATAATAATAATAATAATAATAATAATAATAATAATAATAATAATAACCTCTAATTACCATTGGTAAGCATTTATTGCTCAGGGAGCTAGTGAGGCCAAGGATTATACTTGGCAAGCAAATAATTCAAATAGAACATAACAATTTAAATTCCCAACTGGCAGAATGTAGAGCAAGTGGCCAGACAGTCACTTGAATAACCCAACACCAGATTTCAAGTGCAGCACCGTAAGTACAGAGGCAGCATGCCTGAGTGGTTTCACTACACTTAAACATATTTAAAGATGACACTAACATAAATAATGTTAACAAAGGAGCTTGTGCTTGTTGATGCTGTCAGAAACTATTAAATTATATTGTATTGTATCTCTATTCAGGGTTCCATCGTCATTTCAACATTCTCTACAATAAATCCAATAAACCTTGTCAAGAACATCTGTTTTTGCCATTGAATTATTGAAAATCATAGGAATCAAATATAAATTCAGATAAATTAAAAAAGACAGTACTTTTCAGTGCTTTCAAATAAGAACTGAACATAAATTATTTACTCTTAGAGAAAATGAATTTACTCCTGCAAATGACGGCTTCTAAGGAATCAATAGAATAGACATTTGTGTCACATGGACAGGTCTACTGTTAACCTACTGACTACACGAGTAATGTAAAGACCTTCAAACAACATTTGGCACTGCATCCTAATGAAGCAAACATCAGATGTACGTAACTTTAAAATGAAGCCAACTACTCCTCGCAGAACTGAAAAATATTTATAAGTGAGTCATTTCTGGATGGTAGTAGGTCATGGATTAAATAACAAAGTCAAAATGTTACTTAAGAAGTGATGTTACTGGCTGTGAAAGGTGTAAAACTGTATTTTTGCATTTGGACCTGTTGGTCAATCGTTTGTCTATTGTTAGCAAATAACGTTTTGTATATTGTCTCTGCCTTGTCCTAAATTCATTGATTTATGCCAGTCTAACCGATGAAGTACCATGACAGTCACGGGATTTTATATTGTTAACTGCTTCCTGTCCGTCTGTAAGTTTGTCTCTGTCTTAAGGTTACCGTATATATCCAGGGGTGTCTCGCGTCCAAGCGATGTAGTGCATCCAGTTTTTGGCTTACTCTGCTGACTTTTTGCGCCAATTTTGTGCAAATCAATCCATTAGTGCAGTAAAAATCCCTAAGCTCATCCGTCCGTTTGCTGTAAACACAGTCCATGACTATATCTAGAGGAAGTGCCAAATTAGATTTTTTGTTACCAGTCTCTCAACAGTGAAAACGATGTTAGGGTGGTAACTGTTTAGATGCTTAAGCAGATCATCAGTCTTTCCTTTTGGAGACAATCATGAACATACCGGTCGTAAAAAGGTGGGTTATAGGGTCGAACAACGTCCGACTCTAGTTTGGCCATGAAAATATTTGCGCGGACTGGGGATAAAGGGTTTCCCATACCGCATCCGTCAATTTGTTTGAGGTGACCGTTGAAACTGAACACTGTGTTTTTGGTGACAATACAGAGAAGGCACCAAAAAGAAGTTTAGAACTGAGTTGAAGTGGTTTGCTTTGCGTGTCAATTTCTTTGATGTAGTCAATGGTGGTATCAAGAGGTACCTCAGTGAAAAGTGAGGAAACGTCGTATGAGACTAGGACTTCGTCATCATCAAGGGTTCTGGTGTTTAGACGGTTGGCAAAGTCCGTGGTGGTTTTGATGCTGTATTCGTTCTCAGTAAGAGGGAGTAAGTAGGAGGCCAGGTACCTGGCGGTTTCGTAGTAAAAGGTGTCGCAAGTGCTGACTATCGGACGGAGTTTGAGACTTTCTTTAGTGATTTCACCAGGATTGTTGAATTTGTGAGTCTTGGCAGTCCCATGCAGGAAAGCGGGTTGGTTAGAGGTCGGTTTGATCTTTTCCAGAGGTAAATTCTAAACGCGGGATACCCAAAGCGTTTTATTTCTTACACAGTGAACAGTTTTCTACAAGTCCGCCCGAAGATGACAATCTTATCCCGAGTTTTCTTTTTGAAGAGCGTAAGACGATTTTCATCAAGCTCCCTTACTGCCAAAGAAATGAAAAACTTAGCAAAACTTTTATCTCTAAGCTGAACAATTTCACGGGTTTCAAACACATTTTCATCGTCCCCTGGAAAACAAGACAAATCAAAAGTCCTTTCAACCTTGAGGACAAAAACACTCACAGATCACAGATCACATGTGGTCTATAAAGGCGACTGTTCTTGCGGTGTTCATTACATCGGGAAAACCAGAAGAAATGTGGAGGTGCGAATCGATGAACATTCAAACTCCTCTAATGACTCTGAACCTGTCCGTCACCTAAGGGAAAATCCGACCCATTCTTTTGGTTGGCAAATGTACGGCCCAAACTTTTCCCAAGCGCAGGATCATTGAAGGCTTAATGATCCAACAATGGAGCCCCAGTCTGAACAAACAAGTCCATTCTTACGTAGCAAAACTGTTCCCATCGGGAATCACCTAAAGCATATAAAATATGCCTGTAGCGGACGGTCTTTTTACCCTGAGGATGACTTGATTAGTCGAAATCGTTTGGGTTTTAATATCTTCTAACTTTTTAGCCTTGTAAATAGTATGGTCAATCTCAAGCGAATATTATGGATAAAAAAATATTAAAAAGATCCTAAAAAACTAATTCACAAGCGCATGCCATCATTGTGTCTCCATCGCGATGAACAGAAGTTTAAGTATTTAGATTGAGGATTTTATGGATAGTAAATAGTTTTAGAATTTAATTACTAGGATCTCTATGATCAGGAGTTGGGATTTAAATTGTAAGGACTTTGGACGTTGCATTGATTGGCTACGGCTGGCGGCCCAATCATTGTTTAGGATATCTGGGCATCCACAAGTTTTTACTGCAATAATAATAAATAATAATAATAATAATAATAATAATAATAATAATAATAATAATAATAATAATAACAACAACAATAATAATAATAATAATAACAATAATAATAATAATAATAATAATAATAATAATGATATCACTTTTTATTACAAATGAGAATAGCTTTTTGTAAGTTTGACTTTTGCTTTTTCCTTTCCTTGTAAATAGCTTGGAATATGTTAATAAAGATTATTACTTTTAACTAATTTTATAAAAAAATTATTATTTTTATTATTATTATTATTATTATTATTATTATTTTTCTTATTATTATTATTATTATTATTATTATTATTATTATTATTATTATACTGTATTTATGACAGCAAACTGTAAAATCACTCAGGTTTTAATAGAATCAAAATGTATCTAGTAGATTTTATTCTTGTAAATAATAAAGTTATCATTCCAAATTTTTATTATTATTATTATTATTATTATTATTATCATTAATATTATTATTATTATTATTATTATTATTATTATTATTATTATTATTATTATTATTATTATTATTACACATGCATACGCCACTTGTTGCAGTGGCACAAAGTACTGAATTATTCCAAACTTGTTGTCAAAGTAAACCACACTGCAGTGTTGTTTTGCTATCCTTGTGTACTCCCTACTGCAAAATACCATGTTAGCCGCCACCGCCCTTTGAAACGTTTCAACTGGTACACAGATGTCCAGTGAAACTCCTGACTCCTTGAAAGCTTCTTTCAACTTTGCAGTTGGGATAATTGTTGTTAGCTTGCCTCCAATTCCACAGATTGTTATGCAAAAAGTCACTATGATGTGCTCTTTAAAGGAGAAAAGAAAACATAACTACAGACTTTATAGCATTTAAATTACATAATCTTCATAATCTGCTTATAGTACTGTGAAATCTGACAGTCTTTAGTTGAATTGGATCTCGCCTTCAAACAACCAGACCTGTGAGTTGTTACTTCACTAATTGGCATTGTTTATGACCTTTGTTTTCACAGTTACTGCGCAGACACCAAAAAAGGAGTTAGAAATGTGCTCATTGCAGGTGTTGCCTTCCCTTGCCAAAGTCCCCAAACAACTAAGTTCTTTTTTGAGAACCTGACAAAAAGTGCACAAAGAATTTAAAAACTGTAAGCATTTGTCCTGAAAATAAATCTAATTTGGCATAAAAGAAAAAAAAAACTACCGACATCTGAATCAGTACTAAATAATTAAAGATCCAATAGGCCATTTGCGAATTGCTTTGAACCTCATTATGAAAACGAGGTTTAGTGTTAAGTTTTTATTGTGAAAATTTGTTGTCATTCACATGCAAACAAAACTAATTTTCATCTGAAAGGCTTTGCACTTAGCCCCATTTTAATGACAAGTTAAAGGCGGCTCAGAAATGACCTACTGAATTCTGCTGACATGACAAATAATTTGTCAATTATTGATATTAAGTAAGAAAAACAATATAAGATTTATTACTATTTTCAAAATAAAATTAATTACCTCTGAGTTTTAGGCAGTTAATTAATTGCCAGGTAAATTGGCCATACTCCAACACCAGAACTTTTGGATATTGGAATCCCATCAGTGTTGAATATCAAACTGACATTGTTGGGGTTGTGTAGAAATCATCCAGGTTTGCAGTGTTCCCTGTAAGATGATCTATCAATAATGTCACATATTTTGGAAGGGTGTTGTTGCCTTGTAAACTTGTTCACCACGTGACTCCACACTTCCTGCTCTGTAACAAATCAAATATAATTATACATACAGTACATGCACAGTAAGAGCTGAGTGTCAAAAAAATATGCGATTAATACTTTTAGTTTGCTTGTTTACTCAGGACTTTCATGAGCAGAGTTGTGAATGCAAATATGACATAAAAGTTTTCTCATCATGATCACCAAATGAAGGCTACATCAAGAAACTATGTAGCGGCTCTTTTCTACAGATTTGCATTTCCATACAGGTTTAATGCCATATTTGCACTAGAAAATAGTACCTTGAATTGTGAACCATAAATGCATGATTAAGTGTTGGTTTGTTCAATTTACTTGTTTTCCTATATTTCGTCAGATACCAGAGTTTGCTTACAGCTGTATGTTAATGAACTCCAGAATAATTATTGTGAGCTCTTAGCAGCTTTTTCTACATAAAGAACACAATGCAGAAGTAATGGACAGAATGTGGGTGGCAGGGAAGTACACTAATCTAGGGATAAGGGAAACCAGGTGCGGAGCTCTCCTGGCAGGAGACAAGATCAGGTGGTACCGAGGGTAGCCACCTTGGACAGATCAGAGGTCCTGATCAGTCTCCAGTAGGGTGAGTCCCATATCCCCTAGTCACAGGGAACATCAATCCAAGACATGTTTCTGAAGCTTCAAAAAGGAACCACATGTCAAATTATTAGTATTGTTTTTAAATAAAGAGTACCTGTTTTCCAATCATCCCTGTCCCGTGGCTGAACTTTGTCAAGCTTCCTTTCATCTCTTCAAAACCAAAATAAGACCACAGTGGTCCCCAGCATTTCATACACTTTGCAAGCTTAAGGTGCATAAAGTTGTGATGGTTGATTCTGCAGCTGCCTTCACCTAGAATAAAAATATACAATTATTTTACATTTTTCGTTGTGAAGGCATAATTACTTTATGTAACTGTATCTTAAAAATCGTAATTTCCTTCCCTGAATACCAAAAAGGGGTCATGTTGGCAACAAGGTCTTTGTTTGGAAACACTGTTTAAAGCTCATGAGGCATAACCATTACAAATAATTATTGTAGCTTACCATACAAAGGTTCATACTGGCCAAAAAAACAAAGGTCAAGCACTGCTCCGCTTTCACCAAATCACTTTCTGAAATTGAGTCCCCAAGACGAATGTGTATGCCTTCCACCAGTAAGGCAAAGTGCTCTAAATATATATCTGGCAGGAATTACCATCAAGGTAGGGCAAGGCATAAAACAAAAGCAAGCTTAACAATTCAGATGCTGTATCCAAAATGCAAGAAAGTAATTTATTTAATTAGAACCTATTTACATCACAAATTGTCTGATCAAATTAGTCATGGCAGTGTACTAGTACTTACAACTGTAAACTGGCATAAAAATTAAATGAACTGTACGGTTTTTATTAATTGACATGACTGAGATGTTGTTTGAGACCAAAAAGAAATGGTGGACCAGACTGTCATTTGAGCCAGCCTGCCAGCTAGACAGGACAGCGCACAGTATACTATCATTCAATTCAAGATAGCCTTTTACATATCTTGTCCATTGTAGTCATTATTAAACCTTGATTAGCCAGGACTTCATCTTTGTCACAAGTTGGTTGCTTACTACTTAACATACATGTGTAGGCCATGTAATTAAATAGTAGGGCTGTCAAATTATAGTACCAAGGTGGTTTCTAAATGGGGTTGGTTCTTTCAAAATGAAAGTATATAATGAGATAAAAATGTTTCAAAAAAAGTAGGGTTATAATTACCTTTCATGTGACCCCGATTTGACTTCAGGCTTCGAGGGGAAAGCCTGATGAAATCAGGTTTTCGCATTTTTGGCAGTCTTGAATCTACTTTAGAGATCTAAGTGTAAAAATGGGGACAAACCATTAATAAGCTAGTGAACTGTAATGCAGTTGAAATATAAAGTGAGATCTACTTTTTCTTACTCCATAAGACTGTATCTCATCATGATCACCAAATGAAGGCTACATTTAGAAACTATCTAGAGGCTCTTTTCTACAGATTTGCATTTCCATGCATACAGTTTAATGCCATGTTCGCACAATTCTCTGCTCCGGAAAAAAGAAACTGGAATTGTGACCCATAAATGCATGATTTAAGTATTGGTTTGTACTTTACTTGTTTTCCTATATCTTGTCAGATACCAGAATTTGCTTAATTGTTAATGAACTCCAGAATAATTATTGTGAGCTCTTAGCAGCTATTTCCACATAAAGAACATAATGCAGAAGTAATGGACAAAATATGGGTGACCGGGAAGTACACTAATCTAGGGATAAGGGAAACCAGGTGTGGAGCTTTCCTGGCAGGAGACAAGATCAGGTGGTACCTGGGGTAGCCACCTTGGACAGATCAGAGGTCCTGATCAGTCTTCAGTAGGGTGGGTCCCGAATAAGGAGGGGGGCAATCCTGAGTGGAGTACAGATCAGGGAGGACCGGGGATCAACACCCTGGAATGGATATTTTTTCCAGACCTGGCTCTAAGGGCTATTAGCCTTACTGTGGGGTAAAGTGCAGCCAAGGGTTGCACTTCCCTGTCGGTATTTGTTATAAGGCAAGAATGGAAACCTGCATTATACAAACAGTAAAGACATACCTGTATCTAGATACTAATTGTAATAAACCAATAGAAACACCTCTTAATCCACAAAAGACAATGACACTAAGAGATACTTACAGGTAGTGTGGATTAAAGGGCAAGACAAAGGTTCCAATCGCAAGGGAGGGTGGGAGGGAAAACAGATGGTTGTGAATGAACTGAAGCCTTGAAAGAATTGTGACCTTATACAGGAAAATGTACTTTAACGCTTGTCTGCTAAACGGGCAATACCATTAAGTATTCGTTAGCAATCCATTAAAGAACTGTTCATTAACATCAGTTTATTCTACGATAAACTTGTAGTAAGCCTCGCAACAACAATGGAATACAACTTCTTTGTTTTGTTTAATTTTGTCTTTAGTCTTTGATATTATCTTGTGTGTTTTGTTTTGTTTTGTTTTTAGTAACAATAACCAGAAGGCTAAAGTTTACATGAATCCAGTGAGTGACATTTTTCTTCCAGTGCTGTAACAACTCATTCACACTTACATGTACACATTCCCAAGTTTTAAAAAAGTCCAAGACAGCCAGAAGAACATAGCTTTTCCTGATGAAAGTAGAGTAAAGCTACATGTAGTTTTCAAAGTAACCATTTTTCTTTAATCTTCCTCTTATGTAAAATATGATACGTTATTTGAAGTGTCATTTATGTTGGACAACTAAATCATTGGAATATTTCAACCTGACAGAATTTAAAACTGTGGGTGATGTTAGTTGGTTGTAAATACAAAATTTACTTAACAGTCATACTTTTAAAAAATAATAGTTTTGAGTTGGTCTTTAATAGGGACTGACACGAAGAAACACTTTCTCCTTAAGTTTTCAACTTTTGGTCCTCCCTGGAGCCCTGATACCTCAACCTTGATAAGAAAACAGACATTCTGTTTGGTTGACAAGACACCACATGGTCATCATCAGAGACACAGGGCCAGTCAGTCAGGGGCAGGCTTAATGGTGCAATGAAAGGTGTCATTAGAACACCCGTTCTTGAAAACGCTTGCCGTGCCATTTCACCCGCAACCCAACTGACTGGCCCTGGGTCTCCAAGCTAAGGATGCCACATGGTAAACAATAAACTGCAAGTGCTAACTATCTTTTTATCAAAATCAATTAATTTAACACAGGATGGTGACATCAGTTCATGCAATTGCTATTTTGCTAATTTAGGTTCCATTAAACCTTGCACAACACTTTTCAGAGCAGTACAATGTTGATTACGGTGAGTGATTAGGAGGTGGGGGTATATTGTCATAAAATTCAACTTATTAGTACAATCAGAACATGTCTCAACTGTTTTGACCAGCATTGTAGTTTATGGTAGAAGGGCAATAGCCCATAGTGGAATCTTGGTCTCAAACTAACAAAAAATGTAGATAATTATCATAAGCAACAGTAAAAATATAAAATAGCAGTCATAACGACCTGGTATAAACAAAGTTTGTATAATGGTATATTCAATCACTGGGATCACACTGTTTACAAACGATAATCTCCCTAAATCAAAATGAATAGCCATGACTATAAATTGTGAATACCTTGTCTTTCCTCCGTTTTCCTCTGCAATTCTGACACACCACTTCAGATTCCCAAAATAACGGAAAACAGCTCTCACAGACTTAGTCATGGTTCGTAAATAATCTTGTCCTCTATGGCAACAAATAAGGCTTTCACCTTCAATACAGAAAGCTTGCAAAAATAAGGCTGAGGGCAGTGCAGTGAAATCAAACGGAGGAGATCTTGAAAAGCTTGATAAGTTAAGCAGTGTTTAAGAGCATAACATATATCCATTGTCAAATGTTCAGTCTTAAAGCTTAGCTATCGGAGCAGTGTATACGTATGGTGAACGAGATGGAGGAAGCTGATACAACGGAGGTGAAACGGCTCCAAGCGGCTAGTTGCGACTGTCTCTGCAATATCTATTCAAATCAGAGTCATTGCAAAAGTCTGAATCATAATCAACGTCGCTCTCGCTTACTGTATTGTTTTGATCGAGTCAGCTGTATCAGTATTATTGTCACGTACGCAAAAGTCTGACGTGTTGCATTCGTTCTGATCTTCCTCGATCGTTCCACATCTTGTTGCATGAAGGTTATGGAGAGCGTCTGATGTCTCATAATTCACAGTATTCACTAGTTTCTTGCTGTTCTGCGATCAGTTCCCTTTCTTTTCCTTGATAAGAGCCACGTTTGACGTTCCTTTCGCTAACTCCAGATTCGCTACGACATGCACTCTACGATACTTGGTATTTTTCCCATCGAGGGTTAAGCTATTTCGACAATTACTTCTTTTGCCTTTTCTTGATGAATACGCTCCTCTTTTTCGAGTGGAAGCTGTGTTTATGGAGGACAAATTTTCTACCACAGAGCGATTTTCGCCTTCACTTGATCGGCCATGTTGATTTTTTTGCTCAAAATGTCTCATGGGATTAAAGTATGTTGTTTCCAGTCTTTCGCAGTTGTCTTACGTGTAAAGGATTCAGCAAATCACGATCAGGGAAGCAGATTTTATGTTTACGCGTCTATTTATCGAACACTGCCTTGTTCGCGAATATCTTCGTGTCCCACGTGGCGATTTATCTATCTATTTTGTTGTCATGTTTTTTCTCTCGTTCACTATATCTTCTGCTAAGCGATCGACGGGATGAAAACTAGGGGTTAGTATTTGACTTTTTCTTCGTCAGAGTCAAGTTAAAACATTGAAAAGGGAACAAGCATGCAACAAAACCTACTTTCGGATTGTTTTTGTGCCTCCCGTGGGACCAGTTTCATGAAACTGCCCCTGAAGGGGATAGGGCAGGTCTGCAAAAATGAGATGACCAGAGTCAAAAATGACCAGAGTCATTGAACTGCCCCCGAGGGGGGTAGGGTAGTCCCGCCAAAAATTGCACTTCTGGTTAGGTCGCCAATTTCTGACAAAAATGTGTCCCAACCAAGATTTTTGGGACGCTCTTTCGAACGCGAACGGCAACATTAGTGATTGAAAATGGCGACCTACCAAAATCCTCACTTTGCTTCGCCGTCCATATAGGGATGAGTATTTGACTTTTCCTTCGTCAGAGTCAAGTAAAAACATTAAAAATGGAACCAGCATGCAAGAAAACCTACTTTGGGATAGGTTTTGTGCCTCCCGTGGGACTAGAGTCATATAACGTTCTCTGAGGGGGGTAGAGTACTCCCGCCAAAAAAATGCTTTTTTAGTTAGGTCGCCAATTTTTAACAAAAATGTGTCCAAACTAAGATTTTTTAGACGCTCTTTCAAATGGCAACATTCGTGATTGAAATGGCGACCTACCAAAATCGTCACTTCATTTCCCGTCCATATAACCCCCGAACGTAAGAAATACAACCCCCGAACGTAACAATTTATAACCCCCAAACGTAAGAAATACAACCCCCGAACGTAAGGATTTACAACCCCGAAACATCCGGATTTATAACCCCCAAACGTAAGGATTTACAAACCCTGAAAGTAAGAAATACAACCCCCGAAACTAAGGATTTATAACCCCCAAACGTAAGAAATACAACCTCGAACGTAAGGATTTATACCCCACAAACGTAAGGATTTAAAAACCCCAAAAGTAAGGATTAATATAACCCCCAAACGTAAGAAATACAACCCCCGAACATAAGAAATACATCCCCCGCACGTAAGGATTTGCAATAACCGAACGTAAGAAATACTACAACCGAACGTAACGTTTTATAACCCCAGAACATAAGGATTTATAACCCCCAAACGTAAGGATTTACGACCATCGAACGTAAAAAATACAACCCCCGAGCGTAAGGATTCATAACCCCAGAACGTAAGAAATACAACTCCCGAACGTAAGGATTTATAACCCCAGAGCGTAAGAAATACATCCCCCGAACGTAAGAAATACATCCCCCGAAAGTAAGGATTTATAACCCCAAAAAGTAAGAAATACATCCCCCGAAAGTAAGGATTTATAACCCCAAAACGTAAGAAATACATCCCCCGAACGTAAGGATTTATAACCCCCGAACGTAAGAAATGCATCCCCGATCGTAAGGATTTATAACCCCAGAACGTAAGAAATACATCCCCCGAACGTAAGGATTTATAACCCCCGAACGTAAGAAATACATCCCCCGAACGTAATTACAATAACCGAAATACATCCCCCGAACGTAAGAAATACTACCACCGAACGTAACGTTTTATAACCCCAGAACATAAGGATTTATAACCCCCAAACGTAAGGATTTACGACCATCGAACGTAAAAAATACAACCTCCGAGCGTAAGGATTCATAACCCCAGAACGTAAGAAATACAACTCCCGAACGTAAAGATTTATAACCCCGAAAAGTAAAGATTTACAACCCCTGAACGTAAGAAATACAACCCCCGAACGTAAGGCTTTAAAAATCCCAAACGTAAGGATTTACAACCCCCCGAACGTAAGGATTTATAACCCCCAAACCCCCAAACGTAAGGATTTATAATCGACGAACGTAAGAAATACAACCCCCGAACGTAAGGATTTAAAACCCCCTAACGTAACAAGCTTACGTTTGGGGGTTAGGGATTCTTACGTTTGGTGGCTAGTTTTCTTACGTTTGGGGGTTAGTAATTCTTACGTTGGGGGGTTAGGGATTCTTACGTTTAGGGGTTAGATTTCTTACGTTTGGAAGTTAGTAATTCTCACTTTTAGGGGTCAGTTTTCTTACGTTTGGGGGTTAGATTTCTAACGTTTAAGCGTTAGTAATTCTTATGTTTGGGAGTTAGTAATTCTTATGTTTGGGGATTAGTCTTCTTACGTTTGGGGGTTAGTTTTCTTACGTTTGGGGGTTAGTAAATTTTACGTTTGGGGGTTAGTAATTCTGTACGTTTGGGGGTTAGTAATTCTTACGTTTAGTGGTTAGTTTGCTTACGTTTGGGGCTTAGTTTGCTTACAATTGGGGGTTAGTTTTCTTACGTTTGGGTGTTAAAAATTTTTACGTTTGGGGGTTAGTTTGCTTACGTTTGGATTTAGTAGTTCTTACGTTCTGGGGTTAGTTATTCTTACGTTTGGGGGTTAGTTTTCTCACGTTTTAGGGTGAGGGATTCTTACGTTTAAGGGTTAGTTTTCTTACGTTTGGGGGTTAGGGATTCTTACGTCTGAGATTTAGTTTTCTTACGTTTAGGGGTTAGTAAATCGTACGTTGCAGGATTAGTTTTCTTACGTTTGGTGGTTTGGGATTCTTACGTTTGGGGGTTAAGAATTTCTACGTTTGGGAATTAGTTTTCTTACATTTGGGGGTTAAAAATACTTACGTTTGGGGTTTAGTTTTCTTACGTTTATGGGGCTAGGGATTTTTACGTTTGAGGGTTAGTTTTCTTACGTTTGGGGGTTGGGGATTCTTACGTTTGGAGTTTAAGGATTGTTACGTTTAAGAATTAGTTTTCTTCATTTGGGGGTTAGTTTTTTTAAGTTTAAGAGGCTAGGGATTCTTATATTTTGGGGTTAGTTTTCTTACGTTTTAGGGATTAAGGATTCTTACGTTTCGGGGTTAGTTTTCTTACGTTTGGGAGTCAGTAATTCTTACACTTGAAGGTTAATTTTCTTACGTTTAGAGGTTCAAAATTCTTACGTTTGGGGGTTAGTTTGCTTACGTTTGAGGGTTAGTAAGTCTTACGTTTTTGGGTTAAGGATTCTTACGTTTGAGATTATTTTTTTAGGTTTAAGGGTTAAGGATTCTTACGTTTGGGTGTTAATTTGATTACGTTTGGTGGTTAGTTATTCTTACGTTTGGGAGTTAAAGATTCTTACGTTTGGGAGTTAGTTTTTTTACGTTTGGTGGTTAAGCATTCGTACGTTTTTGGTTTAGTTTGCTTACGTTTGGGGATTAATAATTCTTACGTTTGGGGTTTAGTTTGCTTACGTTTGGGGGTTAGTTTGCTTACGTTTCGGGGTTAGTAATTCTGTACGTTTAAGGGTTAGTAAAACTTACGTTTAGGGGTTAGTTTTTCTTACGTTTGGGAGTTAGTTTTCTTACGTTGAAATGTTAAAAATTCTTACGTTTGAGGGTTAGTTTGCTTACGTTGAGATTTAGTAATTCTTACGTTTTGGGGTTAGTTAATCTTACGTTTGGGGGTTAAAGATTTTTACGTTTGGGGGTTAGTTTTCTTACGTTTGAGGGTTAGTAATTCTTTCGTTTGGGGGTTAGTTTGCTTACGTTTGGATTTAGTAATTCTTACGTTCTGGGGTTAGTTATTCTTACGTTTGGGGGTTAGGGATTCTTACGTCTGAGATTTACTTTTCTTAGGTTTAAGGGTTAGTAAATCGTACGTTGCAGGATTAGTTTTCTTGCGTTTGGTGGTTTGGGATTCTTACGTTTGGGGGTTAAGAATTTCTACGTTTGGGAATTAGTTTTCTTACATTTGGGGGTTAAAAATACTTACGTTTGGGGTTTAGTTTTCTTACGTTTATGGGGCTAGGGATTTTTACGTTTGAGGGTTAGTTTTCTTACGTTTGGGGGTTGGGGATTCTTACGTTTGGAGTTTAAGGATTGTTACGTTTAAGAATTAGTTTTCTTCATTTGGGGGTTAGTTTTTTTAAGTTTAAGAGGCTAGGGATTCTTATATTTTGGGGTTAGTTTTCTTACGTTTTAGGGATTAAGGATTCTTACGTTTCGGGGTTAGTTTTCTTACGTTTGAGAGTCAGTAATTCTTACACTTGAAGGTTAATTTTCTTACGTTTAGAGGTTCAAAATTCTTACGTTTGGGGGTTAGTTTGCTTACGTTTGAGGGTTAGTAAGTCTTACGTTTTTGGGTTAAGGATTCTTACGTTTGAGATTATTTTTTTAGGTTTAAGGGTTAAGGATTCTTACGTTTGGGTGTTAATTTGATTACGTTTGGTGGTTAGTTATTCTTACGTTTGGGAGTTAAAGATTCTTACGTTTGGGAGTTAGTTTTTTTACGTTTGGTGGTTAAGCATTCGTACGTTTTTGGTTTAGTTTGCTTACGTTTGGGGATTAATAATTCTTACGTTTGGGGTTTAGTTTGCTTACGTTTGGGGGTTAGTTTGCTTACGTTTCGGGGTTAGTAATTCTGTACGTTTAAGGGTTAGTAAAACTTACGTTTAGGGGTTAGTTTTTCTTACGTTTGGGAGTTAGTTTTCTTACGTTGAAATGTTAAAAATTCTTACGTTTGAGGGTTAGTTTGCTTACGTTGAGATTTAGTAATTCTTACGTTTTGGGGTTAGTTAATCTTACGTTTGGGGGTTAAAGATTTTTACGTTTGGGGGTTAGTTTTCTTACGTTTGAGGGTTAGTAATTCTTTCGTTTGGGGGTTAGTTTGCTTACGTTTGGATTTAGTAATTCTTACGTTCTGGGGTTAGTTATTCTTACGTTTGGGGGTTAGGGATTCTTACGTCTGAGATTTACTTTTCTTAGGTTTAAGGGTTAGTAAATCGTACGTTGCAGGATTAGTTTTCTTACGTTTGGTGGTTTGGGATTCTTACGTTTGGGGGTTAAGAATTTCTACGTTTGGGAATTAGTTTTCTTACATTTGGGGGTTAAAAATACTTACGTTTGGGGGTTAGTTTTCTTACGTTTATGGGGTTAGGGATTTTTACGTTTAAGGGTTAGTTTTCTTTCGTTTGGGGGTTGGGGATTCTTACGTTTGGAGTTTAAGGATTGTTACGTTTAAGAATTAGTTTTCTTACATTTGGGGGTTAGTTTTTTTAAGTTTAAGAGGCTAAGGATTCTTATGTTTTGGGGTTAGTTTTCTTACGTTTTGGGGATTAAGGATTCTTACGTTTGGGGGTTAGTTTTCTTACATTTGGGAGTCAGTAATTCTTACACTTGAAGGTTAATTTTCTTACGTTTAAAGGTTCAAAATTCTTACGTTTGGGGGTTAGTTTGCTTACGTTTGGGGGTTAGTAAGTCTTACGTTTTTGGGTTAAGGATTCTTACGTTTGGGATTATTTTTTTAGGTTTAAGGGTTAAGGATTCTTACGTTTGGGTGTTAATTTGATTACGTTTGGTGGTTAGTCATTCTTACGTTTGGGAGTTAAGGATTCTTACGTTTGGGAGTTAGTTTTTTTACGTTTGGTGGTTAAGCATTCGTACGTTTTGGGTTTAGTTTGCTTACGTTTGGGGATTAATAATTCTTACGTTTGGGGTTTAGTTTGCTTACGTTTGGGGGCTAAGGACTCTTACGTTTGGGGGTTAGTTTGCTTACGTTTCGGGGTTAGTAATTCTGTACGTTTAAGGGTTTGTAATTCGTACGTTTGGTGGTTAGTTTGCTTACGTTTTGGGGTTAGTTTGCTTACGTTTGGGAGTAAGTTTTCTTACGTTTAAATGTTAAAAATTCTTACGTTTGAGGGTTAGTTTGCTTACGTTTAGATTTAGTAATTCTTACGTTTTGGGGTTAGTTATTCTTACGTTTAAGGGTTAAAGATTTTTACGTTTGGGGGTTAGTTTTCTTACGTTTGAGAGTTAGTAATTCTTTCGTTTGGGGGTTAGTTTGCTTACGTTTGGATTTACCTTTTGGGGTTAGTATTTGTTACGTTGGGGGGTTAGTTTGGTTACGTTTTGGGGTTAAGGATTATTACGTTTGCGGGTTAGTTTGCTTACTTTTGAAGATTAGTAATTTTTACGTTTAGGGTTAGTTTGCTTACGTCGGGAAGTTAGTAATTCTTACGTTAAGGGGTTAGTTTGTTTACGTTTGGGGGTTAGTTTGCTTACTTTTACGGGTTAGTAGTTCTTATGTTTGGGGGTTAGTTTGCTTCCGTTAGTGGGTTAGTAATTCTTAGGTTTGGGGGTTAGTAGATCTTACGTTTGGGCGTTAGTTTGCTCACGTTTGGGGGTTAAAGATTCTTTCGTTTGATGGTTAGTTTTCTTATAGTTTGGGGGTTAAGGAATCTTACGTGTGGGGGTTAGTTTTCTTACGTTTGGGGGTCAGTAATTCTTACGTTTGGGGGTTAAGGATTCTTACGTTTAAGGGTTAGTTTTCTTACGTTTGGGGGTTACTAATTCTTACGTTTGAGGGTTAGTAATTCTTCCGTTTGGGGGTTAGTTTGCTTACGTTTGGATTTACCTTTTGGGGTTAGTATTTGTTACGTTGGGGGGTTAGTTTGGTTACGTTTTGGGGTTAAGGATTCTTACGTTTGCGGGTTAGTTTGCTTACTTTTGAAGATTAGTAATTTTTACGTTTAACTTTTTTACTTTTTTTGTATTTTACTCAGTTCGTTTAATTAGTGTCGTACCATTCTCGCTTTTGTTAGTTGTACTTATTTTTAGGTGGAGTCTGTTCTATCAAGTGTTCGGGTTTAGTTGCATCTGTGAGGCATTTTTTTTCGTATCTGATTTGTTTTTGATCTTTCAACGTCCCCTGTTCTATGTTTTTGGATTTGCATTTACATTTACCACTTCGAATACTTCATTAGCACTTTTCCCTTTTTTTCCTTCTTCTGCGGTCTCATTAGTGACACCTTTGGGATTATAAAATGACTGAGGCGCTCAAATTACTATCGCTAAATGTAAGGGGCATAAGTAACTTTAAAAAAAGAAGAACAATTTTTACTTGGTGCCGGAAACGCGCAGACATTTCTTTTCTGCAAGAAAGCCATTCTACAGCAACAGCAGAAAATCAGTGGAAAAACGAATGGGGTGCAGAGCTCATTACTTGTCATGGCAGTTCAAATTCCTGTGGTGTTGCAATTCTAATTAAGAAAGATGTTGATTGTACTATACACCAAAAAATTTTTGACCCTTTGGGACGCTATATTGTTCTAAAAGCTGAAATCAAAGATAAGATGTATGTGCTCATAAATGTATACGCGCCAAACAAGGATAAAGATATTGTTGCCTTCCTCAACAAACTACTTATTACAGCACAAAATGAGGATCTAGATTGTGAAAGTAACATCATTATTGGAGGCGATTTTAACTGCCCCCTAAATCCTGCTATTGATAAGAAAGGTGGCATTCTCATTGAACGAAAATCCGTGACATCCTGTATCGATTGCTTGAAAAGTGAACTTGATTTAGTAGATATTTGGAGAATTAAAAACCCAGATACTAAGAGCTTCACATGGAGTAAAAAATCTCCTCGAATCTTTTGTCGTCTTGACTATTGGTTAATTTCGAATAACTTAACCGATTCGGTACAACTGACGGATATAATTCCAGCAATTAGAACAGATCATGATGCGATCTTTTTAGAGATTGGCGGAAATCTTGATCATGCGGGTAGAGGACCAAGTTACTGGAAGTTGAATTGCTCTTTACTAGACGATGAATAATATATTAACAGTACAACCGAAATGATTCCAGTGTGGATTGCAGAAGGACGGGAAGAACTTTCCGACGATCGGTGTGTGTGGGACTGGGTTAAATATAATATACGAGCTCATGCTATCCGTCACTCCGGTAGAAAGGCAAAGCAAAGAAAGGAAACGGAAACAAAACTCCAAAATGAACTAAACGTAACAAAGCAAGCTTTCGAAAGCAACCCTAGTGATTCTAATGCTACTTTGTTTGATGTTGCTCAGAAAGAACTAGAATATTTTTATGAAGAAAAAACCAAAGGAATCATTGTACGCGCACGTGCTAGATGGCACGAATACGGCGAGAAGAGTACAAAGTACTTCTTAAATTTAGAAAAGAGAAATCACGTCAAGAAGCACATACGTAAATTGTATGTAAACGACGAAATTAAAGCAAATCCACTCTGCATACTAAATGAGGTAGAACAATTTTACTGTGACTTGTACAAAAGTAAAAACAATCGTCCGGATATTGAAAATGAAATCGATTCCTTTTTAAATAATTTAAATATACCCAAACTCTCTGAAGAACAGAAAATCTCCTGTGAAGGTAAAATCACTTCAGAGGAATGTTTTCGTCTTCTTGATACCTTTCAAACTAACAAATCTCCAGGAAACGATGGAATTCCAATCGAATTTTATAAAAAATTCTGGCCTTTAATCAATGATTGCTTCATAAGGTGTGCAAATGAATGTTTTGAGAAAGGGGAGTTGTCCCATTCTCAAAAGCGTGCGATTATCACCCTTATTGAGAAAAAAGGAAAAGATCGTTCTCTTATTGAAAACTGGCGCCCCATTTCTCTTGTGAACGTTGATGCAAAAATATTGTCTAAGGTAATTGCATCGAGATTAAAAAATGTTTTGCCTTATATCATTCATCATAATCAAACAGGGTATATTAAAGATCGTTTCATAGGTGAAACCATCCGTTCCATCTATGACATTATGGATTGGACTGCCAACGAAAACATTCCCGGCTTAATGATCTTCATTGATTTCCAAAAGGCATTTGATAGCATTGAATGGGATTTCCTTTTTAAATGTATTGAAGCCTTCAATTTTGGTTCTGATTTTCTTCGCTGGGTAAAACTGTTCTACAACAACGTACAAAGCTGTATTATGAACAACGGCATAATTTCAAAATCCTTTCAACTTGAGCGAGGTGTCACACAGGGTGATCCTCTTTCTCCCTATCTTTTCATTGTAGCGGTGGAAACGCTAGCTATTGCCATTCGTCAAAATCCAGCTATAAAGGGTATTACCATTGGGAAAGAAGAGACAAAATTGTTACAATACGCAGATGACACAACAGCAGTACTCGCTGACACCAACTCAGCCACGGTACTTTTTCAACTGCTGGATTTATTCAAAAATATCTCAGGACTCAAGATCAATAGCACAAAAACCGAGGGTTTGTGGATTGGCTCTTCTAAAGGAAATAAAGCAAAACCGTTAGGCATTAAATGGCCAAATGAGCCGATAAAAGCCCTGGGGGTGTATTTCACGTATGATCCAAAATTACTGAAAGAAAAGAATTTTATTGAGCGATTAGATAGCATTAAAAAACTTATTAATATTTGGTCCTCAAGAGGTTTATCTGTCTATGGTAAGGTGACAATAATCAAATCCTTCCTTGTTCCAAAGTTTGTTTATGTGTGCTCGGTACTACCTACACCTAACGAATTAGTGAAACAATTGAATCAACTGTTATTTAAATTCCTTTGGAATGGCACGGATAAGGTAACACGCGTTTCGGTAATAAATGAATACGAGGAAGGTGGATTAAAAATGATCAATTTAGATTGCATGATAAAGTCCTTAAGGCTGGCATGGTTAAAGCGTATTTTTGAAGGTCAGAATGGAACGTGGAAAACCTACCTACAGCACTTGCTAGAACCGATGGGAGGTTTTTTCTTCTTAAATTGTAACTATGATATTAAGGATTACAAAATCTCTTCTAAGTTTTATTGTGAACTACTTTCTTGGTGGTCAGATTTTCGTGACTCTTTTGCCTCTCAGAGAGACTGGCAGAATGTTATTTGGAATAATAAAGAAATTCGCATTGACAAGAGACCAGTTTTCTACAAAAATTATTTCATGGCAGGATTGATCTTTACTCAAGATCTACTTTTCAGTTTAAATATAGAAGACTCTTTTTGCCACTGGTCGCATAAGATTTCCAAAACTAACTTTTTGCAATGGGCTGGCCTTCGACATTCAATACCTTCTTCTTTAAAAATTACTTCTCCCTGTCCATCTACAGCCTCTCCATTATTTTCAATTGATGACAACATCTTTGATGTCACAAAAAAGAAATCAAAGGACTATTACTCATTACTTGCACGCAAAAAAGCACAGCCTCCTAATATCGTTCGTAAATTGCAGAATGATTTTAATTTTTCGTTTGATCAGCTGAGAGAAATCTTCACTCTGCCACATTCTGTTGTGCTTGAATCATACGTAAAAGGTTTTCAGTTCAAAGTGATCAACTCTATTTTATACACAAATTCTAAATTATATAAAATAGGCTTCAAAACGGATGATCTGTGCTCGTTTTGCAAGGCAGAATCTGAAACCTTACACCACCTTTTGTATTAGTGTCCCTTTGTTAGACAGTTTTGGAATGATTTTCAAGATTACTGGCACCAACTCTCAAATCAGCAAATTCGTCTTACTCTTCAAGATGTTTTATTTGGAATTATAACTAAACCATGCCCTTTACTTAACCTACTGAATTATTTTATAATAATTGGGAAACTGTTTCTATGGGACTGCAGAAGAACCCAGATTCGACCCAAAATCCAAGGATTTCAAAGTAAAATAGTCATAAAATATGAAACCGAAAGAAAGATCAATAACACAAAATTCTTTAAGAAAAAGTGGGTACTATCCCCAGTTTAATGTGAAGAATTACATTACACAAACTTTTGTGTGGTATTTTCATTCATAAGTGCAACTGTAACCTATTGTAAGTCTCTTTTTTTTTTCTTACTTCGTTAGTAACAACTTTTAATTTAATTTTAATATTGCAACTATTGTGTGACTGTATATTGTAAGTGTTAGTAGTAAGTATTGTTTCTATTATGATAGTATTAGTAGTAAATTTGAGTGAATTGTAATTCTTTGTAAGTCTAAAAAATAGTCATACCTTGTCAGTAGAAGAATTTAATTTAATATTGTAACTATTATTATTATTATTATAATTATTATTATTATTATTATTATTATTATTATTACTTTCTTGTAATTTAGGTTAGTATCTTAAGTTGGTATGGTTAGTATTGTAAGTAAAGTTTAGTATTCTATAGTTAATAAAAAATACAAAAACAAAAACAAAAAAAAACAAAAAAAAAATTTTACGTTTAGGGTTAGTTTGCTTACGTCGGGAAGTTAGTAATTCTTACGTTAAGGGGTTAGTTTGTTTACGTTTGGGGGTTAGTTTGCTTACTTTTACGGGTTAGTAATTCTTATGTTTGGGGGTTAGTTTACTTCCGTTGGGGGGTTAGTAATTCTTAGGTTTGGGGGTTAGTAGATCTTACGTTTGGGGGTTAGTTTGCTCACGTTTGGGGGTTAAAGATTCTTTCGTTTGATGGTTAGTTTTCTTATAGTTTGGGGGTTAAGGAATCTTACGTGTGGGGGTTAGTTTTCTTACGTTTGGGGGTTAAGGATTCTTACGTTTAAGGGTTAGTTTTCTTACGTTTGGGGGTTACTAATTCTTACGTTTGAGGGTTAGTAATTCTTCAGTTTGGGGGTTAGTTTGCTTACGTTTGGATTTACCTTTTGGGGTTAGTATTTGTTACGTTGGGGGGTTAGTTTGGTTACGTTTTGGGGTTAAGGATTCTTACGTTTGCGGGTTATTTTGCTTACTTTTGAAGATTAGTAATTTTTACGCTTAGGGTTAGTTTGCTTACGTCGGGAAGTTAGTAATTCTTACGTTAAGGGGTTAGTTTGTTTACGTTTGGGGGTTAGTTTGCTTACTTTTACGGGTTAGTAATTCTTATGTTTGGGGGTTAGTTTACTTCCGTTGGGGGGTTAGTAATTCTTAGGTTTGGGGGTCAGTAGATTTTACGTTTGGGGGTTAGTTTGCTCACGTTTGGGGGTTAAAGATTCTTTCGTTTGATGGTTAGTTTTCTTATAGTTTGGGGGTTAAGGAATCTTACGTGTGGGGGTTAGTTTTCTTACGTTTGGAGGTCAGTAATTCTTACGTTTGGGGGTTAAGGATTCTTACGTTTAAGGGTTAGTTTTCTTACGTTTGGGGGTTACTAATTCTTACGTTTGAGGGTTAGTAATTCTTCCGTTTGGGGGTTAGTTTGCTTACGTTTGGATTTACCTTTTGGGGTTAGTATTTGTTACGTTGGGGGGTTAGTTTGGTTACGTTTTGGGGTTAAGGATTATTACGTTTGCGGGTTAGTTTGCTTACTTTTGAAGATTAGTAATTTTTACGTTTAGGGTTAGTTTGCTTACGTCGGGAAGTTAGTAATTCTTACGTTAAGGGGTTAGTTTGTTTACGTTTGGGGGTTAGTTTGCTTACTTTTACGGGTTAGTAATTCTTATGTTTGGGGGTTAGTTTCCTTCCGTTGGGGGGTTAGTAATTCTTAGGTTTGGGGGTTAGTAGATCTTACGTTTGGGGGTTAGTTTGCTCACGTTTGGGGGTTAAAGATTTTTTCGTTTGATGGTTAGTTTTCTTATAGTTTGGGGGTTAAGGAATCTTACGTGTGGGGGTTAGTTTTCTTACGTTTGGGGGTCAGTAATTCTTACGTTTGGGGGTAAAGGATTCTTACGTTTAAGGGTTAGTTTTCTTACGTTTGGGGGTTACTAATTCTTACGTTTGAGGGTTAGTAATTCTTCCGTTTGGGGGTTAGTTTGCTTACGTTTGGATTTACCTTTTGGGGTTAGTATTTGTTACGTTGGGGGGTTAGTTTGGTTACGTTTTGGGGTTAAGGATTCTTACGTTTGCGGGTTAGTTTGCTTACTTTTGAAGATTAGTAATTTTTACGTTTAGGGTTAGTTTGCTTACGTCGGGAAGTTAGTAATTCTTACGTTAAGGGGTTAGTTTGTTTACGTTTGGGGGTTAGTTTGCTTACTTTTACGGGTTAGTAATTCTTATGTTTGGGGGTTAGTTTACTTCCGTTGGGGGGTTAGTAATTCTTAGGTTTGGGGGTCAGTCGATTTTACGTTTGGGGGTTAGTTTGCTCACGTTTGGGGGTTAAAGATTCTTTCGTTTGATGGTTAGTTTTCTTATAGTTTGGGGGTTAAGGAATCTTACGTGTGGGGGTTAGTTTTCTTACGTTTGGAGGTCAGTAATTCTTACGTTTGGGGGTTAAGGATTCTTACGTTTAAGGGTTAGTTTTCTTACGTTTGGGGGTTACTAATTCTTACGTTTGAGGGTTAGTAATTCTTCCGTTTGGGGGTTAGTTTGCTTACGTTTGGATTTACCTTTTGGGGTTAGTATTTGTTACGTTGGGGGGTTAGTTTGGTTACGTTTTGGGGTTAAGGATTCTTACGTTTGCGGGTTAGTTTGCTTACTTTTGAAGATTAGTAATTTTTACGTTTAGGGTTAGTTTGCTTACGTCGGGAAGTTAGTAATTCTTACGTTAAGGGGTTAGTTTGTTTACGTTTGGGGGTTAGTTTGCTTACTTTTACGGGTTAGTAATTCTTATGTTTGGGGGTTAGTTTACTTCCGTTGGGGGGTTAGTAATTCTTGGGTTTGGGGGTCAGTCGATTTTACGTTTGGGGGTTAGTTTGCTCACGTTTGGGGGTTAAAGATTCTTTCGTTTGATGGTTAGTTTTCTTATAGTTTGGGGGTTAAGGAATCTTACGTGTGGGGGTTAGTTTTCTTACGTTTGGAGGTCAGTAATTCTTACGTTTGGGGGTTAAGGATTCTTACGTTTAAGGGTTAGTTTTCTTACGTTTGGGGGTCAGTAATTATTACGTTTAGGGGTTAGTTTGATTACGTTTTTTGGTTAAGGATTCTTACGTTTGGAATTAGTTTTATTAATTTTGTTGGTTAAGGATTCTGACGTTTGGGGTTAGTAATTCTTACGTTCGCGGGTTAGTTTGCTTATATTTGGGGGTTAGTTTTCTTACGTTTGGTGGTTAAGGATTCTTACGTTTTGGGTTTAGTTTGCTTAAGTTTGGGGGTTAGTAATGCTTACGTTTAGGGTTTAGTAAATCGTACGTTTAAGGGTTAGTTTGCTTACGTTTAGGAGTTAAGAACACTTACGTTTGGCGGTTAGTTTTTTCACGTTTAACGTCTAAAGATTTCTACGTTTGGGGGTTAGTTTGTTTACGTTTCGGGGGTAGTTATTCTTACGTTCGGGGGTTAGTTTGCTTACGTTTGGGGGTTAGTTTTTTTAAGTTTTGGCGTAAAGGATTCTTACGTTTGAGGATTAGGTTGCTTA
Organism: Pavona decussata; assembly: GCF_977016875.1. Lineage (NCBI taxonomy): Eukaryota > Metazoa > Cnidaria > Anthozoa > Scleractinia > Agariciidae > Pavona > Pavona decussata. The sequence continues at coordinate 533,582 of NW_028145429.1, read as the reverse complement.
CGTTTGGAGGGTAATATTTCTTATGTTTCGGGGTTAGTTACTTTTACGTTTGGGGGTTAGTTTGCTTTCGTTTGGGGGTTAGTAATTCTTTCGTTTGGGGCTTAGTTGGCTTACGTTTGGGGGTTAAGGATTCTTACCTTTCGGGGTCAGTTTCCTTACGTTTGGAGGTTAAGGATTCTTACGTTTGGCTGTTAGTTTTCTTACGTTTAGGGGTTAAGGAGTCCTATGTTTGGGGGTTAGTTTGCGTACGTTGGGGGGTTAGTAATTCTTACGTTTGGGGGTTAGTTTGCTTACGTTTGGGGGTTAAGGATTCTTACGTTTATGTGTTAGTTTGCTTACGTTTATGGGATAGTAATTTGTACGTTTGGGGGTTAGTTTTGCTTACGTTTGGGGGTTAGGCATTCTTACGATTGAGGATTAGTTTGCTTACGTTTGGAGGATAGTAATTCTTACGTTTCGGGGTTAGTTAGTTTTATGTTTGGAGGTTAGTTTACTTACGTTTGGAGTTTAGTTTGCTTACGTTTGACGGTTATGGATTCTTATGTTTGAGGGTTAGGTTTTTTTAGGTTTGGGGGTTAACGATTCTTACGTTTTCGGGGTTAGGTTGCTTACGTTTGGGGGTTGAGGATTCTAACGTTTGGGGGTTAGTTTTCTTGCGTTTGGGGGTTAGTTTGCTTACGTTTCGGGGTTAAGGATTCTTACGTTTTATGTTGAGTTTGCTTAAGTTTCGGGGTTTTATTAATTCTTACGTTTGGGAGTTAGTAATTCTTACGTCTGGGGGTTAGTTTGCTTACGTTTGGGGATTAGTTTTTTTACGTTTGGTGGTTTAAGATTCTTACATTTTGGGGTTCATTTTCTTACGTTTGGGGGTTAGTAATGCTTACGGTTAGGAGTTAAGAACACTTACGTTTGGCGGTTAGTTTTTTTACGTTTAACGCCTAAAGATTCTTACGTTTGGAGGTTAGTTTGTTTACGTTTCGGGGGTAGTTATTCTTACGTTCGGGGGTTAGTTTGCTTACGTTTGGGGTTAGTTTACCTTACGTTTTGGCGTAAAGGATTCTTACGTTTGAGGATTAGTTTGCTTACGTTTGGAGGATAATAATTCTTATGTTTCGGGGTTAGTTACTTTTACGTTTGGGGGTTAGTTTGCTTTTGTTTGGGGGTTAAGGATTCTTACTTTTTGGGGTTAAAGATTCTTACGTTGGGGGTTAGTTTGTATGCGTTTGAGGGGTTAGTAATTCTTTCGTTTGGAGCTTAGTTGGCTTACGTTTGGAGGTTAAGGATTCTTACGTTTTGCTGTTAGTTTTATTACGTTTAGGGGTTAAGGAGTCCTATGTTTGGGGGTTAGTTTGCGTACGTTTGGGGGTTAGTAATTCTTACGTTTGGGGGTTAGTTTGCTTACGTTTGGGGGTTAAGGACTCTTACGTTTATGTGTTAGTTTGGTTATGTTTATGGGATAGTAATTTGTACGTTTGGGGGTTAATTTTTTCTTACCTTTGGGGGTTAGGCATTCTTACGATTGAGGATTAGTTTGCTTACGTTTGGAGGATAGTAATTCTTACGTTTCGGGGTTAGTTAGTTTTACGTTTGGAGGTTAGTTTACTTACGTTTGGGGTTTTGTTTTCTTACGTTTGGGGGTTAAGGATTCTTACGTTTGAGAGTTAGTTTGCTTACGTTTGACGGTTATGGATTCTTACGTTTGGGGGTTAGTTTTTTTAGGTTTGGGGGTTAACGATTCTTACGTTTTCGGGGTTAGGTTGCTTACGTTTGGGGGTTGAGGATTCTAACGTTTGGGGGTTAGTTTTCTTGCGTTTGGGGGTTAGTTTGCTTACGTTTCGGGGTTAAGGATTCTAACGTTTGGGAGTTACTTTTCTCACGTTTGGGGGTTAAGGATTCTTAAATTTGGGGTTTAGTTTGCTTACATTTGGGGGTTAAGGATTCTTACGTTTGGGGATTTGTTTTCTTACGTTTCGGGTTTACGAATTCTTACGTTTGGAGGTTAGTTTGTTTATGTTGACTGGTTAGTAATTGTTACGTTTGGGGTTTAGTTTGCTTACGTTTGGGGGTGAAGGTTTCTTACGTTTGGGGATTAGTTTCCTTATGTCTGGGGGCTAAGGATTCTTTTGTTTTGGGGTCAGTTTGGTTACGTTTGGGGGTTAGTAATTCTTATGTTTGGGGGTTTGTAATTCTTACGTTTCGGGGTTAAGGATTCTTACGTTTGGGGGATAATAATTCTTACGTTTTGGGGTTAGTTATTCTTACTTTTGAGGGTTAGTAATTCTTACGTTCAGGGATTAGTTTGCTTACGTTTGGGGGTTAAGGATTCTTACGTTTGGGAGTCAGTTTTCCTACGTTTGGTTTCTTACGTTTAAGGGTTAGTTTGCTTACGTTTGGTGGTTAGTAATTCTTACCTTTTGGGGTTAGTAATTCTTACTTTTTGGGGCTAGTTTGCTTACATTTGGGGTTTAAGGTTTCGTACATTCGGGGTTTATTTTTTTTACGTTTAAGGGTTACTTTGTTTAAGTTTGGTGGTTAGTAATTTTTACTTTTGGGGGTATGTCATTCTTACGTTTGGGGGTTAGTTTGGTTACGTTTAGGGGTTAATAATTCTTACGTTTGTGGGTTAAGGATTCTTACGTTTAGGGGTTAGTTTTCTTACGTTTGGGGGTTAGTAATTCTTACGTTTGAGGGTTAGTTTGCCTTCGTTTGGGGGTTAAGGATTCTTTCGTTTGGGGGTTAGTGTTCTTACGTTTAATGGTTAAGGATTCTTACGTTTGGGGGTTAGTTTGCTTACCTTTGAGGGTTAGGAATTCTTACGTTTAGGGGTTACTTTCCTTACGTTTCGGGGTTAAGGATTCTTACGTTTGGGGGTTAGTTTTCTTATGTTTGGGGGTTAGTAATTCTTACGTTTGGGGGTTAGTTTGCTTACGCTTTAAGGTTATTAAATCTTACGTTTGGGTGTTAGTAATTCTTACGTTTCGGGGTTAGTTTTCTTATTTTTGGGGGTTAGTAATTCTTACCTTTGGGGGTTAGTTTGCTTACGTTTAGGTGTTAGATTCTTATGTTTGGGGGTTAGTTTTCTTACGTTTGGGGTTAAGGATTCTTACGTTTAGGGGTTTGTTTGCTTACATTTAAGGGTTAATAATTTTTACGATTGGGGGTAAGTAATTTTAACATTTGCGGTTTAGTTTTGTTACGTTTGGGGGTTAAGAATTCTTACGTTTGGGGGTTGGTTTGCCTAGGTTTTGGGGTAAGTATTTTTTGCGTTTTGGGGTTAGTAATTCTTACGTTTGTCGTTCGGGGGTTAAGGATTTTAACGTTTGGGGGGTAGTTTCTTACCTTTGGGGGTTAAGGATTGTTACTTATGGGGGTTTGTAATTCTTACGTTTGGGGGTTAGTTTGCTTACGTTTGGGAGTTAGTTTTCTTATGTTTGGGGGTTAAGGATTCTTACGTTTGGGCTTTAGTGTTCTTACGTTTGGCGGTTAAGGATTCGTAGGTGTTTGGGTTAGTTAGCTTACGTTTGAGGGTTAGTAATTCTTACGTTAAGGGGTTAGTTTGCTTACGTTTGGGGGTTAATTAGCTCACGTTTGGAGATTAGTAATTGTTACGTTTGTGGCATTTTGTAATTCTTACGTTTGGGGGTTAGTTTGCCTACGTTTGGGTGTTAAGGATTCTTACGTTTTGGGCTTAGTTTTCTTACGTCTGGGGGTTAAGGATTCTTACGTTTTGGGCTTAGTTTGCTTACGTTTGGGGGTTAGTAATTCTTACGTTTGGAGGTTAGTTTGCTTACGTTTTGGGGTTTAAGATTCTTAAATTGTTGGTAAGTTTTTTTACGTTTGGGGGTAATTAATTCTTACGTTTGGAGGTTAGTTTGCTTACGTTTGGGGGTTAGTTTTGTTACGTTTGGGGGTTAAGGATTCTTACGTTTAAGGGTTGGTTTGCTTACGTTTTAGGGGTTAGTTTTCCTACGTTTGGGCGGTAAGGGATCTTACGTTTGGGAATTAGTTTGCTTACGTTTGGGGGTTAAGGAATCTTACTTTGGGGGGTTAGTTTTCTTACGTTTGGGGGTTAAGGATTCATACGTTTTGGGGGTTGGTTTGCTTACGTTTGGGGGTTAGTAATTCTTACGTTTTGGGGTTAGTTTGCTTACTTTTAGGGGTTAAGGATTCTTACGTTTGGGGGTTAGTTTGCTTACGTTTGGGTGGTAGCAATTCTTACATTTGTGGGTTAAGGATTCTTACGTTTGGGGGTTGGTTTGTTTACGTTTGGGGGGTTAAGAGCAATTTTCTAGGAAAGTGAAGCAAAGTTGGAAACGAAAATTTTTAACCTTCCTTTTTTTTGTGTTAAGGTAGGTTACCTGGAGGGTTAAGCAAAAACTGCCATATTTGGATCGGCAGGTGCGTTGTTGCCATGGAAACCGCACTTGATCGCGTCGGCCTGAGGTCTATGTTTTTACCGAAAAATTCACTCTCAAATAGTAAAAATAAACCAGTCTGGTTCTCGAGTACATGTGAACCAATTCAAATAAAATTCATACAGATGGTAGAACCACTCTCCCAGGTTTTAAAATTTGCTGTTAGAGTATTTTGGGTTCTATAATCAAGAAGACCTTGGTCGTATTACTATTTTGCCTGTCAGCCATTTTGACAAGAAGGAAAAACAAGCAGAACCATATTCGTTATTTCTCCGAAAGTACCCTTTCCACATAAAGCAAATTAGCAGCAGGGCTTACATAGATATTGAAGTTTACAAATATTATAAAATCTATTTGGGGAAAATTATATTCTGGCCATGGGTGTTGAAGACATCCGAGGCACGTTACAAAAAATTGCAAAATTGGAACTGTTGAGGTCTCCAGTATTTGGTTCAAACAGGCTTTAGATAGAGAATATCAGCTTCAGAGGTTTTTTTATTCATCTTATCTGTTACCTTCATTTGATTGATTAGGTTTTGGCCAACGAATTTGATGAAATATAAATTAAAACAAAGCCTACCTTGCAACTTTTGGGAATTTCTTCAGGATGCTTTTGTCGTATAGGATGGGTCTCTCCTCAGTTCGCTCGCTCCATTTTCTTGACCAAATCTTGCACAGACTCTAGCAGAAAGGACAAATCTAACTGCCTAGCCTCGCCGAACACCTACTTTTAGACCAAAGATGATGATGCATTAACCCGAATAAAGAACAGTCGAACAGGTCAAACACAGTCGTGTGTGGAGTATCGAAATAATTTATCAATACAATCCATCCAGGAAGTTAAATAGATGCATCAAGATCACAGCTGAGCAAATGCATGTCTGCGACGTTTATGAATAACGTCTTTGGCTAAATCGAGCCGTACATTCCGTGGTGCATGGTTGAGAAGCGAAGAAATCGTTGTTTACGACCTGTTTACGACCAAACGTATGTAGACCGGAAATGCGAGTAGCAAAACTGCTGACCGGATGTAGTTTTAAATGCGATATACGCGCTTTTTGTTTGTTTGTTTGTTTTTGTAGCTTCGGCTAATTGTCGCAATGGCATTATCTCTTCTTAACATACTTTTGGTACAATATAACATTGATAGGGGGATAAAAGGACGACTTTTGATCCGCTTTTATGACTGTTTTACAGTGGTGAATAAACAGGACAAAATAAAAGTGCTTCACTAGTCGTTTTACGCAACCACATAAGCCGCCCATGTTTCCTGGGTTTGTTTGTTTGTTTTTAATTCGTTGCTTATTGGATGTTAAGGATGGCCTGCATGTAAGATACGTTCGCTGATCTGGGGCATTAGCTTACACATTAGATGTTACGAAGTTGGAATTTTTGACCCACCTCTCCTCCAGAAATAAATAAGTCCTCTTCAAGCCGATAAATTTTCACATTCAGTACCTAATACCTGCCCAAATTTTGGCATTCTTTCTGTTTATTTATTTATTTTTTGCTGTTGTTTTTTTTTTGGTGGGGGGAGGGGTGACCGGACGTAAATTTGTGCCGTCGATCAAAACACTGTAAGGGAAATTTGCATATCGTCGTGCGATATCCTGGTCGGGACAATGGAAAGTTGGTCTCTTTCAAATCCCAAAAGGGACGTTTCGGTTTGTGAGTGCAGTGGAAACAATGTAAACTCAGTCAATGTCAAAGGGATATTTCCAGGCACGTGCAAGCCTACGGACTTAGTATAAACCATGATGAAATCAGCGACGAAATGGATCTTATTCTTTGTCGTGCAGGTAAATAATTATAAGATTTCACGCGCGAATTTTTCATTCTCTTTTCACGAATAGTTTATCATAACTGAATTTGTAATTGCATTTTCACAGCCTAAAGAGCAATCTTTTTTTTTTGAGGGGGGGGGGGGGGGGGCGGCTATTATGATCATGCGTTCAATTTTCACCCAAGCTTCAGTTCAGCTTTATTTCCTTTGTTTTTGTTTTCATTCGGTTATTCTGTTTTGTTTTTTTTTTGCTTTCTTCACCATTGTCATTGTGAAACAACCCCATTACAGGAGGATGTCATTACACATACATCCGGTGTTACATCCCATTACATTGTGTTACATCCGGTCAGCAGTCGTGCTTCTCGGACTTCCGGTCTATGCGTTCAGTTTATTTACCATTCTTGGCCTGTCGACTACCGTAATATGTGACTCGATTTTAGCCTAAGACGTTACTTTGGATTGTTCAAAGGTATGCATTTGCTTTGTACATCGATCTCGACACATTTACTTTACTTCCTGGCTGAATAATATTGATGAATTTAGGTGCTCGACGACAGAAATCGCAAGCATTACGACCATGTTTTGGACTTTGTGAACTATTCTTTGTCAAGTGTATGCGGGCTACTTGTATCATCATCCCTGGTCTGAAACACAGCAAACTGGATATTCGAGGGGAGTAACTGTTAGTCTGCGCTAGATTTGGTCAAAAAGACGGAACGTGCGAAGGAGAGATACTGGAGAGAACCACGCGACGAAAGCATCCTGAAGAAATTCCCAAAACCCTCAAGGTAAGTTTTGTATTAAATTATATTTCATCAAATTTGTTGGCCAAAACCTTATTTACTAAATGTAGGTAGCAGGCAAGATGATAAAAGATACTTTTGAAGCTGATTTTCTCTCTCTAAAGCCTGTTTGAGCTAAATACTAGAGCTCTCAAAATTACCAATTTTGCAATTTTTTCCAATTTGTCCCAGGTGTCTTCAGCACCCATGGCCAGAGAATAGTTTTCCCCAAATTGATTTTATGATATTTAGAAAGGTCAATATCTGTATGTAATCTCTGCTGCTAATTTGGTTTATGTGGAAAGAGTACTTTCGGAGAAATAACAAATATCGTTGTGCTTGTTTTTCCTGCTTGTCTAAATGGCTGACAGAGAACATAGTAGGACGAGCATTTTCTTCTTGTTTATAAAACCAAAATTATTTTAACGGCGAATTTTATAAACTGGGAGAGTGGTTCTACTATCTGTATAAATTTTATTTGTATTGGTTCACATGCAACCGAGAAACAGACTCGTTTACTTTTACTTTTTGAGAGTAAAACTTTTGCTCAAAACATGGTCCCAAGGCCGACGTCATATAGTGCGGTTATTATGGCAACGAAACATCTGCCGATCCAAAAATGGTTGTTTTTGTCTATCCCCCAAGGTAACCTACCTACACACAAAAATTGAAGAGTGGTTAAAATTTTTCATTTCCAACTTTGCTTCACTTTCCTGGAGAATTGCTCTTAAGGATTCTTACATTTGGGGGTTAGTTTTCTTACGTTTCAGGGTTAGTTTGCTTACGTTTGGGGGTTAGTTTTCTTACGTTTCAGGGTTAGTTTGCTTACGTTTGGGGGTTTGTAATTGTTACGTTTCGGGGTTAGTTTGCTTCCGTTTGGGGGTTAAGGATTCTTACGTTTAGACGTTAGTTTTCTTACATTTAGGGGTTAAGGATACTTACGTTTGGGGGCTAGTTTGCTTATGTTTGGGGGTTAGTAATTCTTACGTTTGAGGGTTAGTTTGCTTACCTTTGCAGGTTAAGGATTCTTACGTTTAGACGTTAGTTTTCTTACGTCTAGGGGTTAAGGGTACTTACGTTTGGGGGCTAGTTTGCTTATGTTTGGGTGTTAGTAATTCTTACGGTTGGGGGTTAAGGATACTTACGTTTGTGGGTTAGTTTGCTTATGTTTGCAGGTTAAGGATTCTTACGTTTAGACGTTAGTTTTCTTACATTTAGGGGTTATGGATACTTACGTTTGGGGGCTAGTTTGCTTATGCTTGGGGGTTAGTAATTCTTACGTTTGAGGGTTAGTTTGCTTACGTTTCAAGGTTAAGGATTCTTACGTTTAGACGTCAGTTTTCTTACATTTAGGGGTTAAGGCAGGGGGTTAGTTTGCTTACGCGTGGGGGTTTAGGATTCTTACGTTTAGTGGTTAGTTTGCTTACGTTTGGCGGTTAGTTTTCTTACATTTGGGGGTTAAGGATTCGTCCGTATGGGGTTAGTTTGCTTACGTTTAAGGGTTAAGGATTTTTACGTTTGGGTGTTAGTTTGCTTACGTTTGGTGGTTAGTAATCCTTACGTTTGGGGGTTAGTTTGCTTACGTTTGGGGGTTAGTAATTGATACGTTTTGAGGTTTGTAATACTTACGTTTGGTGGTTAGTTTGCTTACGTTTGGAGGTTAGTTTTCTTACATTTGGGGGTTAAGGATTCTTACGTATGGGGTTAGTTTGCTTACGTTTGGAGGTCGAGGATTCTCACGTTTAGCTGTTAGTTTTCTTACGTTTGGGGGTTAAGGATTCCAACGTTTAGGAGTTAGTTTGCTTACGTTTGGGGGTTAGTAATTCTTACGTTTATGGGTTAGTTTGCTTACGTTTATGGGATAGTAATTGGTATGTTTGGGGGTTAGTTTGGTTACGTTTGGGGGTTAAGGATTCTTACGTTTGGGGGTTAGTTTTCTTACGTGTTAGGGTTAAGGATTTTTACGTTTGTGGGTTAGTATGGTTACGTTTCAGGGTTAGGAAGTCTTACATTTAGGGGTTAGTAATTTTTACGTTTGTGGGTTACATTGCTTACGTTTAGAGAATAAGGATTCTTACGTTTGGCTGTTAGTTTTCTTTCGTTTGAGGGTTAAGGATTCTTACCTTTAAAGGGTTAGTTTGCTTACGTTTGAAGGTTAGTAATCCGTACGTTTATGGGTTAGATTGTTTGCGTTTATGGTATAGTAATTGGCACGTTTTGGGGGTTAGTTTGCTTACGTTTGGGGGTTAGTTTTCTTGCGTGTTAGGGTTAAGGATTTTTACGTTTGGGGGTTATTATGGTTACGTTTGAGGGTAAGTAATTCTTAGGTTTAGGGGTTAGTAATTTTTACGTTTGGGGGTTAGATTTCTTACGTTTGGGGGTTAAGTATGTCTTACGTTTAGGGATAGTCTTCTTACGTTTTGGGGTTCAGGATTCTTACGTTTATGGGTTAGTTTGCTTACGTTTGGGAGTTAGTAATTCTTACGTTTCGGGGTTAGTAAATCTTACATTTAGGGATTAGTTTGCTTACGTTTAGGGGTTAAGGATTCTTACATTTGGGGGTCAGTAATTCTTACGTTTGGGGGTTAGTATTTCTTACCTTTGGGGGTGAAGGATTCTTACGTTTGGGGGTTAGTAATTCTTACGTTTTGTCGTTAGTTTTGTTACGTTTGGGGGTGAAAGATTCTTACGTTTGGGGGTTAGTTTGCTTACGTTTTGGGGTTAGTAATTCTTACGTTTAGGGGTTAAGGATTTATACGTTTGGGGGATAGTTTGCTTACGTTTGGGGGTTAAAGATTTTTACGTTTTGGGGTTTGTTTTCTTACGTTTGGGGGTTAGTAATTCTTACGTTTAGGGTAAGGTTGCTCACGTTTGGGGGTTGAAGATTCGTTTGTTTCGGGGTTAGTTTTCCTACGTTTGGGGGTTAGTAATTCTTACGTTTGGGGGTTCGTAATTTTCACGTTTGGGGGTTAGTTTGCTTACGTGTGGGGGTTAAGGATTCTTACGTTTGGGGGTTAGTTTTTATACGTTTGGGGGTTAGTTTGATTACCTTTTAGGGTTAAGGATTCTTACGTTTGGGGGTTAGTTTGGTTACCTTTGCGGGTTAAGGATTTTTGCGTTTGGGGGTTAGTTTGCTTACGTTTGGCGTTTAAGGATTCTTACGTTTGAGGGTTAGTTTTCTTACGTTTTGGGGTTAAGGATTCTTACGTTTCGGGGTTAGTTTTCTTACGTTTTGGGGTTAAGGATTCTTACGTTTGGGGGTTAGTTTGCTTATGTTTGGGGGTTAGTTATTCTTACGTTTAGGGGTTAAGGATTTAGACGTTTGGGGGATAGTTTGGTTACGTTTGGGGGTTAACGATTTTTACGTTTTGGGGGTTAGTTTTCTTACGTTCGGGGGTTAGTAATTCTTACGTTTGGGGGTTAGTATTTCTTACGTTTGGGGTTCAAGGATTCTTACGTTTGGGAGTTAGTATTTCTTACGTTTGTGCGTTAGTAATTCTTACGGTTGGGGGTTAGTAATTCTTACGTTCATGGATTAGTTTGCTTACGTTATGGGGTTAAGGATTCTTACGTTTGGGGGTTTGGTTTTTTATACGTTTGGAGGTTAAGAATTCTTACGTTTAAGGGTAAGTTTTCTTACGTTTGGGGATTAACGATTCTTACGTTTGGGGGTTAAAAATTCTTAGGTTGGAGGGTTAGTTTGCTTATATTTGGGGGTTAGTAATTCTTACGTTTTGGGGTATGTTTGTTTACGTGTGGGGGTTAAGGATTTTTACATTTGGGGGTTAGTTTTCTTACGTTTGGAGGTTAAGGATTCTTACGTTTGGGGGTTAGTTTGCTTACATTTTGGGGTTAGTAAATCTTACGTTTTGGGGTTAGTTTGCTTACGTTTGGGGGTTAAGGATTTTTACGTTTCGGGGTTAGTTTGCTTACGTTTGGGGTTTAGTAAATCTTACGTTTGGTGGTTAGTTTTGTTACGTTTGGGGGTGAAAGATTCTTACGTTTGGAGGTTAGTTTCCTTACGTTTTGGGGTTAGTAATTCTTACGTTTAGGGGTTAAGGATTTATACGTTTGGGGGATAGTTTGCTTACGTTTGGGGGTTAAAGATTTTTACGTTTTGGGGTTTGTTTGCTCAGTACGTTGGGGTGTTAGGGTTAGGGTTAGTTTGCTTTTGTTTGGGGGTTAGTTATTCTTACGTTTAGGGGTTAAGGATTTAGACGTTTGGGGGATAGTTTGGTTACGTTTGGGGGTTAGTAATTCTTACGTTTAGGGGTTAAGGATTTATACGTTTGGGGGATAGTTTGCTTACGTTTGGGGGTTAAAGATTTTTACGTTTTGGGGTTTGTTTTCTTACGTTTGGGGGTTAGTAATTCTTACGTTTAGGGTAAGGTTGCTCACGTTTGTGGGTTGAAGATTCGTTCGTTTCGGGGTTAGTTTTCTTACGTTTGGGGGTTAGTAATTCTTACGTTTGGGGGTTTGTAATTTTCACGTGTGGGGGTTAGTTTGCTTACGTGTGGGGGTTAAGGATTCTTACATTTGGGGGTTAGTTTGATTACTTTTTGGGGTTAAGGATTCTTACGTTTGGTTGTTAGTTTTGTTTACGTTTTGTGGGTGAAGGATTCTTACGTTTGGGGGTTAGTTTGCTTACCTTTGCGGGTTAAGGATTTTTGCGTTTGGGGGTTAGTTTGCTTACGTTTGGCGTTTAAGGATTCTTATGTTTGAGGGTTAGTTTGCTCAGTACGTTGGGGTGTTAAGGATTCTTTCGTTTAGTTGTTAGTTTTCTTACGTTTTGGGGTTAGGGATTCTTACGTTTCGGGGTTAGTTTTCTTACGTTTTGGGGTTAAGGATTCTTACGTTTGGGGGTTAGTTTGGTTACCTTTGCGGGTTAAGGATTTTTGCGTTTGGGGGTTAGTTTGCTTACGTTTGGCGTTTAAGGATTCTTACGTTTGAGGGTTAGTTTTCTTACGTTTTGGGGTTAAGGATTCTTAAGTTTCGGGGTTAGTTTTCTTACGTTTTGGGGTTAAGGATTCTTACGTTTGGGGGTTAGTTTGCTTATGTTTGGGGGTTAGTTATTCTTACGTTTAGGGGTTAAGGATTTAGACGTTTGGGGGATAGTTTGGTTACGTTTGGGGGTTAACGATTTTTACGTTTTGGGGGTTAGTTTTCTTACGTTCGGGGGTTAGTAATTCTTACGTTTGGGGGTTAGTATTTCTTACGTTTGGGGTTCAAGGATTCTTACGTTTGGGAGTTAGTATTTCTTACGTTTGTGCGTTAGTAATTCTTACGGTTGGGGGTTAGTAATTCTTACGTTCATGGATTAGTTTGCTTACGTTATGGGGTTAAGGATTCTTACGTTTGGGGGTTTGGTTGTTTATACGTTTGGAGGTTAAGAATTCTTACGTTTAAGGGTAAGTTTTCTTACGTTTGGGGATTAACGATTCTTACGTTTGGGGGTTAAAAATTCTTAGGTTGGAGGGTTAGTTTGCTTATATTTGGGGGTTAGTAATTCTTACGTTTTGGGGTATGTTTGTTTACGTGTGGGGGTTAAGGATTTTTACATTTGGGGGTTAGTTTTCTTACGTTTGGAGGTTAAGGATTCTTACGTTTGGGGGTTAGTTTGCTTACATTTTGGGGTTAGTAAATCTTACGTTTTGGGGTTAGTTTGCTTACGTTTGGGGGTTAAGGATTTTTACGTTTCGGGGTTAGTTTGCTTACGTTTGGGGTTTAGTAAATCTTACGTTTGGTGGTTAGTTTTGTTACGTTTGGGGGTGAAAGATTCTTACGTTTGGAGGTTAGTTTCCTTACGTTTTGGGGTTAGTAATTCTTACGTTTAGGGGTTAAGGATTTATACGTTTGGGGGATAGTTTGCTTACGTTTGGGGGTTAAAGATTTTTACGTTTTGGGGTTTGTTTGCTCAGTACGTTGGGGTGTTAGGGTTAGGGTTAGTTTGCTTTTGTTTGGGGGTTAGTTATTCTTACGTTTAGGGGTTAAGGATTTAGACGTTTGGGGGATAGTTTGGTTACGTTTGGGGGTTAGTAATTCTTACGTTTAGGGGTTAAGGATTTATACGTTTGGGGGATAGTTTGCTTACGTTTGGGGGTTAAAGATTTTTACGTTTTGGGGTTTGTTTTCTTACGTTTGGGGGTTAGTAATTCTTACGTTTAGGGTAAGGTTGCTCACGTTTGTGGGTTGAAGATTCGTTCGTTTCGGGGTTAGTTTTCTTACGTTTGGGGGTTAGTAATTCTTACGTTTGGGGGTTTGTAATTTTCACGTGTGGGGGTTAGTTTGCTTACGTGTGGGGGTTAAGGATTCTTACATTTGGGGGTTAGTTTGATTACTTTTTGGGGTTAAGGATTCTTACGTTTGGTTGTTAGTTTTGTTTACGTTTTGTGGGTGAAGGATTCTTACGTTTGGGGGTTAGTTTGCTTACCTTTGCGGGTTAAGGATTTTTGCGTTTGGGGGTTAGTTTGCTTACGTTTGGCGTTTAAGGATTCTTATGTTTGAGGGTTAGTTTGCTCAGTACGTTGGGGTGTTAAGGATTCTTTCGTTTAGTTGTTAGTTTTCTTACGTTTTGGGGTTAGGGATTCTTACGTTTCGGGGTTAGTTTTCTTACGTTTTGGGGTTAAGGATTCTTACGTTTGGGGGTTAGTTTGGTTATGTTTGGGGGTTAGTTATTCTTACGTTTAGGGGTTAAGGATTTAGACGTTTGGGGGATAGTTTGGTTACGTTTGGGGGTTAACGATTTTTACGTTTAGGGGTTAGTTTTATTACGTTCGGGGGTTAGTAATTCTTACGTTTAGGGGGAAGTTGGCTTACGTTTTGGGGTTAAGGATTCTTCTGTTTGGGGGTTAGTTTGCTAACGTTTGGGGGGTAATTATTCTTACGTTTAGGGGTTTGTTTGCTTACGTTATGGGGTTAAGGATTCTTACGTTTGGAGGTTTGGTTTCTTACGTTTGAAGGTTAAGGATTCTTAGGTTTAAGGGTTAGTTTTCTTACGTTTGGGGATTAACGATTCTTACGTTTGGGCGTTAGTTTGCTTATATATGGGGGTTAGTAATTCTTACGTTTAGGTGTTAGTTTGCTTACGTTTGGGGGTTATGGATATTTACATTTGGGGGTTAGTTTTCTTACGTTTGGAGGTTAAGGATTCTTACGTTTGGGGGTTAGTTTGCTTACATTTTGGGGTGAGTAATTTTTACGTTTAGGGGCAAGTTTGCTTACGTTTGGGGGTTAAGGATTTCTACGTTTCGGGGTTAGTTTTCTTACGTTTAGAGGTTAGTTTGCTTACGTTTAGGGGTTAAGGATTTTTACATTTGGGAGTTAGTTTTCTTACTTTTGGGTGTTAAGGACTCTTACGTTTGGGAGTTAGTTTGATGACGTTTAGGGGTTAAGAATTCTTACGTTTGGGGGTCAGTTTGCTTACCTTTGGGGGTTAGTAATTCTTATGTTTGGTGGTTAGTTTGCGTACGTTTGGGGGTTAACGATTTTTACATTTGGGGGTTAGTTTTTTTACTTTTGGAGGTTAAGGATTCTTACGTTTGGGGGTTTGGTTTCTTACGTTTGGAGGTTAAGGATTGTTACGTTCAAGGGTTAGTTTTCTTACTTTTGGGCATTAATGATTCTTACGTTTGGGGGTTAAAAATTCTTAGGTTTGAGGGTTAGTTTGCTTATATTTGGGGGTTAGTAATTCTTACGTTTGGGGGTTAAGGATTTTTACATTTGGGGGTTAGTTTTCTTACGTTTGGAGGTTAAGGATTCTTCGTTTGGGGCTTAGTTTTTTACATTTGGGGGTGAGTAATTTTTACGTTTAGGGGCAAATTTTCTTACGTTTGGGGGTTAAGGATTTCTACGTTTCGGGGTTAGTTTTCTTACGTTTAGAGGTTAGTTTGCTTACGTTTAGGGGTTAAGGATTTTTACGTTTGGGAGTTAGTTTTCTTACTTTTGGGTGTTAAGGACTCTTACGTTTGGGGGTTAGTTTGCTTACGTCTCGAGGTTGAGGATTCTCACGTTTGGGGGTTACTTTTCTTATGTTTGGGGGTTAAGGATTCTTACGTTTGAGGGTTAGTTTGCTTACGTTTGGGGGTTAGTAATTCTTACGTTTGGCGGTTAATTTTCTTACGTTTGGGGGTTAGTAATTCTTATGTCTGGGGGTTACTTTGGTTACGTTTAGGGGTTAGGAATTCTTACGTTTGGGAGTTAGTTTGATGACGTTTAGGGGTTAACAATTCTTACGTTTGGGGGTCAGTTTGCTTACCTTTGGGGGTTAGTAATTCTTATGTTTGGTGGTTAGTTTGCGTACGTTTGGGGTTAACGATTTTTACATTTGGGGGTTAGTTTTTTTACTTTTGGAGGTTAAGGATTCTTACGTTTGGGGGTTTGGTTTCTTACGTTTGGAGGTTAAGGATTGTTACGTTCAAGGGTTAGTTTTCTTACTTTTGGGGATTAACGATTCTTACGTTTGGGGGTTAAAAATTCTTAGGTTTGAGGGTTAGTTTGCTTATATTTGGGGGTTAGTAATTCTTACGTTTGGGGGTTAAGGATTTTTACATTTGGGGGTTAGTTTTCTTACGTTTGGAGGTTAAGGATTCTTCGTTTGGGGCTTAGTTTTTTACATTTGGGGGTGAGTAATTTTTACGTTTAGGGGCAAATTTTCTTACGTTTGGGGGTTAAGGATTTCTACGTTTCGGGGTTAGTTTTCTTACGTTTGGGGGTTAATAATTCTTACGTTTAGGGGTTAGTTTGCTTACGTTTAGGGGTTAAGGATTTTTACGTTTGGGGGTTAGTTTTCTTACTTTTGGGGGTTGAGGACTCTTACGTTTGGGTGTTAGTTTGCCTACGTCTGGTGGTTAGTTTTCTTACGTTTGGGGGTGAAGGATTCTTTCGTTTGGGGGTTAGTTTGCTTACGTTTGGGGGTTAGTAATTCTTACGTTTGGGGGTTAGTTTTCTTACGTTTGGGGGTTAAGGATTTTTACTTTTGGGGGTTAGTTATTCTTATGTTTGAAGGTTAGTTTTCTTACGTTTGGGGGTTAAGGATTTTTACGTTTGGGGGTTAGTTATTCTTATGTTTGGGGGTTAGTTTTCTTACGTTTGGGGGTTAAGGATTTTTACGTTTGGGGGTTAGTTTGCTTACGTTTAGGGGTTAGTTTGATGACGTTTGGGGGTTAAGGATTCTTACGTTTGGTGGTTAGTTTGCTTACGTTTGGGTGTTAGTATTTCTTACGTTTGGTGGTTAGTGTTCTTACGTTTGGGGGTGAAGGATTCTTACGTTTAGGGGTTAGCTTGCTTACGTTTTGGGGTTAAGGAATCTTACGTTTGGGGGTTAGTTTTGTTACGTTTGGGGGGTAGTAATTCTTACGTTTAGGGGTTAAGGATTCCTACGTTTGGGGGTTTGATTTCTTACGTTTGGAGGTTAAGGATTCTTACATTTAAGGGTTAGTTTTCTTACGTTTGGGGATTAACGATTCTTACGTTTGGGGGTTAAAAATTGATAAATTTTAGGGTTAGTCTGCTTATATTTGGGGTTAGTAATTGTTACGTTTGGGGGTTAAGGATTTTTACATTTGGGGGTTAGTTTTCTTACGTTTGGAGGTTAAGGATTCTTACGTTTGGAGGTTAGTTTGCTTACATTTGGGGGTGAGTAATTTTTACGTTTATGGGCAAGTTTGCTTACGTTTGGGGGTTAAGGATTTCTACGTTTCGGGGTTAGTTTTCTTACGTTTGGGGATTAATAATTCTTACGTTTAGGGGTTAGTTTGCTTACGTTTAGGGGTTAAGGATTTTTTTACGTTTGGGGGTTAGTTTTCTTACTTCTGAGGGTTAAGGACTCTTACGTTTGGGGGCTAGTTTCCTTACGTCTGGGGGTTAAGGATTCTTATGTTTGGGGGTTAGTTTTCTTACGTTTGGGGGTTAAGGATTCTTACGTTTGGGGGTAAAGGACTTTTACGTTTTGTTGTTATTTTGCTTATGTTTAGGGGTTAGCAATTTATTCGTTTGGGGGTTAGTTTGATGACGTTTGGGGGTTAAGGATTTTTACGTTTGGGGGTTAGTTTGCTCACGTTTGGTGGTTACTAATTCTTACGTTTGGTGGTTAGTTTTCTTACTTTTGGGGGTGAAGGATCCTTACGTTTGTGGGTTAGTTTGCTTAAGTTTGGGGGTTAACGATTCTTACGTTTGGGGGTTAGGTTGCTTACGTCTGGGGGTTAGTAAGGTAAGGTAAGGTAAGGTAAGGTAAGGTAACTTTATTTAGACACGGTAAATCCTTCAGCAAATATGAGATATACATTCAGAGATAAAAGATAAAAGATAATCAAAATCATACTTAAATAAACTAACTAACCTAAACTACAGCTAAAAGCTGTTTTACAAGGATGCCGTGTTAAAACTCATTCAAAACTGTGGTGACGTAGATTAAATTTAAAATTATGTAAAGATGTTGCTGCACGAAGGTCACTAGATAGGCTGTTCCACAACCCGGCTCCCCTGTAAGAGAAACTCTTCTTTAAATAATTGGTGCGGGGCGGAAGAGCCAATTTATTTTCAGTATTCCTTAATCGATATCATGTTACGTCGTTTCGAGAAACAAATCTAGAACTCAGATATTCAGGGGTCATTCCATGTAAAGATTTGTACATCATGATAGCAGCTGATTCCAATCTTTGGTATTTTAGTTTATTTTAGTTTACGCCAACCCAATGCCCGGAACAATTCATCGATGTTAGAGTCATAATTGGCACACATTAAAATACGGGCTGCACGATTTTGGAACTTCTGAAGCTTTTTACAGAGACCACTGCCACAGTTGCCCCAAACAACAACTCTTACGTTTGGGGGTTAGTTTGCTTACCTCTCGAAGTTGAGGATTCTTACGTTTGGGGGTTAAGGATTCTTACGTTTGAGGGTTAGTTTGCTTACGTTTGGAGGTTAGTAATTCTTACGTTTGGCGGTTAGTTTTCTTACGTTTGGGGGTTAGTAATTCTTATGTCTGGGGGTTATTTTTTTTTACGTTTGGGGGTTACTTTGCTTACGTTTAGGGGTTAGGAATTCTTACGTTTGGGAGTTAGTTTGATGACGTTTAGGGGTTAAGAATTCTTACGTTTGGGGGTTAGTTTGCTTACCTTTGGGGGTTAGTAATTGTTACGTTTGGGGCTTAAGGATTTTTACATTTGGGGGTTAGTTTTCTTACGTTTGGAGGTTAAGGATTCTTACGTTTGGAGGTTAGTTTGCTTACATTTGGGGGTGAGTAATTTTTACGTTTATGGGCAAGTTTGCTTACGTTTGGGGGTTAAGGATTTCTACGTTTCGGGGTTAGTTTTCTTACGTTTGGGGGTTAATAATTCTTACGTTTAGGGGTTAGTTTGCTTACGTTTAGGGGTTAAGGATTTTTTTACGTTTGGGGGTTAGTTTTCTTACTTCTGGGGGTTAAGGACTCTTACGCTTGGGGGCTAGTTTGCTGACGTCTGGGGGTTAAGGATTCTTATGTTTGGGGGTTAGTTTTCTTACGTTTGGGGGTTAAGGATTCTTATGTTTGGGGGTTAGTTTGCTTACGTTCGGTTTGTTACTTTGCTTACGTTTGGGAGTTAGTAATTCGTACGTTTTGGGGTTAGTAATTTTTATGTTTGGGGGTTAGTTTTCTTACGTTTGGGGGTAAAGGATTTTTACGTTTTGTTGTTATTTTGCTTATGTTTAGGGGTTAGCAATTTATTCGTTTGGGGGTTAGTTTGATGACGTTTGGGGGTTCAGGATTCTTACGTTTGGGGGTTAGTTTGCTCACGTTTGGTGGTTAGTAATTCTTACGTTTGGTTGTTAGTTTTCTTACTTTTGGGGGTGAAGGATCCTTACGTTTGTGGGTTAGTTTGCTTATGTTTGGGGGTTAACGATTCTTACGTTTGGGGGTTAGGTTGCTTACGTCTGGGGGTTAGTAAGGTAAGGTAAGGTAAGGTAAGGTAAGGTAAGGTAAGGTAAGGTAAGGTAAGGTAAGGTAAGTTAACTTTATTTAGACACGGTAAATACTTCAGCAAATATGAGATATACATTCAGAGATAAAAGATAAAAGATAATCAAAATCATACTTAACTAAACTAACTAACCTAAACTACTGTTAACCATATACTAAAAGCTCTTTTACAAGGATGCCGTGTTAAAACTCATTCAAAACTGTGGTGACGTAGATTAAATTTAAGATTATGTAAAGATGTTGCTGCACGAAGGTCACTAGATAGGTTGTTCCACAACCCGGCTCCCCTGTAAGAGAAACTCTTCTTTAAATAATTGGTGCGGGGCGGAAGAGCCAATTTATTTTCAGTATTCCTTAATCGATATCATGTTACGTCGTTTCGAGAAACAAATCTAGAACTCAGATATTCAGGGGTCATTCCATGTAAAGATTTGTACATCATGATAGCAGCTGATTCCAATCTTTGGTATTTTAGTTTATTTTAGTTTACGCCAACCCAATGCCCGGAACAATTCATCGATGTTAGAGTCATAATTGGCACACATTAAAATACGGGCTGCACGATTTTGGAGCTTCTGAAGCTTTTCAGAGAGACCACTGCCACAGTTGCCCCAAACAACAACTCTTACGTTTGGGGGTTAGTTTGCTTACGTCTCGAGGTTGAGGATTCTTACGTTTGGGGGTTAAGGATTCTTACGTTTGAGGGTTAGTTTGCTTACGTTTGGGGGTTAGTAATTCTTACGTTTGGCGGTTAGTTTTCTTACGTTTGGGGGTTAGTAATTCTTATGTCTGGGGGTTATTTTTTTTTACGTTTGGGGGTTACTTTGCTTACGTTTAGGAGTTAGGAATTCTTACGTTTGGGAGTTAGTTTGATGACGTTTAGGGGTTAAGAATTCTTACGTTTGGGGGTTAGTTTGCTTACCTTTAGGGGTTAGTAATTCTTATGTTTGGTGGTTAGTTTGCGTACGTTTGGGGGTTAACGATTTTTACATTTGGGGGTTAGTTTTTTTACTTTTGGAGGTTAAGGATTCTTATGTTTAGGGGTTAGTTTGCTTACATTTGGGGGTGAGTAATTTTTACGTTTAGGGGCAAGTTTTCTTACGTTTGGGGGTTAATAATTCTTACGTTTGGGTGTTGATTTGCTTACGTCTGTGGGTTAAGGATTCTTACGTTTGGGAGTTAGTAATTCTTAGGTTTGGGGGTTAGTAATTGTTATGTTTGAAGGTTAGTTTTCTTACGTTTGGGGGTTAAGGATTTTTACGTTTGGGGGTTAGTTTGCTTACTTTTAGGGGTTACCAATTCTTACGTTTGGGGGTTAGTTTGATGACGTTTGGGGGTTATGGATTTTTACGTTTGGGGGTTAGTTTGCTTACGTTTGGGGTTAGTAATTCTTACGTTTGGTGGTTAGTTTTCTTACGTTTGGGGGTGAAGGATTCTTACGTGAGGGGGTTAAGGACTCTTTCAATTGGGGGTTAGTCTGCTTACGTTTGGGGGTTAGTAATTCTTACGTTTAACAGTTAAGGATTCTTACGTTTTGGGGTTAGTTTTATTACGTTTGGGGGTTAAGGATTCTTACATTTGGGGGTTAGTTTGCTTACGTTTAGGGGTTAAAGATTTTTATAATTGGGGGTTAGTTTTTTTACGCTTGGGGGTTTAGGATTCTTACGTTTGGACGTTAATTTTCTTACGTTTAGGGGTTAAGGATTTTTACGTTTTGGGGGTTAGTTTTCTTACGTTCAGGGGTTAAGGATCCTTACGTTTGGGGTTTAGTTTTCTTACATTAGGGGGTTAAGAATTCTTACGTTTGGCGGTTTGTTTTCTTACGTTTTTAAGGTTAAGGACTCTTACGTTTGGGGGTTATTTTGCTTACGTTTAGGGGTTAGTAATTCTTACGTTTAAGGGTAATTTTGCTTACGTTTGGGGGATAAGGATTCTTACGTTTGGGTTTTTTTTTTCTTACGTTTGGAGGTTAGGGATTTTTACGTTTAAGAGTTAGTTTTCTTACGTTTGGGGATTAACGATTCTTTTGGTTGGGGGTTAAAAATTCTTATATTTGGGGGTTTGTAATTCTTACCTGTGGGGGTTAGTTTGCTTACGTTTAGCGGTTGCTTTTCTTACGTTTGGGGGTTTATTTTTCTTACCTTTAGGGGTTAAGGATTTTTACGTTTGGAGGTTAGTTTTCTTACCTTTAGGGGTTAAGGATTTTTACGTTTGGGGGTTAGTTTTCTTACGTTAGGGGGTTAAGAATTCTTACGTTTCGGGGTTTGTTTTCTTACGTTTTAAAGTTAAGGACTCTTACGTTTGGGGGTTAGTTTGCTTACGTTTGAGGGTTAGTAAGTGTTACGTTTGGCGGTTAAGAATTCGTACGTTAATGGGTTAGTTTTTTTACGTTTGGGGGTTAAGCAGTCTGATGTTTGGGGGTTAGTTTGCTTACGTTTGAGGGTTAGTAAGTGTTACGTTTGGCGGTTAAGAATTCGTACGTTAATGGGTTAGTTTTTTTACGTTTGGGGGTTAAGCAGTCTGATGTTTGGGGGTTAGTTTGCTTACGTTTGGGGGTTAAAAATTTTTATTTTTGGGGGTTAAATTTCTTACGTTTGGGGTTTATTTTTTTTACCTTTGGGGGTTAAGGATTCTAACGTTTGGTTGTTAGACTTCTTACGTTTTGGGGTTAGCAATTCTTTCGTTTAGGGGATAGTTTGCTTACGTTTGGAGGTTAAGTATTCTTTGGTTTGGGAGTTAGTAATTCTTACGTTTGGGGGTTAGTTTGCTTACGTTTGGGGGTTGCTTTTCTTACGTTTGGGGGTTAGTTTTCTTACGTTTTGGGGTTAAGGATTTTTACCTTTGGGGGTTAGTTTTCTTACGTTAGCGGGTTAAGAATTCTTACGTTTGGGGATTTGTTTTTTTACGTGTTAAGGTTAAGGACTCTTATGTTTGGGGGTTAGTTTTCTTACGTTTAGGGGTTAGTAATTCGTATGTTTGGGGGTAAGTTTGCTTACGTTTTGGGGGTTAGTAATTCTTACGGTTGGGGGTTAGTAAATCTTGCGTTTGGGGTTTAGTTTGCTTACGTTTGGGGGTTGGTAATTCTTACGTTTAAGGGTTAGTTCGCTTACGTTTGGGGGTTAAGGATTCTTACGTTTGGTTGTTTGTTTTCTTACGTTTGGGGGTTAAGGATTCTTACGTTTGGGAGTTAGTTTGTTTACGTTTTGGGGGTTAGTTTGCTTACGTTTGGGGGTTAGTTTGCTTACGTTTTGGGGTTAGTTTTTTTCATTTAAAGGTTAAATAATCTTACTTTTGGGGGTTAGTTTTCTTACGTTTGGGGGTTAAGGACTCTTACGTTTTGGCGTTAGTTTGCCTTCGTTTGGGGATTAATAATTCTTATGTTTGGCGGTTAAGGATTCTTACGTTGGGGGGTTAGTTTTCTTACGTTTGGGGGTTAGTTTTGTTACGTATGTTGATTAACGATTCTTACGTTTGGGGGTTAAAAATTGTGATGTTTGGGGATTAGTTTGCTTATATTTGGGGGTTAGTAATTCTTACGTTTGGGGGTTTAGGATTTTTACATTTGAAGGTTAGTTTTCTTACGTTTGAAGGTTAAGGATTCTTACGTTTGGGGGTTAGTTTGCTTACATTTCAGGGTTAGTAATTTTTACGTTTAGGGGGAAGTTTGCTTTCGTTTAGGAGTTAAGGATTCTTACGTTTTAGGGTTAGTTTTCTAACGTTTAAGGGTTAAGGATTCTAATTTTTCGGGGTTAGTTTTATTACGTTTGGGGGTTAGTAAATCTTACGTTTGGGGGTTAGTTTGCTTACGTTTAGGGGTTAAGGATTCTTACGTTTGGGGGTTGTTTTTGGCACTTTTGGGGGTTAAGGACTTACGTTTAGGGGTTAGTTTTCTTACGTTTAAGGGTTAGTTTGCTTACGTTTGGGGGTTAGGAATTGTTATGTTTGGGGGTTAGTAATTCTTACGTTTGGGTTTAATTTGCTTACGTTAAGGGGTTAGTTTGCTTACGTTTGGGGTTAACGATTCTTACGTTTGGTTGTTTAGTTTCTTACGTTTGTGGGTTAAGGATTCTTACCTTTGGGGGTTAGTTTGCTTACGTTTGGGGGTTATAAGTTCTTACGTTTGGGGGTTAGGAATTCTTATGTTTGGGGGTTAGTAATTCTTACGTTTGGGGTTTAATTTGCTTACGTTTTGGGGTTAGTTTGCTTACGTTTGGGGTTAAGAATTCTTACGTTTGGTTGTTTGGTTTCTTACGTTTGAGGGTTAAGGATTCTTACCTTTTGGGGTTGGTTTGCTTACGTTTGGGGGTTAGTAAGTCTTACGTTTTGCGGTTAAGGATTCTTACGTTTGGGGGTTAGTTTTCTCACGTTTGGGAGTTACCGATTCTTTTGTTTGGGGGTTAGTTTGCTTACGTTTGGGGGTTAGTTTGCTTACGTTTGGCGGTTAAGAATTCTTACGTTTTAGGGTTAGTTTGCTTACGTTTGGGGGTTAAGGATTTTAACGTTTGGTTGTTAGTTTTCTTACGTTTTTGGGTTAGTAATTCTTACGTTTGGGGGTTAGTTTGCTTACCTTTGGCGGTTGCTTTTCTTACGTTTAAGGGTTAGTTTTCTTACGTTTGGGGGTTAGTAATTCTTACGTTTAGGGGTTAGTTTTCTTACGTTTGTGGTTTAGTTGCTTACGTTTAGAGGTTAGTTCGCTTACGTTTAATGGTTAAGAATTCTTACGTTTAGTTGTTTGTTTTCTTACGTTTATGGGTTAAGGATTCTTACCTTTTGGAGTTAGTTTTCTTACGTTTGGCAGTTAAAGATTCTTACGTTTGGGGTTAGTTTGCTTACGTTTTGTGGTTAGTAATTCTCACGTTTGGGGGTTAATTTGCTTACGTTTGGGGGTTAGTTTTCTTACGTTTGGGGGTTAAGGAGTCTTACGTTTCGGGGTTAGTTTTATTACGTTTGGGGGTTAGTAATTCTTAAGTTTGGGGGTTAGTTTGCTTACGTTTTGGGGTTGAAGATTTTAACATTTGGAAGTTAGTCTTTTTTACGTTTGGAGGTTAAGGATTTTTACGTTTGGGGGTTAGTTTGCTTACATTTGGGGGTTAGTATATTTTACGTTTAGGGGCAAGTTTTCTTACGTTTGGGGGTTAAGGATTTCTACGTTTTAGGGTTAGTTTTCTTACGTTTGAGGATTAAGGAAACGTACTTTTCGGGGTTAGTTTTATTACGTTTGGGGGTTAGTAATTCTTACGTTTGGGGGTTAGCTTTCTTACGTTCAAGGGTTAGTTTACTTACGTTTGGTAGTTAGTAATTCTTACGTTTGGGGTTTAGTTTGCTTACTTTTAGAGGTTAGTTCGGTTACGTTTAAGGGTTAAGGCTTCTTACGTTTGGTTGTTTGTTTTCTTACTTTTGGGGGTTAAGGATTTTTACCTTTGGGGGTTAGTTTGCTTAAGTTTAGGGGTTAAGGATTCTCACGTTTGGGGGTTGTTTTTTGGCACTTTTGGGGGTTAAGGATTCTTACGTTGGGGGTTAGTTTGCTTACGTTTGGGGGTTAAGGACTCTTACGTTTGGGGGTTAGTTTTCTTACGTTTAAGGGTTAGTTTCCTTACGTTTGGGGGTTACGAAGTCTTACGTTTGGGGTTTAATTTGCTTACGTTTAGGGGTTAGATTGCTTACGTTTGGGGGTTAAGGATTTTTACCTTTGAGGGTTAGTTTGCTTACGTTTTGGGATTTAAGATTCTTACGTTTGGGGTTAGTTTGCTTACGTTTGGAGGTTATAAGTTCTTACGTTTGGGGATTAGTTTGCTTACGTTTGGGGGTTAGTAATTCTTACGTTTGGGGGTTAGTTTTCTTACGTTTAAAGGTAAAATATTCTTACTTTTGGTGGTTAATTTTCTAACGTTTGGGGGTTAAGGAATCTTACGTTTGGGGGTTAGTAATTCTTACGTTTGGCGGTTAAGGATTCTTACGTTTGGTTGTTTGTTTTCTTACGTTTGGGGGTTAAGGATTCTAACATTTCGGAGTTAGTTTGCTCACGTTTGTGGGTTAAAGATTTTTACGTTTGGGGGTTATTTTGCCTACGTTTGGGGGTTAGTAATTGTTACGTTTCGGGGTTAGTTTGCTTAGATTTGGGTGTTAGTAATTCTTACGTTTGGGGGTTAGTTTTCTTACGTTTGGGGGTTAGTAATTCTAACGTTTGGGGTTTAAGGACTCTTACGTTTGGGGGTTAGTTTTTTTACGTTTGGGGGTTAGTTTGCTTACGTTTGGGGGTTAAAGATTTTTATGTTTGTTGGTTAATTTTCTTACGTTTGGGGGTTAAGAAATTTTACCTTTGGGAGTTAGTTTTCTTACGTTTAGGTGTTAAGGATTCTTACGTTTGAGGGTTAGTTTTCTTACGTTAAGGGGTTAAGAATTCTTACGTTTGGCGGTTTGTTTTCTTACGTTTGAAGGTTAAGGACTCTTACGTTTAGGGGTTAGTAATTCTTACGTTTGGGTGTAAGTTTGCTTACGTTTCTAGGTTAAGGATTCTTACGTTTGGGGGTTTAAAATTCTTATATTTGGGGGTTAGTAATTCTTACGTTTGGGGTTTAATTTGCTTACGTTTAGGGGTTAGATTGCTTACGTTTGGGGGTTAAGGATTTTTACCTTTGGGGGTTAGTTTGCTTACGTTTTGGGATTAAAGATTCTTACGTTTGGGGTTAGTTTGCTTACGTTTGGAGGTTATAAGTTCTTACGTTTGGGGATTAGTTTGCTTACGTTTGGGGCTTAGTAATTCTTACGTTTGGGGGTTAGTTTTCTTACGTTTAAAGGTAAAATATTCTTACTTTTGGTGGTTAATTTTCAAACGTTTGGAGGTTAAGGACTCTTACGTTTGGGGGTTAGTTTGCTTACGTTTCGGGGTTAGTAATTCTCACGTTTGGCGGTTAAGGATTCTTACGTTTGGTTGTTTGTTTTCTTACGTTTGGGGGTTAAGGAGTCTTACATTTGGGAGTTAGTTTGCTTACGTTTGTGGGTTAAAGATTTTTACGTTTGGGGGTTATTTTGCCTACGTTTGGGGGTTAGTAATTGTTACGTTTAGGGGTTAGTTTGCGTAGGTTTGGGTGTTAGTAATTCTTACGTTTGGTGGTTAGTTTTTTTACATTTAAAGGTTAAATATTGCTACTTTTGGGGGTTAGTTTTCTTACGTTTGGGGGTTAAGGACTCTTACGTTTGGGGGTTAGTAATTCTAACTTTTGGGGTTTAAGGACTCTTACGTTTGGGGGTTAGTTTTTTTACGTTTGGGGGTTAAGGATTCTTACGTTTGGGGGTTAAAGATTTTTATGTTTGGGAGTTAATTTTCTTACGTTTGGGGGTTAAGAAATTTTACCTTTGGGAGTTAGTTTTCTTACGTTTAGGTGTTAAGGATTCTTACGTTTGAGGGTTAGGTTTCTTACGTTAGCGGGTTAAGAATTCTTACGTTTGGCGGTTTGTTTTCTTACGTTTGAAGGTTAAGGACTCTTACGTTTAGGGGTTAGTAATTCTTACGTTTGGGTGTAAGTTTGCTTACGTTTCTAGGTTAAGGATTCTTACGTTTGGGGGTTTAAAATTCTTATATTTGGGGGTTAGTTTGCTTACGTTTGGTGGTTGAGGATTTTTACATTTAAAGGTTAGTTTTCTTATGTTTTGAGGTTAAGGATTCTTAATTTTGGGGGTTAGTTTGCTGACATTTGGGGGTTAGTAATTTTTATGTTTAGGGGAAGTTTCCTTACGTTTGGGGGTTAAGAATTCCTACGTTTTAAGGTTAGTTTTCTTACGTTTGAGGGTTAAGGATTCTTACGTTTCGGGGTTAGTTTGCTTACGTTTAGGGGTTAGTAATTCTTACGTTTGGGCGTTAGTTCGCTTACTTTTGGGGGTTAGTAATTCTTACGTTTAGGGGTTAGTTTTCTTACGTTTAAAGGTTAAATAGTTTTATGTTTGGTGGTTAATTTTCTTACATTTGGGGGTTAGTTTTCTTACGTTTGGGGGTTAGTAATTCTTACGTTTAGCGGTTAAGGATTCTTACGTTTGGGGGTTAGTTTTCTTACGTTTGGGGTTTAAGGATTCTTATGTTTGGGGATTAGTTTGTTTACGTACGGGGGTTAAAGATTTTTATGTTTGGGGGTTAGTTTTCTTACGTTTAGGAGTTAAGGATTCTTACGTTTGGGGGTTAGTTTTCTTACGTTTAAGGGTTAGTTTTCTTACGTTTGGGGGTTAGGAATTCTTACGTTTGGGGTTTAGTAATTCTTACGTTTAGGGTTTACTTTGCTTACGGTTAGGGGTTAGTTCCTTTCATTTGGGGGTTAAAGAATCTTACGTTTGGTTGTTTAGTTTCTTACGTTTCTCGGTTAAGGATTCTTACCTTTTGGGGTTAGTTTGCTTACGTTTTGGGGTTAAGGATTCTTACGTTTGGGGTTAGTTTTCTCACGTTTGGGGTTAGTTTGCTTACTTTTGGGGGTTAGTAATTCTTACGTTTGGGGGTTAGTTTGATTACGTTTAGGGTTAAGGATTCTTACGCTTGGTTGTTAGTTTTCTTACGTTTGGGAGTGAAGGATTCTTATGTTTGGGGGTTAGTTTTCTTACGTTTGGGGGTTAGTTTTCTTACGTTTAGGGGTTAAGGATTCTAACGTTTGCTTGTTAGATTTCTTACGTTTTGGGGCTGGTAATTCTTCCGTTTGGGGGTTAGTTTGCTTACGTTTGGAGGTTAAGGATTCTTAGTTTTGGGAGTTAATAATTCTTACGTTTGGAGGTTAGTAGTTCTTACGTTGGTGGGTTAGTTTTCTTACGTTTGGGGGTTAAGGATTTTTACGTTTGGGGGTTCGTTTTCTTACGTTAAGGGGTTAAGAACTCTTACCTTTGGGGTTTCTTTTCTTACGTTTCAAGGTTAAGGACTCTTACCTTTGGAGGTGAGTTTGCTTACGTTTAGGGGTTAGTAATTCTTACGTTTGGGGGTAAGTTTGCTTACGTTTTAGGGGTTATGGATTCTTACGTTTGGGGTTTTTTTTCTTACGTTTAGAGGTTAAGGATTTTTACGTTTAAGGGTTAGTTTTCGTACGTTTGGGGATTAACGATTCTTACGTTTGGAGGTTAAAAATTCTTATATTTTGGGGTTAGTTTGCTTATATTTGGGGGTTAGTATTTCTTACGTTTGGGGGTTAGTTTGCTTAGGTTTGGGGGTTGAGGATTTTAACATTTGGGGGTTAGTTTCTTTACGTTTGGAGGTTAAGGATTTTTACGTTTGGGGGTTAGTTAGCGTACATTTGGGGGTTAATATATTTTACGTTTACGGGCAAGTTTGCTTACGTTTGGGGGTTAAGGATTCCTACGTTTTAGGGTTAGTTTTCTTACGTTTGAGGGTTAAGGAGTCTTACTTTTCGGGGTTAGTTTTATTACGTTTGGGGGTTAGTTTGCTTACTTTTGGAGGTTAGTTCGGTTACGTTTAAGGGTTA
Organism: Pavona decussata; assembly: GCF_977016875.1. Taxonomy (NCBI): domain Eukaryota; kingdom Metazoa; phylum Cnidaria; class Anthozoa; order Scleractinia; family Agariciidae; genus Pavona; species Pavona decussata. Next base: position 505,194 of record NW_028145429.1, on the reverse strand, counting down.
AGGCTTCCTACGTTTGGTTGTTTTTTTTCTTACGTTTGGGGGTTAAGGATTCTTACCTTTGGGGGTTAGTTTGCTTACGTTTTGGGGTTGAGGATTTTAACATTTGGGGGTTAGTCTTTTTTACGTTTGGGGGTTAGTTTGCTTACATTTGGGGGTTAGTATATTTTACGTTTAGGGGCAAGTTTGCTTACGTTTGGGGGTTAAGGATTCCTACGTTTTAGGGTTAGTTTTCTTACGTTTGAGGGTTAAGGAGTCTTACTTTTCGGGGTTATTTGTATTACGTTTGGGGGTTAGTAATTCTTACGTTTGGGGGTTACTTTTCTTACGTTCAAGGGTTAGTTTGCTTACGTTTGGGAGTTAGTAATTCTTACGTTTGGGGTTTAGTTTGCTTACTTTTGGAGGTTAGTTTGCTTACGTTTAAGGGTTAAGGCTTCTTACGTTTGGTTGTTTATTTTCTTACGTTTGGGGGTTAAGGATTCTTACCTTTGGGGGTTAGTTTGCTTACGTTTTAGGGTTGAGGATTTTAACATTTGGGGGTTAGTCTTTTTTACGTTTGGAGGTTAAGGATTTTTACGTTTGGGGGTTAGTTTGCTTACATTTGGGGGTTAGTATATTTTACGTTTAGGGGCAAGTTTGCTTACGTTTGGGGGTTAAGGATTCCTACGTTTTAGGGTTAGTTTTCTTACGTTTGAGGGTTAAGGAGTCTTACTTTTCGGAGTTAGTTTTATTACGTTTGGGGGTTAGTAATTCTTACGTTTGGGGTTTAGTTTGCTTACTTTTAGAGGTTAGTTCGGTTACGTTTAAGGGTTAAGGCTTCTTACGTTTGGTTGTTTGTTTTCTTACGTTTGGGGGTTAAGGATTCTTACCTTTGGGGGTTAGTTTGCTTACGTTTGGCGGTTAAAGATTCTTACGTTTGGGGTTAGTTTTCTTACTTTTGGGGGTTAGTAGTTCTTACGTTTTAGGGGTTAGTTTTCTTAGGTTTAAAGGTTAAACATTCTTACTTTTGGGGGTTAATTTTCTTACGTTTGGGGGTTAGTTTGCCTACGTTTGGGGGTGAAGGATTCTTATCTTTGGGGGTTAGTTTGCTTAGGTTTGGGAATTAAAGATTTTTATGTTTGGGGGTTAGTTTTCTTACGTTTAAAGGTTAAGGATTCTGACGTTTGGTTGGTAGATTTTTTACGTTTTGGGATTAGTAATTCTTTCGTTTGGGGGTTAGTTTTCTTACGTTTGAAGGTTAAGGATTCTTAGGTTTGGGAGTTAGTAATTCTGACGTTTGTTGGTTAGTAGTTCTTACGTTGTGGGGTTAGTTTTCTTACTTTTGGGGGTTAAGGATTTTAACGTTTGGGGGTTAGTTTTCGTACGTTTAGGGGTTAAGGATTCTTACATTTCGGGGTTAGTTTGCTTACGTTTGGGGGTTAGCAATTCTTACGTTTGGGAGTTAAGGACTCTTACATTTTCGGGGTTAGTTTGCTTTCGTTTGGGGGTTAGTAATTTTTACGTTTAGAGGTTAGTTTGCTTACGTTTGGGGGTAAAGGATTCTTTCATTTGGAAGTTTGTTTACTTGCGTTTTGGGTTTAAGGATTCTTACCTTTAGGGGTTAGTTTGCTTACCTTTGGAGTTTACTAATTCTTACGCGTAGGGGATAGTAATTCTTACGTTTGGGGATTAGTTTGCTTATTTTTGGAGGTTAAGGATTCTTACGTTTGGGGGATAGTTTTCTTACGTTTTTGGGTTAGTAATTCTTACGTTTGGGGGTTAGTTTGCTTACGTTTTGGGGGTTAAGGATTCTTACGTTTGGGGGTTAGTTTTCTTATGTTTAGGGGTTAGAGTTCTTACGTATGGGGATTAGTTTTTTGACGTTTAGGTTAGTTTGCTTACGTTTTGGGGTTAAGGATTCTTACGTTTGGGGGTTAGTTTGATTACGTTTTAACGTTAAGGATTTTTTACGTTTGGGGGTTAGTTTGCTTAAGTTTTAGGGTTAAGGATTCTTACGCTTGGTTGTTAGTTTTCTTACGTTTGGGGGTTAAGGATTCTTACGTTTGGGGGTTAGTTTGCTTACGTTTGGCGGTTAAGGATTCTTACGTTTCAGGGTTAGTTTGCTTACGTTTGGGGGTTAAGGATTCTAACGTGAGGTATTTAGGTTTCTTACGTTTTGGGGTTAGTGATTCTTTCGTTTGCGGGTTAGTTTGCTTACGTTTGGAGGTTAAGGATTCTTAAGTTTGGAAGTTAGTAATTCTTCTGTTTGGGGGTTATTTTTGGTACTTTTCGGGGTTAAGGATTCTTACGTTTGGGGGTTAGTTTGCTTACGTTTGGGGGTTAGTAATTCTTATGTTTGGGGTTTAGTTTGCTTACGTTTAGAGGTTAGTTCGCTTACGTTTAAGGTTTAAGGATTCTTAGGTTTGGTTGTTTGTTTTCTTACGTTTGAGGGTTAAGGATTTTTACCTTTTGGGGTTAGTTTGCTTACGTTTGGGAGTTAGTAAGTCCTACGTTTTGCGGTTAAGGATTCTTACGTTTGGTTGTTAGTTTTCTTACTTTTGGGGGTAAAGGATTCTTACGTTTGGGGGTTAGTTTTCTTACGTTTGGGGGTTAGTTGTCTTACGTTTAGGGGTTAAGGATTCTTACGTTTGGGGGTTTGTTTTCTTACGTTTTAAGGTTAAGGACTCTTACGTTTGGGGGTTAGTTTTCTTACGTTTAGGGGTTAGTAATTCTTACGTTTGGGGGTGAGTTTGCTTACGTTTTGGGGGTTATGGCTTCTTACGTTTGGGGTTTTTTTTCTGTTACGTTTAGAGGTTAAGGATTTTTACGTTTAAGGGTTAAATTGCTTACGTTTGGGGGTTAGTAATCCCTACGTTCTGGGGTTAGTAATTGTTACGTTTCAGGGTTAGTGCGCTTACGTTTGGGGGTCAGTAATTCTTACGTTTGGGGGTTAGTTTTCTTACGTTTAAGGGTTAGTTTGCTTACGTTTAGGGGTTAGGAATTCTTACCATAGGGGGTTAGTAATTCTTACGTTTTGGGTTTAGTTTGCTTACGTTTAGGGGTTAGTTCGCTTACGTTTGGGGGTTAAAGATTCTTACGTTTGGGGTTAGTTTGCCTACGTTTGGGGGTTAAGGATTCTTATGTTTGGGGGTTAGTTTGCTTACGTTTGGGGGTTAAAGATTTTTATGTTTGGGGGTTAGTTTTCTAACGTTTGAAGGTTAAGGATTCTAACGTTTGGTTGTTCGATTTCTTACGTTTTGGTGTTAGTAATTCTTTCGTTTGGGGGTTAGTTTGCTTACGTTTGGAGGTTAAGGATTCTTAGGTTTGGGAGTTAGTAATTCTTACGTTTTGGGGGTTAGTAGGTCTTACGTTGTGGGGTTAGTTTTCTTACGTTTGGGGGTTCAGGATTTTTACCTTTGGGGGTTAGTTGTCTAACGTTTAGGTGTTATGGATTTTTACGTTTGGGGGTTAGTTGTCTTACGTTTAGAGGTTAAGGATTCTTACGTTTGGAGGTTTGCTTTCTTACGTTTCAAGGTTAAGGACTCTTACGTTTGGGGGTTAGTTTTCCTACGTTTAGGGGTTAGTAATTCTTACGTTTGGGGGTGAGTTTCCTTACGTTTTGGGGGTTATGGCCTCTTACGTTTGGGGTTTTTTTTCTGTTACGTTTAGAGGTTAAGGATTTTTACGTTTAAGGGTTAGTTTGCTTACGTTTGGGAGTTAGTGATCCCTACGTTTTGGGGTTAGTAATTGTTACGTTTCAGGGTTAGTGCGCTTACGTTTGGGGGTCAGTAATTCTTACGTTTGGGGGTTAGTTTTCTTACGTTTAAGGGTTAGTTTGCTTACGTTTAGGGGTTAAAAATTCTTACCATAAGGGGTTAGTAATTCTTACGTTTATGGTTTAGTTTGCTTACGTTTAGGGGTTAGTTCGCTTACGTTTGGGGGTTAAAGATTCTTACGTTTGGGGTTAGTTTGCTTACTTTTGGGGGTTACTAGTTGTTACGTTTAGGGGTTAGTTTTCTTACGTTTAAATGTTAAATATTCTTACTTTTGGGGGTTAATTTTCTTACGTTTGGGGGTTAAGGACTCTTACGTTTGGGGGTTAGTTTGCTTACGTTTGGGGGTTAAGGATTCTTATGTTTGGGGGTTAGTTGGCTTACGTTTGGGGGTTAAAGATTTTTATGTTTGGGGGTTAGTTTTCTTACGTTTGAAGGTTAAGGATTCTAACGTTTGGTTGTTAGATTTCTTACGTTTTGAAATTAGTAATTCTATCGTTTGGGGGTTAATTTTGCTTACGTTTGCAGGTTAAGGATTCTTAGGTTTGGGAGTAAGTAATTCTGACGTTTGTTGGTTAGTAGTTCTTACGTTATGGGGTTAGTTTTCTTACGTTCGGGGGTTAAGGATTTTTACGTTTAGGGGTTATTTTTGGTACGTTTAGGGGTTAAGGATTCTTACGTTTGGGGGTTAGTTTGCTTACGTTTGGCGGTTAACGATTCTTACGTTTGGGGGTTAGTTTCCTTACGTTTTGGGGTTAGCAATTCTTACGTTTGGGGGTTAAGGATTCTTACATTTGGAAGTTTGTTTACTTACGTTTGGGGTTTAAGGATTCTTACGTTTAGGGGTTAGTTTGCTTACCTTTGGGGTTTACTAATTCTTACGCGTAGGGGCTAGTAATTCTTACGTTTGGGGATTAGTTTTCTTATTTTTGGAGGTTAAGGATTCTTACGTTCGGGGGATAGTTTTCTTACGTTTTGGGGTTAGTAATTCTTACGTTTGGGGGTTAGTTTGCTTACGTTTTTGGGGTTAAGGATTCTTACATTTGGGGGTTAGTTTTCTTACGTATAGGGGTTAAAGATTCTTACGTATGGGGATTAGTTTTTTAACGTTTGGGGGTTAAGGATTCTTACGTTTGGGGGTTAGTTTTCTTACGTTTAGGGGTTAAAGATTCTTACGTATGGGGATTAGTTTTTTAACGTTTGGGGGTTAAGGATTTTTACGTTTGGGGGTTACTTTGATTAAGTTTTAGGGTTAAGGATTCTTTTGCTTGGTTGTTAGTTTTCTTACGTTTGGGGGTTAAGGATTCTTACGTTTGGGGCTTAGTTTGCTTATGTTCTGGGGGTTAAGGATTCTTACGTTTGGGGGTTAGTTTTCTTACGTTTAGGGGTTAAGGATTCTTACGTTTGGGGATTAGTTTTTTAACGTTTGGGGGTTAAGGATTCTTACGTTTGGGGGTTAGTTTGCTTACGTTTAGGAGTTAAGGGTTTTTATGTTCGGGGGTTAGCTTGCTTACGTTTGGGGGTTAAAGATTTCTATGTTTGGATGTTAGTTTTCTTACGTTTGGGGGTTAGTAAGTGTTACGATTTGCGGTTAAGGATTCTTACGTTTGGGGTTAGTTTGCTTACGTTTGGGAGTTAGGGATTTTTATGTTTGGGGGTTAGCTTGCTTACGTTTTGGGGTTAAAGATTTTTATGTTTGGGTGTTAGTTTTCTTACGTTTGGGGGTTAAGTATTCTAATGTTTGGTTGTTGTACGTTTGGGGGTTAGTAAGTGTTACGATTTGCCGTTAAGGATTCTTACGTTTGGGGTTAGTTTGCTTACGTTTGGGAGTTAGGGATTTTTATGTTTGGGGGTTAGCTTGCTTACGTTTTGGGGTTAAAGATTTCTATGTTTGGGTGTTAGTTTTCTTACGTTTGGGGGTTAAGTATTCTAATGTTTGGTTGTTGTACGTTTGGGGGTTAGTAAGTGTTACTATTTGCGGTTAAGGATTCTTACGTTTGGGGTTAGTTTGCTTACGTTTAGGAGTTAAGGATTTTTATGTTCGGGGGTTAGCTTGCTTACGTTTGGGGGTTAAAGATTTCTATGTTTGGATGTTAGTTTTCTTACGTTTGGGGGTTAGTAAGTGTTACGATTTGCGGCTAAGGATTCTTACGTTTGGGGTTAGTTTGCTTACGTTTTGGCGTTAGTAATTCTTTCGTTTGGGGGTTAGTTTGCTTACGTTTGGAGGTTAAGGATTCTTAGGTTTGGGAGTTAGTAATTCTTACGTTTGGGGGTTAGTAGGTCTTACCTTGTGGGGTTAGTTTTCTTACGTTTGGGGGTTCAGGATTTTTACGTTTGGGGGTTAGTTATCGTACGTTTAGGGGTTAATGATTCTTACGTTTGTGGGTTTGTTTTCTTACGTTTCAAGGTTAAGGACTCTTACGTTTGGGGGTTAGTTTTCTTACGTTTAGGGGTTAGTAATTCTTAGGTTTGGGGGTGAGTTTGCTTACGTTTTTAGGGTTATGGCTTCTTACGTTTGGGGTTTTTTTTCTGTTACGTTTAGAGGTTAAGGATTTTTACGTTTAAGGGTTAGTTTGCTTACGTTTGGGGGTTAGTAATCCCTACGTTTTGGGGTTAGTAATTGTTACGTTTCAGGGTCAGTGTGCTTACGTTTGGGGGTCAGTAATTCTTACGTTTGGGGGTTAGTTTGCTTATTTTTGGAGGTTAATTATTCTTACGTTCGGGGGATAGTTTTCTTACGTTTTTGGGTTAGTAATTCTTACGTTTGGGGGTTAGTTTGCTTACGTTTTGGGGGTTAAGGATTCTTTCGTTTGGGGGTTAGTTTTCTTACGTTTAGGGGTTAAAGATTCTTACGTATGGGGATTAGTTTTTTAACGTTTGGGAGTTAAGGATTTTTACGTTTGGGGGTTAGTTTGATTAAGTTTTAGGGTTAAGGATTCTTTTGCTTGGTTGTTAGTTTTCTTACGTTTGGGGGTTAAGGACTCTTACTATTGGAGGTTAGTTTGCTTACGTTTGGGGGTTAAGGATTCTTATGTTTGGGGGTTAGTTTGCTTACGTTTTGGGATTAGTAATTCTATCGTTTGGGGGTTAGTTTGCTTACGTTTGGAGGTTAAGGATTCTTACGTTTGGGGGTTAGTTTGCTTACGTTTGGCGGTTAACGATTCTTACGTTTGGGGGTTAGTTTGCTTACGTTTTCGGGTTAGCAATTCTTACGTTTGGGGGTTAAGGATTCTTACATTTTGGGTGTTAGTTTGCTTTCGTTTGGGGTTAGTAATTTTTACGTTTAGAGGTTAGTTTGCTTACGTTTGGGGTTAAGGATTCTTTCATTTGGAAGTTTGTTTACTTACGTTTGGGGTTTAAGGATTCTTACGTTTAGGGGTTAGTTTGCTTACCTTTGGGGTTTACTAATTCTTACGCGTAGGGGATAGTAATTCTTACGTTTGGGGATTAGTTTGCTTAGTTTTGGAGGTTAAGGATTCTTACGTTTGGGGGATAGTTTTCTTACGTTTTGGGGTTAGTAATTCTTACGTTTGGGAGTTAGTTTGCTTACGTTTTGGGGGTTATTGATTCTTTCGTTTGGGGGTTAGTTTTCTTACGTTTAGGGGTTAAAGATTCTTACGTATGGGGATTAGTTTTTTAACGTTTGGGAGTTAAGGATTTTTACGTTTGGGGGTTAGTTTGATTAAGTTTTAGGGTTAAGGATTCTTTTGCTTGGTTGTTAGTTTTCTTACGTTTGGGGGTTAAGGATTCTTACGTTTGGGGGTTAGTTTGCTTACGTTTTGGGGGTTAAGGATTCTTACGTTTGGGGATTAGTTTTTTAACGTTTGAGGGTTAAGGATTCTTACGTTTGGGGGTTAGGGTTAGGGTTAGCGTTAGGAGTACGGAATTTTTATGTTTGGGGGTTAGCTTGGTTACGTTTGGGGATTAAAGATTTTTATGTTTGGGTGTTAGTTTTCTTACGTTTGGGGGTTAGTAAGTGTTACGTTTTGCGGTTAAGGATTCTTACGTTTGGGGTTAGTTTGCTTACGTTTAGGAGTAAGGGATTTTTATGTTTGGGGGTTAGCTTGCTTACGTTTGGGGGTTAAAGATTTTTATGTTTGGGTGTTAGTTTTCTTACGTTTGGGGGTTAAGGATTCTAACGTTTGGTTGTTCGATTTCTTACATTTTGGGGTTAGTAATTCTTTCGTTTGGGGGTTAGTAGGTCTTACGTTGTGGGGTTAGTTTTCTTACGTTTGGGGGTTCAGGATTTTTACGTTTCGGGGTTAGTTGTCTTACGTTTAGGGGTTAAGGATTCTTACGTTTGTGGGTTTGTTTTCTTACGTTTCAAGGTTAAGGACTCTTACCTTTGGGGGTTAGTTTTCTTACGTTTAGGGGTTAGTAATTCTTAGGTTTGGGGGTGAGTTTGCTTACGTTTTTAGGGTTATGGCTTCTTACGTTTGGGGTTTTTTTTCTGTTACGTTTAGAGGTTAAGGATTTTTACGTTTAAGGGTTAGTTTGCTTACGTTTGGGGGTTAGTAATCCCTACGTTTTGGGGTTAGTAATATTTACGTTTGAGGGTTACTGCGCTTACGTTTGGGGGTCAGTAATTCTTACGTTTGGGGGTTAGTTTTCTTACGTTTAAGGGTTAGTTTGCTTACGTTTAGGGGTTAGGAATTCTTACCATAGGGGGTTAATAATTCTTACGTTTAGGGTTTAGTTTGCTTACGTTTAGGGGTTAGTTCGCTTACGTTTGGGGGTTAAAGATTCTTACGTTTGGGGTTAGTTTGCTTACTTTTGGGGGCTAGTAGTTGTTACGTTTAGGGGTTAGTTTTCTTACGTTTAAAGGTTAAATATTCTTACTTTTGGGGGTTAATTTTCTTACGTTTGGGGGTTAAGGACTCTTACGTTTGGGGGTTAGTTTGCTTACGTTTGGCGGTTAACGATTCTTACGTTTGGGGGTTAGTTTGCTTACGTTTTGGGGTTAGTAATTCTTACGTTTGGGGGTAAGTTTGCTTACGTTTGGGGGTTAAGGATTCTTATGTTTGGGGGTTAGTTTGCTTACGTTTTGGGATTAGTAATTCTATCGTTTGGGGGTTAGTTTGCTTACGTTTGGAGGTTAAGGATTCTTAGGTTTGGGAGTTAGTAATTCTGACGTTTGTTGGTTAGTAGTTCTTACTTTGTGGGGTTAGTTTTCTTACGTTTGGGGGTTAAGGATTTTTACGTTTGGGGATTATTTTTGGTACGTTTAGGGGTTAAGGATTCTTACGTTTGGGGGTTAGTTTGCTTACGTTTGGCGGTTAACGATTCTTACGTTTGGGGGTTAGTTTGCTTACGTTTTGGGGTTAGCAATTCTTACGTTTGGGGGTAAGTTTGCTTACGTTTGGGGGTTAAGGATTCTTACATTTTGGGTGTTAGTTTGCTTTCGTTTGGGGGTTAGTAATTTTTACGTTTAGAGGTTAGTTTGCTTACGTTTGGGGTTAAGGATTCTTTCATTTGGAAGTTTGTTTACTTACGTTTGGGGTTTAAGGATTCTTACGTTTAGGGGTTAGTTTGCTTACCTTTGGGGTTTACTAATTCTTACGCGTAGGGGCTTGTAATTCTTACGTTTGGGGATTAGTTTGCTTATTTTTGGAGGTTAAGGATTCTTACGTTCGGGGGATAGTTTTCTTACGTTTTGGGGTTAGTAATTCTTACGTTTGGGGGTTAGTTTGCTTACGTTTTGGGGGTTAAGGATTCTTTCGTTTGGGGGTTAGTTTTCTTACGTTTAGGGGTTAAAGATTCTTACGTATGGGGATTAGTTTTTTAACGTTTGGGAGTTAAGGATTTTTACGTTTGGGGGTTAGTTTGATTAAGTTTTAGGGTTAAGGATTCTTTTGCTTTTTTGTTAGTTTTCTTACGTTTGGGGGTTAACGATTCTTACGTTTGGGGGTTAGTTTGCTTACGTTTTGGGGGTTAAGGATTCTTACCTTTGGGGATTAGTTTTTTAACGTTTGAGGGTTAAGGATTCTTACGTTTGGGGGTTAGTTTGCTTACGTTTAGGAGTAAGGGATTTTTATGTTTGGGGGTTAGCTTGCTTACGTTTGGGGGTTAAAGATTTTTATGTTTGGGTGTTAGTTTTCTTACGTTTGGGGGTTAGTAAGTGTTACGTTTTGCGGTTAAGGATTCTTACGTTTGGGGTTAGTTTGCTTACGTTTGGGAGTTAGGGATTTTTATGTTTGGGGGTTAGCTTGCTTACGTTTGGGGGTTAAAGATTTTTATGTTTGGGTGTTAGTTTTCTTACGTTTGGGGGTTAAGGATTCTAACGTTTGGTTGTTCGATTTCTTACGTTTTGGGGTTAGTAATTCTTTCGTTTGGGGGTTAGTTTGCTTACGTTTGGAGGTTAAGGATTCTTAGGTTTGGGAGTTGATAATTCTTACGTTTGGGGGTTAGTAGGTCTTACGTTGTGGGGTTAGTTTTCTTACGTTTGGGGGTTCAGGATATTTACGTTTGGGGGTTAGTTGTCTTACGTTTAGGGGTTAAGGGTTCTTACGTTTGTGGGTTTGTTTTCTTACGTTTCAAGCTTAAGGACTCTTACGTTTTGGGGTTAGTTTTCTTACGTTTAGGGGTTAGTAATTCTTACGTTTGGGGGTGAGTTTGCTTACGTTTTTAGGGTTATGGCTTCTTACGTTTGGGGGTTAGTTTGCTTACGTTTTGGGGGTGAAGGATTCTTACGTTTGGGGGTTAGTTTTCTTACGTTTAGGGGTTAAGGATTCTTACGTTTGGGGATTAGTTTTTTAACGTTTGGGGGTTAAGGATTCTTACGTTTGGGGGTTAGTTTGCATACGTCTGGGGTTCAGGATTCTTATGTTTAAGGGTTAGTTTGCTTACGTTTGGAGGTTAAGAATTTTTAGGTTTGGAAGTTAGTAATTCTTACGTTTGGGGGTTAGTAGGTCTTACGTTGTGGGGTTAGTTTTCTTACGTTTGGGGGTTCATGATTTTTACGTTGGGGGGTTAGTTGTCTTACGTTTAGCTGTTAAGGATTCTTACGTTTGGGGGTTTGTTTTCTTACGTTTCAAAGTTAAGGACTCTTACGTTTGAGGGTTAGTTTTCTTACGTTTAGGGGTTAGTAATTCTTACGTTTGGGGGTAAGTTTGCTTACGTTTTGGGGGTTATGGCTTCTTACGTTTGGGGTTTCTTTTCTGTTACGTTTAGAGGTTAAGTATTTTTACGTTTAAGGGTTAGTTTTCTTATGTTTGGGGATTAATGATTCTTACGTTTGGGGGTTAAAAATTCTAATATTTGGGGGTGAGTTTGCTTATATTTAGGGGTTAGTATTTCTTACGTTTGGGGGTTAGTTTGCTTACGTTTCGGGGTTGAGGATTTTAACATTTGGGTGTTAGTTTTTTTACGTTTTGAGGTTAAGGATTCTTACGTTTGAGCGTTAGTTTGCTTACATTTGAGGGTTAGTATATTTTACGTTTAGGGGCAAGTCTGCTTACGTTTGGGGGTTAAGGATTTCTACGTTTTAGGGTTAGTTTTCTTACTTTTGAGGGTTAAGAAGTCTTACGTTTCGGGGTTAGTTTTATTACGTTTGGGGGTTAGTAATTCTTACGTTTGGTTGTTAGTTTTCTTACGTTTAAGGGTTAGATTGCTTACGTTTGGGGGTTAGTAATCCCTACGTTTTGGGGTTAGTAATTGTTACGTTTGAGGGTTAGTGCGCTTACGTTTGGGGGTCAGTAATTCTTACGTTTGGGGGTTAGTTTTCTTACGTTTAAGGGTTAGTTTGCTTACGTTTGGGGGTTAGGAATTCTTACCATAGGGGGTTAGTAATTCTTACGTTTAGGGTTTAGTTTACTTACGTTTAGGGGTTAGTTCGCTTACGTTTGGGGGTTAAGGATTCTTACGTTTGGTTGTTTAGTTTCTTACGTTTGGGAATTAAGGATTCTTACCTTTGGGGGTTAGTTTGCTTTCGTTTGGGGGTTAGTAATTCTTACGTTTGGTGGTTAGTTTGCTTACGTTTGGGGGTTAGTAATTCTTACGTTTGCGGGTTAGTTTTCTTACGTTTAAAGGTTAAATATTCTTACTTTTGGTGGTTAATTTCCTGACGTTTGGGGATTAAGGACTCTTACGCTTGGGGGTTAGTAATTCTTACGTTTGGCAATTAAGGATTCTTACATTTAGGGGTTAGTTTTCTAACGTTGGGGGGTTAAGGATTCTTATGTTTGGGGGTTAGTTTGTTTACGTTTGGGGGTTAAAGATTTTTATGTTTGGGGGTTAGTTTTCTTACGTTTGGGGGTTAAGGATTCTTACGTTTGGGGATTAGTTTTTTAACGTTTGAGGGTTAAGGATTCTTACGTTTGGGGGTTAGGGTTAGGGTTAGCGTTAGGAGTACGGAATTTTTATGTTTGGGGGTTAGCTTGGTTACGTTTGGGGATTAAAGATTTTTATGTTTGGGTGTTAGTTTTCTTACGTTTGGGGGTTAGTAAGTGTTACGTTTTGCGGTTAAGGATTCTTACGTTTGGGGTTAGTTTGCTTACGTTTGGGAGTTAGGGATTTTTATGTTTGGGGGTTAGCTTGCTTACGTTTGGGGGTTAAAGATTTTTATGTTTGGGTGTTAGTTTTCTTACGTTTGGGGGTTAAGGATTCTAACGTTTGGTTGTTCGATTTCTTACATTTTGGGGTTAGTAATTCTTTCGTTTGGGGGTTAGTAGGTCTTACGTTGTGGGGTTAGTTTTCTTACGTTTGGGGGTTCAGGATTTTTACGTTTCGGGGTTAGTTGTCTTACGTTTAGGGGTTAAGGATTCTTACGTTTGTGGGTTTGTTTTCTTACGTTTCAAGGTTAAGGACTCTTACCTTTGGGGGTTAGTTTTCTTACGTTTAGGGGTTAGTAATTCTTAGGTTTGGGGGTGAGTTTGCTTACGTTTTTAGGGTTATGGCTTCTTACGTTTGGGGTTTTTTTTCTGTTACGTTTAGAGGTTAAGGATTTTTACGTTTAAGGGTTAGTTTGCTTACGTTTGGGGGTTAGTAATCCCTACGTTTTGGGGTTAGTAATATTTACGTTTGAGGGTTACTGCGCTTACGTTTGGGGGTCAGTAATTCTTACGTTTGGGGGTTAGTTTTCTTACGTTTAAGGGTTAGTTTGCTTACGTTTAGGGGTTAGGAATTCTTACCATAGGGGGTTAATAATTCTTACGTTTAGGGTTTAGTTTGCTTACGTTTAGGGGTTAGTTCGCTTACGTTTGGGGGTTAAAGATTCTTACGTTTGGGGTTAGTTTGCTTACTTTTGGGGGCTAGTAGTTGTTACGTTTAGGGGTTAGTTTTCTTACGTTTAAAGGTTAAATATTCTTACTTTTGGGGGTTAATTTTCTTACGTTTGGGGGTTAAGGACTCTTACGTTTGGGGGTTAGTTTGCTTACGTTTGGCGGTTAACGATTCTTACGTTTGGGGGTTAGTTTGCTTACGTTTTGGGGTTAGCAATTCTTACGTTTGGGGGTAAGTTTGCTTACGTTTGGGGGTTAAGGATTCTTATGTTTGGGGGTTAGTTTGCTTACGTTTTGGGATTAGTAATTCTATCGTTTGGGGGTTAGTTTGCTTACGTTTGGAGGTTAAGGATTCTTAGGTTTGGGAGTTAGTAATTCTGACGTTTGTTGGTTAGTAGTTCTTACTTTGTGGGGTTAGTTTTCTTACGTTTGGGGGTTAAGGATTTTTACGTTTGGGGGTTATTTTTGGTACGTTTAGGGGTTAAGGATTCTTACGTTTGGGGGTTAGTTTGCTTACGTTTGGCGGTTAACGATTCTTACGTTTGGGGGTTAGTTTGCTTACGTTTTGGGGTTAGCAATTCTTACGTTTGGGGGTAAGTTTGCTTACGTTTGGGGGTTAAGGATTCTTACATTTTGGGTGTTAGTTTGCTTTCGTTTGGGGGTTAGTAATTTTTACGTTTAGAGGTTAGTTTGCTTACGTTTGGGGTTAAGGATTCTTTCATTTGGAAGTTTGTTTACTTACGTTTGGGGTTTAAGGATTCTTACGTTTAGGGGTTAGTTTGCTTACCGTTGGGGTTTACTAATTCTTACGCGTAGGGGCTAGTAATTCTTACGTTTGGGGATTAGTTTGCTTATTTTTGGAGGTTAAGGATTCTTACGTTCGGGGGATAGTTTTCTTACGTTTTGGGGTTAGTAATTCTTACGTTTGGGGGTTAGTTTGCTTACGTTTTGGGGGTTAAGGATTCTTTCGTTTGGGGGTTAGTTTTCTTACGTTTAGGGGTTAAAGATTCTTACGTATGGGGATTAGTTTTTTAACGTTTGGGAGTTAAGGATTTTTACGTTTGGGGGTTAGTTTGATTAAGTTTTAGGGTTAAGGATTCTTTTGCTTTTTTGTTAGTTTTCTTACGTTTGGGGGTTAACGATTCTTACGTTTGGGGGTTAGTTTGCTTACGTTTTGGGGGTTAAGGATTCTTACCTTTGGGGATTAGTTTTTTAACGTTTGAGGGTTAAGGATTCTTACGTTTGGGGGTTAGTTTGCTTACGTTTAGGAGTAAGGGATTTTTATGTTTGGGGGTTAGCTTGCTTACGTTTGGGGGTTAAAGATTTTTATGTTTGGGTGTTAGTTTTCTTACGTTTGGGGGTTAAGGATTCTAACGTTTGGTTGTTCGATTTCTTACATTTTGGGGTTAGTAATTCTTTCGTTTGGGGGTTAGTAGGTCTTACGTTGTGGGGTTAGTTTTCTTACGTTTGGGGCTTCAGGATTTTTACGTTTCGGGGTTAGTTGTCTTACGTTTAGGGGTTAAGGATTCTTACGTTTGTGGGTTTGTTTTCTTACGTTTCAAGGTTAAGGACTCTTACCTTTGGGGGTTAGTTTTCTTACGTTTAGGGGTTAGTAATTCTTAGGTTTGGGGGTGAGTTTGCTTACGTTTTTAGGGTTATGGCTTCTTACGTTTGGGGTTTTTTTTCTGTTACGTTTAGAGGTTAAGGATTTTTACGTTTAAGGGTTAGTTTGCTTACGTTTGGGGGTTAGTAATCCCTACGTTTTGGGGTTAGTAATATTTACGTTTGAGGGTTACTGCGCTTACGTTTGGGGGTCAGTAATTCTTACGTTTGGGGGTTAGTTTTCTTACGTTTAAGGGTTAGTTTGCTTACGTTTAGGGGTTAGGAATTCTTACCATAGGGGGTTAATAATTCTTACGTTTAGGGTTTAGTTTGCTTACGTTTAGGGGTTAGTTCGCTTACGTTTGGGGGTTAAAGATTCTTACGTTTGGGGTTAGTTTGCTTACTTTTGGGGGCTAGTAGTTGTTACGTTTAGGGGTTAGTTTTCTTACGTTTAAAGGTTAAATATTCTTACTTTTGGGGGTTAATTTTCTTACGTTTGGGGGTTAAGGACTCTTACGTTTGGGGGTTAGTTTGCTTACGTTTGGCGGTTAACGATTCTTACGTTTGGGGGTTAGTTTGCTTACGTTTTGGGGTTAGTAATTCTTACGTTTGGGGGTAAGTTTGCTTACGTTTGGGGGTTAAGGATTCTTATGTTTGGGGGTTAGTTTGCTTACGTTTTGGGATTAGTAATTCTATCGTTTGGGGGTTAGTTTGCTTACGTTTGGAGGTTAAGGATTCTTAGGTTTGGGAGTTAGTAATTCTGACGTTTGTTGGTTAGTAGTTCTTACTTTGTGGGGTTAGTTTTCTTACGTTTGGGGGTTAAGGATTTTTACGTTTGGGGATTATTTTTGGTACGTTTAGGGGTTAAGGATTCTTACGTTTGGGGGTTAGTTTGCTTACGTTTGGCGGTTAACGATTCTTACGTTTGGGGGTTAGTTTGCTTACGTTTTGGGGTTAGCAATTCTTACGTTTGGGGGTAAGTTTGCTTACGTTTGGGGGTTAAGGATTCTTACATTTTGGGTGTTAGTTTGCTTTCGTTTGGGGGTTAGTAATTTTTACGTTTAGAGGTTAGTTTGCTTACGTTTGGGGTTAAGGATTCTTTCATTTGGAAGTTTGTTTACTTACGTTTGGGGTTTAAGGATTCTTACGTTTAGGGGTTAGTTTGCTTACCTTTGGGGTTTACTAATTCTTACGCGTAGGGGCTTGTAATTCTTACGTTTGGGGATTAGTTTGCTTATTTTTGGAGGTTAAGGATTCTTACGTTCGGGGGATAGTTTTCTTACGTTTTGGGGTTAGTAATTCTTACGTTTGGGGGTTAGTTTGCTTACGTTTTGGGGGTTAAGGATTCTTTCGTTTGGGGGTTAGTTTTCTTACGTTTAGGGGTTAAAGATTCTTACGTATGGGGATTAGTTTTTTAACGTTTGGGAGTTAAGGATTTTTACGTTTGGGGGTTAGTTTGATTAAGTTTTAGGGTTAAGGATTCTTTTGCTTTTTTGTTAGTTTTCTTACGTTTGGGGGTTAACGATTCTTACGTTTGGGGGTTAGTTTGCTTACGTTTTGGGGGTTAAGGATTCTTACCTTTGGGGATTAGTTTTTTAACGTTTGAGGGTTAAGGATTCTTACGTTTGGGGGTTAGTTTGCTTACGTTTAGGAGTAAGGGATTTTTATGTTTGGGGGTTAGCTTGCTTACGTTTGGGGGTTAAAGATTTTTATGTTTGGGTGTTAGTTTTCTTACGTTTGGGGGTTAGTAAGTGTTACGTTTTGCGGTTAAGGATTCTTACGTTTGGGGTTAGTTTGCTTACGTTTGGGAGTTAGGGATTTTTATGTTTGGGGGTTAGCTTGCTTACGTTTGGGGGTTAAAGATTTTTATGTTTGGGTGTTAGTTTTCTTACGTTTGGGGGTTAAGGATTCTAACGTTTGGTTGTTCGATTTCTTACGTTTTGGGGTTAGTAATTCTTTCGTTTGGGGGTTAGTTTGCTTACGTTTGGAGGTTAAGGATTCTTAGGTTTGGGAGTTGATAATTCTTACGTTTGGGGGTTAGTAGGTCTTACGTTGTGGGGTTAGTTTTCTTACGTTTGGGGGTTTAGGATATTTACGTTTGGGGGTTAGTTGTCTTACGTTTAGGGGTTAAGGGTTCTTACGTTTGTGGGTTTGTTTTCTTACGTTTCAAGCTTAAGGACTCTTACGTTTTGGGGTTAGTTTTCTTACGTTTAGGGGTTAGTAATTCTTACGTTTGGGGGTGAGTTTGCTTACGTTTTTAGGGTTATGGCTTCTTACGTTTGGGGGTTAGTTTGCTTACGTTTTGGGGGTGAAGGATTCTTACGTTTGGGGGTTAGTTTTCTTACGTTTAGGGGTTAAGGATTCTTACGTTTGGGGATTAGTTTTTTAACGTTTGGGGGTTAAGGATTCTTACGTTTGGGGGTTAGTTTGCATACGTTTTGGGGTTCAGGATTCTTATGTTTAAGGGTTAGTTTGCTTACGTTTGGAGGTTAAGAATTTTTAGGTTTGGAAGTTAGTAATTCTTACGTTTGGGGGTTAGTAGGTCTTACGTTGTGGGGTTAGTTTTCTTACGTTTCAAGGTTAAGGACTCTTACCTTTGGGGGTTAGTTTTCTTACGTTTAGGGGTTAGTAATTCTTAGGTTTGGGGGTGAGTTTGCTTACGTTTTTAGGGTTATGGCTTCTTACGTTTGGGGTTTTTTTTCTGTTACGTTTAGAGGTTAAGGATTTTTACGTTTAAGGGTTAGTTTGCTTACGTTTGGGGGTTAGTAATCCCTACGTTTTGGGGTTAGTAATATTTACGTTTGAGGGTTACTGCGCTTACGTTTGGGGGTCAGTAATTCTTACGTTTGGGGGTTAGTTTTCTTACGTTTAAGGGTTAGTTTGCTTACGTTTAGGGGTTAGGAATTCTTACCATAGGGGGTTAATAATTCTTACGTTTAGGGTTTAGTTTGCTTACGTTTAGGGGTTAGTTCGCTTACGTTTGGGGGTTAAAGATTCTTACGTTTGGGGTTAGTTTGCTTACTTTTGGGGGCTAGTAGTTGTTACGTTTAGGGGTTAGTTTTCTTACGTTTAAAGGTTAAATATTCTTACTTTTGGGGGTTAATTTTCTTACGTTTGGGGGTTAAGGACTCTTACGTTTGGGGGTTAGTTTGCTTACGTTTGGCGGTTAACGATTCTTACGTTTGGGGGTTAGTTTGCTTACGTTTTGGGGTTAGCAATTCTTACGTTTGGGGGTAAGTTTGCTTACGTTTGGGGGTTAAGGATTCTTATGTTTGGGGGTTAGTTTGCTTACGTTTTGGGATTAGTAATTCTATCGTTTGGGGGTTAGTTTGCTTACGTTTGGAGGTTAAGGATTCTTAGGTTTGGGAGTTAGTAATTCTGACGTTTGTTGGTTAGTAGTTCTTACTTTGTGGGGTTAGTTTTCTTACGTTTGGGGGTTAAGGATTTTTACGTTTGGGGGTTATTTTTGGTACGTTTAGGGGTTAAGGATTCTTACGTTTGGGGGTTAGTTTGCTTACGTTTGGCGGTTAACGATTCTTACGTTTGGGGGTTAGTTTGCTTACGTTTTGGGGTTAGCAATTCTTACGTTTGGGGGTAAGTTTGCTTACGTTTGGGGGTTAAGGATTCTTACATTTTGGGTGTTAGTTTGCTTTCGTTTGGGGGTTAGTAATTTTTACGTTTAGAGGTTAGTTTGCTTACGTTTGGGGTTAAGGATTCTTTCATTTGGAAGTTTGTTTACTTACGTTTGGGGTTTAAGGATTCTTACGTTTAGGGGTTAGTTTGCTTACCTTTGGGGTTTACTAATTCTTACGCGTAGGGGCTAGTAATTCTTACGTTTGGGGATTAGTTTGCTTATTTTTGGAGGTTAAGGATTCTTACGTTCGGGGGATAGTTTTCTTACGTTTTGGGGTTAGTAATTCTTACGTTTGGGGGTTAGTTTGCTTACGTTTTGGGGGTTAAGGATTCTTTCGTTTGGGGGTTAGTTTTCTTACGTTTAGGGGTTAAAGATTCTTACGTATGGGGATTAGTTTTTTAACGTTTGGGAGTTAAGGATTTTTACGTTTGGGGGTTAGTTTGATTAAGTTTTAGGGTTAAGGATTCTTTTGCTTTTTTGTTAGTTTTCTTACGTTTGGGGGTTAACGATTCTTACGTTTGGGGGTTAGTTTGCTTACGTTTTGGGGGTTAAGGATTCTTACCTTTGGGGATTAGTTTTTTAACGTTTGAGGGTTAAGGATTCTTACGTTTGGGGGTTAGTTTGCTTACGTTTAGGAGTAAGGGATTTTTATGTTTGGGGGTTAGCTTGCTTACGTTTGGGGGTTAAAGATTTTTATGTTTGGGTGTTAGTTTTCTTACGTTTGGGGGTTAAGGATTCTAACGTTTGGTTGTTCGATTTCTTACATTTTGGGGTTAGTAATTCTTTCGTTTGGGGGTTAGTAGGTCTTACGTTGTGGGGTTAGTTTTCTTACGTTTGGGGCTTCAGGATTTTTACGTTTCGGGGTTAGTTGTCTTACGTTTAGGGGTTAAGGATTCTTACGTTTGTGGGTTTGTTTTCTTACGTTTCAAGGTTAAGGACTCTTACCTTTGGGGGTTAGTTTTCTTACGTTTAGGGGTTAGTAATTCTTAGGTTTGGGGGTGAGTTTGCTTACGTTTTTAGGGTTATGGCTTCTTACGTTTGGGGTTTTTTTTCTGTTACGTTTAGAGGTTAAGGATTTTTACGTTTAAGGGTTAGTTTGCTTACGTTTGGGGGTTAGTAATCCCTACGTTTTGGGGTTAGTAATATTTACGTTTGAGGGTTACTGCGCTTACGTTTGGGGGTCAGTAATTCTTACGTTTGGGGGTTAGTTTTCTTACGTTTAAGGGTTAGTTTGCTTACGTTTAGGGGTTAGGAATTCTTACCATAGGGGGTTAATAATTCTTACGTTTAGGGTTTAGTTTGCTTACGTTTAGGGGTTAGTTCGCTTACGTTTGGGGGTTAAAGATTCTTACGTTTGGGGTTAGTTTGCTTACTTTTGGGGGCTAGTAGTTGTTACGTATAGGGGTTAGTTTTCTTACGTTTAAAGGTTAAATATTCTTACTTTTGGGGGTTAATTTTCTTACGTTTGGGGGTTAAGGACTCTTACGTTTGGGGGTTAGTTTGCTTACGTTTGGCGGTTAACGATTCTTACGTTTGGGGGTTAGTTTGCTTACGTTTTGGGGTTAGTAATTCTTACGTTTGGGGGTAAGTTTGCTTACGTTTGGGGGTTAAGGATTCTTATGTTTGGGGGTTAGTTTGCTTACGTTTTGGGATTAGTAATTCTATCGTTTGGGGGTTAGTTTGCTTACGTTTGGAGGTTAAGGATTCTTAGGTTTGGGAGTTAGTAATTCTGACGTTTGTTGGTTAGTAGTTCTTACTTTGTGGGGTTAGTTTTCTTACGTTTGGGGGTTAAGGATTTTTACGTTTGGGGATTATTTTTGGTACGTTTAGGGGTTAAGGATTCTTACGTTTGGGGGTTAGTTTGCTTACGTTTGGCGGTTAACGATTCTTACGTTTGGGGGTTAGTTTGCTTACGTTTTGGGGTTAGCAATTCTTACGTTTGGGGGTAAGTTTGCTTACGTTTGGGGGTTAAGGATTCTTACATTTTGGGTGTTAGTTTGCTTTCGTTTGGGGGTTAGTAATTTTTACGTTTAGAGGTTAGTTTGCTTACGTTTGGGGTTAAGGATTCTTTCATTTGGAAGTTTGTTTACTTACGTTTGGGGTTTAAGGATTCTTACGTTTAGGGGTTAGTTTGCTTACCTTTGGGGTTTACTAATTCTTACGCGTAGGGGCTTGTAATTCTTACGTTTGGGGATTAGTTTGCTTATTTTTGGAGGTTAAGGATTCTTACGTTCGGGGGATAGTTTTCTTACGTTTTGGGGTTAGTAATTCTTACGTTTGGGGGTTAGTTTGCTTACGTTTTGGGGGTTAAGGATTCTTTCGTTTGGGGGTTAGTTTTCTTACGTTTAGGGGTTAAAGATTCTTACGTATGGGGATTAGTTTTTTAACGTTTGGGAGTTAAGGATTTTTACGTTTGGGGGTTAGTTTGATTAAGTTTTAGGGTTAAGGATTCTTTTGCTTTTTTGTTAGTTTTCTTACGTTTGGGGGTTAACGATTCTTACGTTTGGGGGTTAGTTTGCTTACGTTTTGGGGGTTAAGGATTCTTACCTTTGGGGATTAGTTTTTTAACGTTTGAGGGTTAAGGATTCTTACGTTTGGGGGTTAGTTTGCTTACGTTTAGGAGTAAGGGATTTTTATGTTTGGGGGTTAGCTTGCTTACGTTTGGGGGTTAAAGATTTTTATGTTTGGGTGTTAGTTTTCTTACGTTTGGGGGTTAGTAAGTGTTACGTTTTGCGGTTAAGGATTCTTACGTTTGGGGTTAGTTTGCTTACGTTTGGGAGTTAGGGATTTTTATGTTTGGGGGTTAGCTTGCTTACGTTTGGGGGTTAAAGATTTTTATGTTTGGGTGTTAGTTTTCTTACGTTTGGGGGTTAAGGATTCTAACGTTTGGTTGTTCGATTTCTTACGTTTTGGGGTTAGTAATTCTTTCGTTTGGGGGTTAGTTTGCTTACGTTTGGAGGTTAAGGATTCTTAGGTTTGGGAGTTGATAATTCTTACGTTTGGGGGTTAGTAGGTCTTACGTTGTGGGGTTAGTTTTCTTACGTTTGGGGGTTCAGGATATTTACGTTTGGGGGTTAGTTGTCTTACGTTTAGGGGTTAAGGGTTCTTACGTTTGTGGGTTTGTTTTCTTACGTTTCAAGCTTAAGGACTCTTACGTTTTGGGGTTAGTTTTCTTACGTTTAGGGGTTAGTAATTCTTACGTTTGGGGGTGAGTTTGCTTACGTTTTTAGGGTTATGGCTTCTTACGTTTGGGGGTTAGTTTGCTTACGTTTTGGGGGTGAAGGATTCTTACGTTTGGGGGTTAGTTTTCTTACGTTTAGGGGTTAAGGATTCTTACGTTTGGGGATTAGTTTTTTAACGTTTGGGGGTTAAGGATTCTTACGTTTGGGGGTTAGTTTGCATACGTTTTGGGGTTCAGGATTCTTATGTTTAAGGGTTAGTTTGCTTACGTTTGGAGGTTAAGAATTTTTAGGTTTGGAAGTTAGTAATTCTTACGTTTGGGGGTTAGTAGGTCTTACGTTGTGGGGTTAGTTTTCTTACGTTTCAAGGTTAAGGACTCTTACCTTTGGGGGTTAGTTTTCTTACGTTTAGGGGTTAGTAATTCTTAGGTTTGGGGGTGAGTTTGCTTACGTTTTTAGGGTTATGGCTTCTTACGTTTGGGGTTTTTTTTCTGTTACGTTTAGAGGTTAAGGATTTTTACGTTTAAGGGTTAGTTTGCTTACGTTTGGGGGTTAGTAATCCCTACGTTTTGGGGTTAGTAATATTTACGTTTGAGGGTTACTGCGCTTACGTTTGGGGGTCAGTAATTCTTACGTTTGGGGGTTAGTTTTCTTACGTTTAAGGGTTAGTTTGCTTACGTTTAGGGGTTAGGAATTCTTACCATAGGGGGTTAATAATTCTTACGTTTAGGGTTTAGTTTGCTTACGTTTAGGGGTTAGTTCGCTTACGTTTGGGGGTTAAAGATTCTTACGTTTGGGGTTAGTTTGCTTACTTTTGGGGGCTAGTAGTTGTTACGTTTAGGGGTTAGTTTTCTTACGTTTAAAGGTTAAATATTCTTACTTTTGGGGGTTAATTTTCTTACGTTTGGGGGTTAAGGACTCTTACGTTTGGGGGTTAGTTTGCTTACGTTTGGCGGTTAACGATTCTTACGTTTGGGGGTTAGTTTGCTTACGTTTTGGGGTTAGCAATTCTTACGTTTGGGGGTAAGTTTGCTTACGTTTGGGGGTTAAGGATTCTTATGTTTGGGGGTTAGTTTGCTTACGTTTTGGGATTAGTAATTCTATCGTTTGGGGGTTAGTTTGCTTACGTTTGGAGGTTAAGGATTCTTAGGTTTGGGAGTTAGTAATTCTGACGTTTGTTGGTTAGTAGTTCTTACTTTGTGGGGTTAGTTTTCTTACGTTTGGGGGTTAAGGATTTTTACGTTTGGGGGTTATTTTTGGTACGTTTAGGGGTTAAGGATTCTTACGTTTGGGGGTTAGTTTGCTTACGTTTGGCGGTTAACGATTCTTACGTTTGGGGGTTAGTTTGCTTACGTTTTGGGGTTAGCAATTCTTACGTTTGGGGGTAAGTTTGCTTACGTTTGGGGGTTAAGGATTCTTACATTTTGGGTGTTAGTTTGCTTTCGTTTGGGGGTTAGTAATTTTTACGTTTAGAGGTTAGTTTGCTTACGTTTGGGGTTAAGGATTCTTTCATTTGGAAGTTTGTTTACTTACGTTTGGGGTTTAAGGATTCTTACGTTTAGGGGTTAGTTTGCTTACCTTTGGGGTTTACTAATTCTTACGCGTAGGGGCTAGTAATTCTTACGTTTGGGGATTAGTTTGCTTATTTTTGGAGGTTAAGGATTCTTACGTTCGGGGGATAGTTTTCTTACGTTTTGGGGTTAGTAATTCTTACGTTTGGGGGTTAGTTTGCTTACGTTTTGGGGGTTAAGGATTCTTTCGTTTGGGGGTTAGTTTTCTTACGTTTAGGGGTTAAAGATTCTTACGTATGGGGATTAGTTTTTTAACGTTTGGGAGTTAAGGATTTTTACGTTTGGGGGTTAGTTTGATTAAGTTTTAGGGTTAAGGATTCTTTTGCTTTTTTGTTAGTTTTCTTACGTTTGGGGGTTAGTTTGCTTACGTTTTGGGGGTTAAGGATTCTTACCTTTGGGGATTAGTTTTTTAACGTTTGAGGGTTAAGGATTCTTACGTTTGGGGGTTAGTTTGCTTACGTTTAGGAGTAAGGGATTTTTATGTTTGGGGGTTAGCTTGCTTACGTTTGGGGGTTAAAGATTTTTATGTTTGGGTGTTAGTTTTCTTACGTTTGGGGGTTAGTAAGTGTTACGTTTTGCGGTTAAGGATTCTTACGTTTGGGGTTAGTTTGCTTACGTTTGGGAGTTAGGGATTTTTATGTTTGGGGGTTAGCTTGCTTACGTTTGGGGGTTAAAGATTTTTATGTTTGGGTGTTAGTTTTCTTACGTTTGGGGGTTAAGGATTCTAACGTTTGGTTGTTCGATTTCTTACATTTTGGGGTTAGTAATTCTTTCGTTTGGGGGTTAGTTTGCTTACGTTTGGAGGTTAAGGATTCTTAGGTTTGGTTGTTCGATTTCTTACATTTTGGGGTTAGTAATTCTTTCGTTTGGGGGTTAGTAGGTCTTACGTTGTGGGGTTAGTTTTCTTACGTTTGGGGGTTCAGGATTTTTACGTTTCGGGGTTAGTTGTCTTACGTTTAGGGGTTAAGGATTCTTACGTTTGTGGGTTTGTTTTCTTACGTTTCAAGGTTAAGGACTCTTACCTTTGGGGGTTAGTTTTCTTACGTTTAGGGGTTAGTAATTCTTAGGTTTGGGGGTGAGTTTGCTTACGTTTTTAGGGTTATGGCTTCTTACGTTTGGGGTTTTTTTTCTGTTACGTTTAGAGGTTAAGGATTTTTACGTTTAAGGGTTAGTTTGCTTACGTTTGGGGGTTAGTAATCCCTACGTTTTGGGGTTAGTAATATTTACGTTTGAGGGTTACTGCGCTTACGTTTGGGGGTCAGTAATTCTTACGTTTGGGGGTTAGTTTTCTTACGTTTAAGGGTTAGTTTGCTTACGTTTAGGGGTTAGGAATTCTTACCATAGGGGGTTAATAATTCTTACGTTTAGGGTTTAGTTTGCTTACGTTTAGGGGTTAGTTCGCTTACGTTTGGGGGTTAAAGATTCTTACGTTTGGGGTTAGTTTGCTTACTTTTGGGGGCTAGTAGTTGTTACGTTTAGGGGTTAGTTTTCTTACGTTTAAAGGTTAAATATTCTTACTTTTGGGGGTTAATTTTCTTACGTTTGGGGGTTAAGGACTCTTACGTTTGGGGGTTAGTTTGCTTACGTTTGGCGGTTAACGATTCTTACGTTTGGGGGTTAGTTTGCTTACGTTTTGGGGTTAGCAATTCTTACGTTTGGGGGTAAGTTTGCTTACGTTTGGGGGTTAAGGATTCTTATGTTTGGGGGTTAGTTTGCTTACGTTTTGGGATTAGTAATTCTATCGTTTGGGGGTTAGTTTGCTTACGTTTGGAGGTTAAGGATTCTTAGGTTTGGGAGTTAGTAATTCTGACGTTTGTTGGTTAGTAGTTCTTACTTTGTGGGGTTAGTTTTCTTACGTTTGGGGGTTAAGGATTTTTACGTTTGGGGGTTATTTTTGGTACGTTTAGGGGTTAAGGATTCTTACGTTTGGGGGTTAGTTTGCTTACGTTTGGCGGTTAACGATTCTTACGTTTGGAGGTTAGTTTGCTTACGTTTTGGGGTTAGCAATTCTTACGTTTGGGGGTAAGTTTGCTTACGTTTGGGGGTTAAGGATTCTTACATTTTGGGTGTTAGTTTGCTTTCGTTTGGGGGTTAGTAATTTTTACGTTTAGAGGTTAGTTTGCTTACGTTTGGGGTTAAGGATTCTTTCATTTGGAAGTTTGTTTACTTACGTTTGGGGTTTAAGGATTCTTACGTTTAGGGGTTAGTTTGCTTACCGTTGGGGTTTACTAATTCTTACGCGTAGGGGCTAGTAATTCTTACGTTTGGGGATTAGTTTGCTTATTTTTGGAGGTTAAGGATTCTTACGTTCGGGGGATAGTTTTCTTACGTTTTGGGGTTAGTAATTCTTACGTTTGGGGGTTAGTTTGCTTACGTTTTGGGGGTTAAGGATTCTTTCGTTTGGGGGTTAGTTTTCTTACGTTTAGGGGTTAAAGATTCTTACGTATGGGGATTAGTTTTTTAACGTTTGGGAGTTAAGGATTTTTACGTTTGGGGGTTAGTTTGATTAAGTTTTAGGGTTAAGGATTCTTTTGCTTTTTTGTTAGTTTTCTTACGTTTGGGGGTTAACGATTCTTACGTTTGGGGGTTAGTTTGCTTACGTTTTGGGGGTTAAGGATTCTTACCTTTGGGGATTAGTTTTTTAACGTTTGAGGGTTAAGGATTCTTACGTTTGGGGGTTAGTTTGCTTACGTTTAGGAGTAAGGGATTTTTATGTTTGGGGGTTAGCTTGCTTACGTTTGGGGGTTAAAGATTTTTATGTTTGGGTGTTAGTTTTCTTACGTTTGGGGGTTAAGGATTCTAACGTTTGGTTGTTCGATTTCTTACATTTTGGGGTTAGTAATTCTTTCGTTTGGGGGTTAGTAGGTCTTACGTTGTGGGGTTAGTTTTCTTACGTTTGGGGCTTCAGGATTTTTACGTTTCGGGGTTAGTTGTCTTACGTTTAGGGGTTAAGGATTCTTACGTTTGTGGGTTTGTTTTCTTACGTTTCAAGGTTAAGGACTCTTACCTTTGGGGGTTAGTTTTCTTACGTTTAGGGGTTAGTAATTCTTAGGTTTGGGGGTGAGTTTGCTTACGTTTTTAGGGTTATGGCTTCTTACGTTTGGGGTTTTTTTTCTGTTACGTTTAGAGGTTAAGGATTTTTACGTTTAAGGGTTAGTTTGCTTACGTTTGGGGGTTAGTAATCCCTACGTTTTGGGGTTAGTAATATTTACGTTTGAGGGTTACTGCGCTTACGTTTGGGGGTCAGTAATTCTTACGTTTGGGGGTTAGTTTTCTTACGTTTAAGGGTTAGTTTGCTTACGTTTAGGGGTTAGGAATTCTTACCATAGGGGGTTAATAATTCTTACGTTTAGGGTTTAGTTTGCTTACGTTTAGGGGTTAGTTCGCTTACGTTTGGGGGTTAAAGATTCTTACGTTTGGGGTTAGTTTGCTTACTTTTGGGGGCTAGTAGTTGTTACGTTTAGGGGTTAGTTTTCTTACGTTTAAAGGTTAAATATTCTTACTTTTGGGGGTTAATTTTCTTACGTTTGGGGGTTAAGGACTCTTACGTTTGGGGGTTAGTTTGCTTACGTTTGGCGGTTAACGATTCTTACGTTTGGGGGTTAGTTTGCTTACGTTTTGGGGTTAGTAATTCTTACGTTTGGGGGTAAGTTTGCTTACGTTTGGGGGTTAAGGATTCTTATGTTTGGGGGTTAGTTTGCTTACGTTTTGGGATTAGTAATTCTATCGTTTGGGGGTTAGTTTGCTTACGTTTGGAGGTTAAGGATTCTTAGGTTTGGGAGTTAGTAATTCTGACGTTTGTTGGTTAGTAGTTCTTACTTTGTGGGGTTAGTTTTCTTACGTTTGGGGGTTAAGGATTTTTACGTTTGGGGATTATTTTTGGTACGTTTAGGGGTTAAGGATTCTTACGTTTGGGGGTTAGTTTGCTTACGTTTGGCGGTTAACGATTCTTACGTTTGGGGGTTAGTTTGCTTACGTTTTGGGGTTAGCAATTCTTACGTTTGGGGGTAAGTTTGCTTACGTTTGGGGGTTAAGGATTCTTACATTTTGGGTGTTAGTTTGCTTTCGTTTGGGGGTTAGTAATTTTTACGTTTAGAGGTTAGTTTGCTTACGTTTGGGGTTAAGGATTCTTTCATTTGGAAGTTTGTTTACTTACGTTTGGGGTTTAAGGATTCTTACGTTTAGGGGTTAGTTTGCTTACCTTTGGGGTTTACTAATTCTTACGCGTAGGGGCTTGTAATTCTTACGTTTGGGGATTAGTTTGCTTATTTTTGGAGGTTAAGGATTCTTACGTTCGGGGGATAGTTTTCTTACGTTTTGGGGTTAGTAATTCTTACGTTTGGGGGTTAGTTTGCTTACGTTTTGGGGGTTAAGGATTCTTTCGTTTGGGGGTTAGTTTTCTTACGTTTAGGGGTTAAAGATTCTTACGTATGGGGATTAGTTTTTTAACGTTTGGGAGTTAAGGATTTTTACGTTTGGGGGTTAGTTTGATTAAGTTTTAGGGTTAAGGATTCTTTTGCTTTTTTGTTAGTTTTCTTACGTTTGGGGGTTAACGATTCTTACGTTTGGGGGTTAGTTTGCTTACGTTTTGGGGGTTAAGGATTCTTACCTTTGGGGATTAGTTTTTTAACGTTTGAGGGTTAAGGATTCTTACGTTTGGGGGTTAGTTTGCTTACGTTTAGGAGTAAGGGATTTTTATGTTTGGGGGTTAGCTTGCTTACGTTTGGGGGTTAAAGATTTTTATGTTTGGGTGTTAGTTTTCTTACGTTTGGGGGTTAGTAAGTGTTACGTTTTGCGGTTAAGGATTCTTACGTTTGGGGTTAGTTTGCTTACGTTTGGGAGTTAGGGATTTTTATGTTTGGGGGTTAGCTTGCTTACGTTTGGGGGTTAAAGATTTTTATGTTTGGGTGTTAGTTTTCTTACGTTTGGGGGTTAAGGATTCTAACGTTTGGTTGTTCGATTTCTTACGTTTTGGGGTTAGTAATTCTTTCGTTTGGGGGTTAGTTTGCTTACGTTTGGAGGTTAAGGATTCTTAGGTTTGGGAGTTGATAATTCTTACGTTTGGGGGTTAGTAGGTCTTACGTTGTGGGGTTAGTTTTCTTACGTTTGGGGGTTTAGGATATTTACGTTTGGGGGTTAGTTGTCTTACGTTTAGGGGTTAAGGGTTCTTACGTTTGTGGGTTTGTTTTCTTACGTTTCAAGCTTAAGGACTCTTACGTTTTGGGGTTAGTTTTCTTACGTTTAGGGGTTAGTAATTCTTACGTTTGGGGGTGAGTTTGCTTACGTTTTTAGGGTTATGGCTTCTTACGTTTGGGGGTTAGTTTGCTTACGTTTTGGGGGTGAAGGATTCTTACGTTTGGGGGTTAGTTTTCTTACGTTTAGGGGTTAAGGATTCTTACGTTTGGGGATTAGTTTTTTAACGTTTGGGGGTTAAGGATTCTTACGTTTGGGGGTTAGTTTGCATACGTTTTGGGGTTCAGGATTCTTATGTTTAAGGGTTAGTTTGCTTACGTTTGGAGGTTAAGAATTTTTAGGTTTGGAAGTTAGTAATTCTTACGTTTGGGGGTTAGTAGGTCTTACGTTGTGGGGTTAGTTTTCTTACGTTTCAAGGTTAAGGACTCTTACCTTTGGGGGTTAGTTTTCTTACGTTTAGGGGTTAGTAATTCTTAGGTTTGGGGGTGAGTTTGCTTACGTTTTTAGGGTTATGGCTTCTTACGTTTGGGGTTTTTTTTCTGTTACGTTTAGAGGTTAAGGATTTTTACGTTTAAGGGTTAGTTTGCTTACGTTTGGGGGTTAGTAATCCCTACGTTTTGGGGTTAGTAATATTTACGTTTGAGGGTTACTGCGCTTACGTTTGGGGGTCAGTAATTCTTACGTTTGGGGGTTAGTTTTCTTACGTTTAAGGGTTAGTTTGCTTACGTTTAGGGGTTAGGAATTCTTACCATAGGGGGTTAATAATTCTTACGTTTAGGGTTTAGTTTGCTTACGTTTAGGGGTTAGTTCGCTTACGTTTGGGGGTTAAAGATTCTTACGTTTGGGGTTAGTTTGCTTACTTTTGGGGGCTAGTAGTTGTTACGTTTAGGGGTTAGTTTTCTTACGTTTAAAGGTTAAATATTCTTACTTTTGGGGGTTAATTTTCTTACGTTTGGGGGTTAAGGACTCTTACGTTTGGGGGTTAGTTTGCTTACGTTTGGCGGTTAACGATTCTTACGTTTGGGGGTTAGTTTGCTTACGTTTTGGGGTTAGCAATTCTTACGTTTGGGGGTAAGTTTGCTTACGTTTGGGGGTTAAGGATTCTTATGTTTGGGGGTTAGTTTGCTTACGTTTTGGGATTAGTAATTCTATCGTTTGGGGGTTAGTTTGCTTACGTTTGGAGGTTAAGGATTCTTAGGTTTGGGAGTTAGTAATTCTGACGTTTGTTGGTTAGTAGTTCTTACTTTGTGGGGTTAGTTTTCTTACGTTTGGGGGTTAAGGATTTTTACGTTTGGGGGTTATTTTTGGTACGTTTAGGGGTTAAGGATTCTTACGTTTGGGGGTTAGTTTGCTTACGTTTGGCGGTTAACGATTCTTACGTTTGGGGGTTAGTTTGCTTACGTTTTGGGGTTAGCAATTCTTACGTTTGGGGGTAAGTTTGCTTACGTTTGGGGGTTAAGGATTCTTACATTTTGGGTGTTAGTTTGCTTTCGTTTGGGGGTTAGTAATTTTTACGTTTAGAGGTTAGTTTGCTTACGTTTGGGGTTAAGGATTCTTTCATTTGGAAGTTTGTTTACTTACGTTTGGGGTTTAAGGATTCTTACGTTTAGGGGTTAGTTTGCTTACCTTTGGGGTTTACTAATTCTTACGCGTAGGGGCTAGTAATTCTTACGTTTGGGGATTAGTTTGCTTATTTTTGGAGGTTAAGGATTCTTACGTTCGGGGGATAGTTTTCTTACGTTTTGGGGTTAGTAATTCTTACGTTTGGGGGTTAGTTTGCTTACGTTTTGGGGGTTAAGGATTCTTTCGTTTGGGGGTTAGTTTTCTTACGTTTAGGGGTTAAAGATTCTTACGTATGGGGATTAGTTTTTTAACGTTTGGGAGTTAAGGATTTTTACGTTTGGGGGTTAGTTTGATTAAGTTTTAGGGTTAAGGATTCTTTTGCTTTTTTGTTAGTTTTCTTACGTTTGGGGGTTAACGATTCTTACGTTTGGGGGTTAGTTTGCTTACGTTTTGGGGGTTAAGGATTCTTACCTTTGGGGATTAGTTTTTTAACGTTTGAGGGTTAAGGATTCTTACGTTTGGGGGTTAGTTTGCTTACGTTTAGGAGTAAGGGATTTTTATGTTTGGGGGTTAGCTTGCTTACGTTTGGGGGTTAAAGATTTTTATGTTTGGGTGTTAGTTTTCTTACGTTTGGGGGTTAAGGATTCTAACGTTTGGTTGTTCGATTTCTTACATTTTGGGGTTAGTAATTCTTTCGTTTGGGGGTTAGTAGGTCTTACGTTGTGGGGTTAGTTTTCTTACGTTTGGGGCTTCAGGATTTTTACGTTTCGGGGTTAGTTGTCTTACGTTTAGGGGTTAAGGATTCTTACGTTTGTGGGTTTGTTTTCTTACGTTTCAAGGTTAAGGACTCTTACCTTTGGGGGTTAGTTTTCTTACGTTTAGGGGTTAGTAATTCTTAGGTTTGGGGGTGAGTTTGCTTACGTTTTTAGGGTTATGGCTTCTTACGTTTGGGGTTTTTTTTCTGTTACGTTTAGAGGTTAAGGATTTTTACGTTTAAGGGTTAGTTTGCTTACGTTTGGGGGTTAGTAATCCCTACGTTTTGGGGTTAGTAATATTTACGTTTGAGGGTTACTGCGCTTACGTTTGGGGGTCAGTAATTCTTACGTTTGGGGGTTAGTTTTCTTACGTTTAAGGGTTAGTTTGCTTACGTTTAGGGGTTAGGAATTCTTACCATAGGGGGTTAATAATTCTTACGTTTAGGGTTTAGTTTGCTTACGTTTAGGGGTTAGTTCGCTTACGTTTGGGGGTTAAAGATTCTTACGTTTGGGGTTAGTTTGCTTACTTTTGGGGGCTAGTAGTTGTTACGTATAGGGGTTAGTTTTCTTACGTTTAAAGGTTAAATATTCTTACTTTTGGGGGTTAATTTTCTTACGTTTGGGGGTTAAGGACTCTTACGTTTGGGGGTTAGTTTGCTTACGTTTGGCGGTTAACGATTCTTACGTTTGGGGGTTAGTTTGCTTACGTTTTGGGGTTAGTAATTCTTACGTTTGGGGGTAAGTTTGCTTACGTTTGGGGGTTAAGGATTCTTATGTTTGGGGGTTAGTTTGCTTACGTTTTGGGATTAGTAATTCTATCGTTTGGGGGTTAGTTTGCTTACGTTTGGAGGTTAAGGATTCTTAGGTTTGGGAGTTAGTAATTCTGACGTTTGTTGGTTAGTAGTTCTTACTTTGTGGGGTTAGTTTTCTTACGTTTGGGGGTTAAGGATTTTTACGTTTGGGGATTATTTTTGGTACGTTTAGGGGTTAAGGATTCTTACGTTTGGGGGTTAGTTTGCTTACGTTTGGCGGTTAACGATTCTTACGTTTGGGGGTTAGTTTGCTTACGTTTTGGGGTTAGCAATTCTTACGTTTGGGGGTAAGTTTGCTTACGTTTGGGGGTTAAGGATTCTTACATTTTGGGTGTTAGTTTGCTTTCGTTTGGGGGTTAGTAATTTTTACGTTTAGAGGTTAGTTTGCTTACGTTTGGGGTTAAGGATTCTTTCATTTGGAAGTTTGTTTACTTACGTTTGGGGTTTAAGGATTCTTACGTTTAGGGGTTAGTTTGCTTACCTTTGGGGTTTACTAATTCTTACGCGTAGGGGCTTGTAATTCTTACGTTTGGGGATTAGTTTGCTTATTTTTGGAGGTTAAGGATTCTTACGTTCGGGGGATAGTTTTCTTACGTTTTGGGGTTAGTAATTCTTACGTTTGGGGGTTAGTTTGCTTACGTTTTGGGGGTTAAGGATTCTTTCGTTTGGGGGTTAGTTTTCTTACGTTTAGGGGTTAAAGATTCTTACGTATGGGGATTAGTTTTTTAACGTTTGGGAGTTAAGGATTTTTACGTTTGGGGGTTAGTTTGATTAAGTTTTAGGGTTAAGGATTCTTTTGCTTTTTTGTTAGTTTTCTTACGTTTGGGGGTTAACGATTCTTACGTTTGGGGGTTAGTTTGCTTACGTTTTGGGGGTTAAGGATTCTTACCTTTGGGGATTAGTTTTTTAACGTTTGAGGGTTAAGGATTCTTACGTTTGGGGGTTAGTTTGCTTACGTTTAGGAGTAAGGGATTTTTATGTTTGGGGGTTAGCTTGCTTACGTTTGGGGGTTAAAGATTTTTATGTTTGGGTGTTAGTTTTCTTACGTTTGGGGGTTAGTAAGTGTTACGTTTTGCGGTTAAGGATTCTTACGTTTGGGGTTAGTTTGCTTACGTTTGGGAGTTAGGGATTTTTATGTTTGGGGGTTAGCTTGCTTACGTTTGGGGGTTAAAGATTTTTATGTTTGGGTGTTAGTTTTCTTACGTTTGGGGGTTAAGGATTCTAACGTTTGGTTGTTCGATTTCTTACGTTTTGGGGTTAGTAATTCTTTCGTTTGGGGGTTAGTTTGCTTACGTTTGGAGGTTAAGGATTCTTAGGTTTGGGAGTTGATAATTCTTACGTTTGGGGGTTAGTAGGTCTTACGTTGTGGGGTTAGTTTTCTTACGTTTGGGGGTTCAGGATATTTACGTTTGGGGGTTAGTTGTCTTACGTTTAGGGGTTAAGGGTTCTTACGTTTGTGGGTTTGTTTTCTTACGTTTCAAGCTTAAGGACTCTTACGTTTTGGGGTTAGTTTTCTTACGTTTAGGGGTTAGTAATTCTTACGTTTGGGGGTGAGTTTGCTTACGTTTTTAGGGTTATGGCTTCTTACGTTTGGGGGTTAGTTTGCTTACGTTTTGGGGGTGAAGGATTCTTACGTTTGGGGGTTAGTTTTCTTACGTTTAGGGGTTAAGGATTCTTACGTTTGGGGATTAGTTTTTTAACGTTTGGGGGTTAAGGATTCTTACGTTTGGGGGTTAGTTTGCATACGTTTTGGGGTTCAGGATTCTTATGTTTAAGGGTTAGTTTGCTTACGTTTGGAGGTTAAGAATTTTTAGGTTTGGAAGTTAGTAATTCTTACGTTTGGGGGTTAGTAGGTCTTACGTTGTGGGGTTAGTTTTCTTACGTTTCAAGGTTAAGGACTCTTACCTTTGGGGGTTAGTTTTCTTACGTTTAGGGGTTAGTAATTCTTAGGTTTGGGGGTGAGTTTGCTTACGTTTTTAGGGTTATGGCTTCTTACGTTTGGGGTTTTTTTTCTGTTACGTTTAGAGGTTAAGGATTTTTACGTTTAAGGGTTAGTTTGCTTACGTTTGGGGGTTAGTAATCCCTACGTTTTGGGGTTAGTAATATTTACGTTTGAGGGTTACTGCGCTTACGTTTGGGGGTCAGTAATTCTTACGTTTGGGGGTTAGTTTTCTTACGTTTAAGGGTTAGTTTGCTTACGTTTAGGGGTTAGGAATTCTTACCATAGGGGGTTAATAATTCTTACGTTTAGGGTTTAGTTTGCTTACGTTTAGGGGTTAGTTCGCTTACGTTTGGGGGTTAAAGATTCTTACGTTTGGGGTTAGTTTGCTTACTTTTGGGGGCTAGTAGTTGTTACGTTTAGGGGTTAGTTTTCTTACGTTTAAAGGTTAAATATTCTTACTTTTGGGGGTTAATTTTCTTACGTTTGGGGGTTAAGGACTCTTACGTTTGGGGGTTAGTTTGCTTACGTTTGGCGGTTAACGATTCTTACGTTTGGGGGTTAGTTTGCTTACGTTTTGGGGTTAGCAATTCTTACGTTTGGGGGTAAGTTTGCTTACGTTTGGGGGTTAAGGATTCTTATGTTTGGGGGTTAGTTTGCTTACGTTTTGGGATTAGTAATTCTATCGTTTGGGGGTTAGTTTGCTTACGTTTGGAGGTTAAGGATTCTTAGGTTTGGGAGTTAGTAATTCTGACGTTTGTTGGTTAGTAGTTCTTACTTTGTGGGGTTAGTTTTCTTACGTTTGGGGGTTAAGGATTTTTACGTTTGGGGGTTATTTTTGGTACGTTTAGGGGTTAAGGATTCTTACGTTTGGGGGTTAGTTTGCTTACGTTTGGCGGTTAACGATTCTTACGTTTGGGGGTTAGTTTGCTTACGTTTTGGGGTTAGCAATTCTTACGTTTGGGGGTAAGTTTGCTTACGTTTGGGGGTTAAGGATTCTTACATTTTGGGTGTTAGTTTGCTTTCGTTTGGGGGTTAGTAATTTTTACGTTTAGAGGTTAGTTTGCTTACGTTTGGGGTTAAGGATTCTTTCATTTGGAAGTTTGTTTACTTACGTTTGGGGTTTAAGGATTCTTACGTTTAGGGGTTAGTTTGCTTACCTTTGGGGTTTACTAATTCTTACGCGTAGGGGCTAGTAATTCTTACGTTTGGGGATTAGTTTGCTTATTTTTGGAGGTTAAGGATTCTTACGTTCGGGGGATAGTTTTCTTACGTTTTGGGGTTAGTAATTCTTACGTTTGGGGGTTAGTTTGCTTACGTTTTGGGGGTTAAGGATTCTTTCGTTTGGGGGTTAGTTTTCTTACGTTTAGGGGTTAAAGATTCTTACGTATGGGGATTAGTTTTTTAACGTTTGGGAGTTAAGGATTTTTACGTTTGGGGGTTAGTTTGATTAAGTTTTAGGGTTAAGGATTCTTTTGCTTTTTTGTTAGTTTTCTTACGTTTGGGGGTTAGTTTGCTTACGTTTTGGGGGTTAAGGATTCTTACCTTTGGGGATTAGTTTTTTAACGTTTGAGGGTTAAGGATTCTTACGTTTGGGGGTTAGTTTGCTTACGTTTAGGAGTAAGGGATTTTTATGTTTGGGGGTTAGCTTGCTTACGTTTGGGGGTTAAAGATTTTTATGTTTGGGTGTTAGTTTTCTTACGTTTGGGGGTTAGTAAGTGTTACGTTTTGCGGTTAAGGATTCTTACGTTTGGGGTTAGTTTGCTTACGTTTGGGAGTTAGGGATTTTTATGTTTGGGGGTTAGCTTGCTTACGTTTGGGGGTTAAAGATTTTTATGTTTGGGTGTTAGTTTTCTTACGTTTGGGGGTTAAGGATTCTAACGTTTGGTTGTTCGATTTCTTACGTTTTGGGGTTAGTAATTCTTTCGTTTGGGGGTTAGTTTGCTTACGTTTGGAGGTTAAGGATTCTTAGGTTTGGGAGTTGATAATTCTTACGTTTGGGGGTTAGTAGGTCTTACGTTGTGGGGTTAGTTTTCTTACGTTTGGGGGTTCAGGATATTTACGTTTGGGGGTTAGTTGTCTTACGTTTAGGGGTTAAGGGTTCTTACGTTTGTGGGTTTGTTTTCTTACGTTTCAAGCTTAAGGACTCTTACGTTTTGGGGTTAGTTTTCTTACGTTTAGGGGTTAGTAATTCTTACGTTTGGGGGTGAGTTTGCTTACGTTTTTAGGGTTATGGCTTCTTACGTTTGGGGGTTAGTTTGCTTACGTTTTGGGGGTGAAGGATTCTTACGTTTGGGGGTTAGTTTTCTTACGTTTAGGGGTTAAGGATTCTTACGTTTGGGGATTAGTTTTTTAACGTTTGGGGGTTAAGGATTCTTACGTTTGGGGGTTAGTTTGCATACGTTTTGGGGTTCAGGATTCTTATGTTTAAGGGTTAGTTTGCTTACGTTTGGAGGTTAAGAATTTTTAGGTTTGGAAGTTAGTAATTCTTACGTTTGGGGGTTAGTAGGTCTTACGTTGTGGGGTTAGTTTTCTTACGTTTCAAGGTTAAGGAGTCTTACCTTTGGGGGTTAGTTTTCTTACGTTTAGGGGTTAGTAATTCTTAGGTTTGGGGGTGAGTTTGCTTACGTTTTTAGGGTTATGGCTTCTTACGTTTGGGGTTTTTTTTCTGTTACGTTTAGAGGTTAAGGATTTTTACGTTTAAGGGTTAGTTTGCTTACGTTTGGGGGTTAGTAATCCCTACGTTTTGGGGTTAGTAATATTTACGTTTGAGGGTTACTGCGCTTACGTTTGGGGGTCAGTAATTCTTACGTTTGGGGGTTAGTTTTCTTACGTTTAAGGGTTAGTTTGCTTACGTTTAGGGGTTAGGAATTCTTACCATAGGGGGTTAATAATTCTTACGTTTAGGGTTTAGTTTGCTTACGTTTAGGGGTTAGTTCGCTTACGTTTGGGGGTTAAAGATTCTTACGTTTGGGGTTAGTTTGCTTACTTTTGGGGGCTAGTAGTTGTTACGTTTAGGGGTTAGTTTTCTTACGTTTAAAGGTTAAATATTCTTACTTTTGGGGGTTAATTTTCTTACGTTTGGGGGTTAAGGACTCTTACGTTTGGGGGTTAGTTTGCTTACGTTTGGCGGTTAACGATTCTTACGTTTGGGGGTTAGTTTGCTTACGTTTTGGGGTTAGCAATTCTTACGTTTGGGGGTAAGTTTGCTTACGTTTGGGGGTTAAGGATTCTTATGTTTGGGGGTTAGTTTGCTTACGTTTTGGGATTAGTAATTCTATCGTTTGGGGGTTAGTTTGCTTACGTTTGGAGGTTAAGGATTCTTAGGTTTGGGAGTTAGTAATTCTGACGTTTGTTGGTTAGTAGTTCTTACTTTGTGGGGTTAGTTTTCTTACGTTTGGGGGTTAAGGATTTTTACGTTTGGGGGTTATTTTTGGTACGTTTAGGGGTTAAGGATTCTTACGTTTGGGGGTTAGTTTGCTTACGTTTGGCGGTTAACGATTCTTACGTTTGGGGGTTAGTTTGCTTACGTTTTGGGGTTAGCAATTCTTACGTTTGGGGGTAAGTTTGCTTACGTTTGGGGGTTAAGGATTCTTACATTTTGGGTGTTAGTTTGCTTTCGTTTGGGGGTTAGTAATTTTTACGTTTAGAGGTTAGTTTGCTTACGTTTGGGGTTAAGGATTCTTTCATTTGGAAGTTTGTTTACTTACGTTTGGGGTTTAAGGATTCTTACGTTTAGGGGTTAGTTTGCTTACCTTTGGGGTTTACTAATTCTTACGCGTAGGGGCTAGTAATTCTTACGTTTGGGGATTAGTTTGCTTATTTTTGGAGGTTAAGGATTCTTACGTTCGGGGGATAGTTTTCTTACGTTTTGGGGTTAGTAATTCTTACGTTTGGGGGTTAGTTTGCTTACGTTTTGGGGGTTAAGGATTCTTTCGTTTGGGGGTTAGTTTTCTTACGTTTAGGGGTTAAAGATTCTTACGTATGGGGATTAGTTTTTTAACGTTTGGGAGTTAAGGATTTTTACGTTTGGGGGTTAGTTTGATTAAGTTTTAGGGTTAAGGATTCTTTTGCTTTTTTGTTAGTTTTCTTACGTTTGGGGGTTAACGATTCTTACGTTTGGGGGTTAGTTTGCTTACGTTTTGGGGGTTAAGGATTCTTACCTTTGGGGATTAGTTTTTTAACGTTTGAGGGTTAAGGATTCTTACGTTTGGGGGTTAGTTTGCTTACGTTTAGGAGTAAGGGATTTTTATGTTTGGGGGTTAGCTTGCTTACGTTTGGGGGTTAAAGATTTTTATGTTTGGGTGTTAGTTTTCTTACGTTTGGGGGTTAAGGATTCTAACGTTTGGTTGTTCGATTTCTTACATTTTGGGGTTAGTAATTCTTTCGTTTGGGGGTTAGTAGGTCTTACGTTGTGGGGTTAGTTTTCTTACGTTTGGGGCTTCAGGATTTTTACGTTTCGGGGTTAGTTGTCTTACGTTTAGGGGTTAAGGATTCTTACGTTTGTGGGTTTGTTTTCTTACGTTTCAAGGTTAAGGACTCTTACCTTTGGGGGTTAGTTTTCTTACGTTTAGGGGTTAGTAATTCTTAGGTTTGGGGGTGAGTTTGCTTACGTTTTTAGGGTTATGGCTTCTTACGTTTGGGGTTTTTTTTCTGTTACGTTTAGAGGTTAAGGATTTTTACGTTTAAGGGTTAGTTTGCTTACGTTTGGGGGTTAGTAATCCCTACGTTTTGGGGTTAGTAATATTTACGTTTGAGGGTTACTGCGCTTACGTTTGGGGGTCAGTAATTCTTACGTTTGGGGGTTAGTTTTCTTACGTTTAAGGGTTAGTTTGCTTACGTTTAGGGGTTAGGAATTCTTACCATAGGGGGTTAATAATTCTTACGTTTAGGGTTTAGTTTGCTTACGTTTAGGGGTTAGTTCGCTTACGTTTGGGGGTTAAAGATTCTTACGTTTGGGGTTAGTTTGCTTACTTTTGGGGGCTAGTAGTTGTTACGTTTAGGGGTTAGTTTTCTTACGTTTAAAGGTTAAATATTCTTACTTTTGGGGGTTAATTTTCTTACGTTTGGGGGTTAAGGACTCTTACGTTTGGGGGTTAGTTTGCTTACGTTTGGCGGTTAACGATTCTTACGTTTGGGGGTTAGTTTGCTTACGTTTTGGGGTTAGTAATTCTTACGTTTGGGGGTAAGTTTGCTTACGTTTGGGGGTTAAG
This sequence comes from Pavona decussata, assembly GCF_977016875.1. Lineage (NCBI taxonomy): Eukaryota > Metazoa > Cnidaria > Anthozoa > Scleractinia > Agariciidae > Pavona > Pavona decussata. The sequence goes on along the minus strand of NW_028145429.1, from coordinate 466,766 downwards.
GATTCTTATGTTTGGGGGTTAGTTTGCTTACGTTTTGGGATTAGTAATTCTATCGTTTGGGGGTTAGTTTGCTTACGTTTGGAGGTTAAGGATTCTTAGGTTTGGGAGTTAGTAATTCTGACGTTTGTTGGTTAGTAGTTCTTACTTTGTGGGGTTAGTTTTCTTACGTTTGGGGGTTAAGGATTTTTACGTTTGGGGATTATTTTTGGTACGTTTAGGGGTTAAGGATTCTTACGTTTGGGGGTTAGTTTGCTTACGTTTGGCGGTTAACGATTCTTACGTTTGGGGGTTAGTTTGCTTACGTTTTGGGGTTAGCAATTCTTACGTTTGGGGGTAAGTTTGCTTACGTTTGGGGGTTAAGGATTCTTACATTTTGGGTGTTAGTTTGCTTTCGTTTGGGGGTTAGTAATTTTTACGTTTAGAGGTTAGTTTGCTTACGTTTGGGGTTAAGGATTCTTTCATTTGGAAGTTTGTTTACTTACGTTTGGGGTTTAAGGATTCTTACGTTTAGGGGTTAGTTTGCTTACCTTTGGGGTTTACTAATTCTTACGCGTAGGGGCTTGTAATTCTTACGTTTGGGGATTAGTTTGCTTATTTTTGGAGGTTAAGGATTCTTACGTTCGGGGGATAGTTTTCTTACGTTTTGGGGTTAGTAATTCTTACGTTTGGGGGTTAGTTTGCTTACGTTTTGGGGGTTAAGGATTCTTTCGTTTGGGGGTTAGTTTTCTTACGTTTAGGGGTTAAAGATTCTTACGTATGGGGATTAGTTTTTTAACGTTTGGGAGTTAAGGATTTTTACGTTTGGGGGTTAGTTTGATTAAGTTTTAGGGTTAAGGATTCTTTTGCTTTTTTGTTAGTTTTCTTACGTTTGGGGGTTAACGATTCTTACGTTTGGGGGTTAGTTTGCTTACGTTTTGGGGGTTAAGGATTCTTACCTTTGGGGATTAGTTTTTTAACGTTTGAGGGTTAAGGATTCTTACGTTTGGGGGTTAGTTTGCTTACGTTTAGGAGTAAGGGATTTTTATGTTTGGGGGTTAGCTTGCTTACGTTTGGGGGTTAAAGATTTTTATGTTTGGGTGTTAGTTTTCTTACGTTTGGGGGTTAGTAAGTGTTACGTTTTGCGGTTAAGGATTCTTACGTTTGGGGTTAGTTTGCTTACGTTTGGGAGTTAGGGATTTTTATGTTTGGGGGTTAGCTTGCTTACGTTTGGGGGTTAAAGATTTTTATGTTTGGGTGTTAGTTTTCTTACGTTTGGGGGTTAAGGATTCTAACGTTTGGTTGTTCGATTTCTTACGTTTTGGGGTTAGTAATTCTTTCGTTTGGGGGTTAGTTTGCTTACGTTTGGAGGTTAAGGATTCTTAGGTTTGGGAGTTGATAATTCTTACGTTTGGGGGTTAGTAGGTCTTACGTTGTGGGGTTAGTTTTCTTACGTTTGGGGGTTCAGGATATTTACGTTTGGGGGTTAGTTGTCTTACGTTTAGGGGTTAAGGGTTCTTACGTTTGTGGGTTTGTTTTCTTACGTTTCAAGCTTAAGGACTCTTACGTTTTGGGGTTAGTTTTCTTACGTTTAGGGGTTAGTAATTCTTACGTTTGGGGGTGAGTTTGCTTACGTTTTTAGGGTTATGGCTTCTTACGTTTGGGGGTTAGTTTGCTTACGTTTTGGGGGTGAAGGATTCTTACGTTTGGGGGTTAGTTTTCTTACGTTTAGGGGTTAAGGATTCTTACGTTTGGGGATTAGTTTTTTAACGTTTGGGGGTTAAGGATTCTTACGTTTGGGGGTTAGTTTGCATACGTTTTGGGGTTCAGGATTCTTATGTTTAAGGGTTAGTTTGCTTACGTTTGGAGGTTAAGAATTTTTAGGTTTGGAAGTTAGTAATTCTTACGTTTGGGGGTTAGTAGGTCTTACGTTGTGGGGTTAGTTTTCTTACGTTTGGGGGTTCATGATTTTTACGTTGGGGGGTTAGTTGTCTTACGTTTAGCTGTTAAGGATTCTTACGTTTGGGGGTTTGTTTTCTTACGTTTCAAAGTTAAGGACTCTTACGTTTGAGGGTTAGTTTTCTTACGTTTAGGGGTTAGTAATTCTTACGTTTGGGGGTAAGTTTGCTTACGTTTTGGGGGTTATGGCTTCTTACGTTTGGGGTTTCTTTTCTGTTACGTTTAGAGGTTAAGTATTTTTACGTTTAAGGGTTAGTTTTCTTATGTTTGGGGATTAATGATTCTTACGTTTGGGGGTTAAAAATTCTAATATTTGGGGGTGAGTTTGCTTATATTTAGGGGTTAGTATTTCTTACGTTTGGGGGTTAGTTTGCTTACGTTTCGGGGTTGAGGATTTTAACATTTGGGTGTTAGTTTTTTTACGTTTTGAGGTTAAGGATTCTTACGTTTGAGCGTTAGTTTGCTTACATTTGAGGGTTAGTATATTTTACGTTTAGGGGCAAGTCTGCTTACGTTTGGGGGTTAAGGATTTCTACGTTTTAGGGTTAGTTTTCTTACTTTTGAGGGTTAAGAAGTCTTACGTTTCGGGGTTAGTTTTATTACGTTTGGGGGTTAGATTGCTTACGTTTGGGGGTTAGTAATCCCTACGTTTTGGGGTTAGTAATTGTTACGTTTGAGGGTTAGTGCGCTTACGTTTGGGGGTCAGTAATTCTTACGTTTGGGGGTTAGTTTTCTTACGTTTAAGGGTTAGTTTGCTTACGTTTGGGGGTTAGGAATTCTTACCATAGGGGGTTAGTAATTCTTACGTTTAGGGTTTAGTTTACTTACGTTTAGGGGTTAGTTCGCTTACGTTTGGGGGTTAAGGATTCTTACGTTTGGTTGTTTAGTTTCTTACGTTTGGGAATTAAGGATTTTTACCTTTGGGGGTTAGTTTGCTTTCGTTTGGGGGTTAGTAATTCTTACGTTTGGTGGTTAGTTTGCTTACGTTTGGGGGTTAGTAATTCTTACGTTTGCGGGTTAGTTTTCTTACGTTTAAAGGTTAAATATTCTTACTTTTGGTGGTTAATTTCCTGACGTTTGGGGATTAAGGACTCTTACGCTTGGGGGTTAGTAATTCTTACGTTTGGCAATTAAGGATTCTTACATTTAGGGGTTAGTTTTCTAACGTTGGGGGGTTAAGGATTCTTATGTTTGGGGGTTAGTTTGTTTACGTTTGGGGGTTAAAGATTTTTATGTTTGGGGGTTAGTTTTCTTACGTTTGGGGGTTAAGGATTCTTAAGTTTAGTACTTAGTTTTTTTACGTTGGGTGTTTAAGAATTTTTAAGTTTGGGGGTTTCTTTTCTTACGTTTGGAGGTTAAGGATTCTTACGTTGGGGGGTTAGTTTGCTTAGCTTTAGGGGTAAGTAATTATTAGATTTGGGGTTAGTTTTCTTACGTTTGGGGATAAGTAATTTTTACGTTTAGAGGTTAGTTTGCTTACGTTTCGGGGTTGAGGATTTTAACATTTGGGGGTTAGTTTTTTTACGTTTTGAGGTTAAGGATTCTTACGTTTGGGGGTTAGTTTGCTTACATTTGGGGGTTAGTATATTTTACGTCAGGGGCAAGTTTGCTTACGTTTGGGGGTTAAGAATTTCTACGTTTTAGGGTTAGTTTTTTTATTTTTGAGGGTTAAGAAGTCTTACGTTTCGGGGTTAGTTTTATTACGTTTGGGGGTTATTAATTCTTACGTTTGGGGGTTAGTTTTCTTACGTTTAAGGGCTAGTTTGCTTACGTTTGGGGGTTAGTAATCCCTACGTTTTGGGGTTAGTAATTGTTACGTTTGAGGGTTAGTGCGCTTACGTTTGGGGGTCAGTAATTCTTACGTTTTGGGGTTAGTTTTCTTACGTTTAAGGGTTAGTTTGCTTACGTTTGGGGGTTAGGAATTTTTACCATAGGGGGTTAGTAATTTTTACGTTTAGGGTTTAGTTTTCTTACGTTTGGGGGTTAGTTTTTTTACGTTGGTGGTTTAAGAATTCTTAAGTTTGGGGGTTTGTTTTCTAACGTTTGGGGGTTAGTTTGCTTAGGTTTAGTGGTTAGTAATTATTAGATTTGGGGTTAGTTTGGTTACGTTTGGGGATAAGTAATTTTTACGTTTAGAGGTTAGTTTGCTTACGTTTGGGGGTGAAGGATTCTTACATTTGGAAGTTTGTTTACTTACGTTTGTGGTTTAAGGAATCTTACGTTTAGGGGTTAGTTTGCTTACCTTTGAAGGTTACTAATTCTTACGCGTAGGGGCTAGTAATTCTTACGTTTGGGGATTAGTTTGCTTTTTTGGGGGGGTTAAGGATTCTTACGTTTGGGGGTTAGTTTTCTTACGTTTAGGGGTTAAGGATTCTTACGTTTGGGGATTAGTTTTTTAACGTTTGGGGGTTAAGGATTCTTACGTTCGGGGGTTAGTTTGCTTACGTTTTGGGGTTAAGGATTCTTACGTTTGGGGGTTAGTTTGCTTACGTTTTGGGGTTAAGGATTCTTACGTTTGGGGGTTAGTTTGCTTACGTTTTGGGGTTAAGGATTCTTAGGTTTGGGGGTAAGTTTGCTTACGTTTTTGGGGTTAAGGATTCTTACGTTTAAGGGTTAGTTTGATTACGTTTTAACGTTAAGGATTTTTACGTTTGGGGGTTAGTTTGATTACGTTTTAGGGTTAAGGATTCTTACGCTTGGTTGTTAGTTTTTTTACGTTTTGGGGTGAAGAATTCTAACGTTTGGTATTTAGTTTTGTTACGTTTTGGGGTTAGTGATTCTTTCGTTTGGGGGTTAGTTTGCTTACGTTTGAAGGTTAAGGATTCTTACGTTTGGAAGTTGGTAATTCTTACGTTTGGGGGTTAGTTTGCTTACGTTTGGCGGTTGCTTTTTTTACGTTTAGGGGTTAGTTTTCTTACGTTTGGGCGTGAAGGATTTTTACGTTTGGGGGTTAGTTTTCTTACTTTTAGGGTTTAAGGATTGTTACGTTTTGGGGTTAGTTCGCTTACGTTCAAGGGTTAAGGATTCTTACGTTTGTTTGTTTGTTTTCTTACCTTTGGGGGTAAAGGATTCTTACGTTTGGGGGTTAGTTTGCTTCCGTTTTGGTATTAAAGATTCTTACGTTTGGGGTTTGTTTGCTTACGTTTGGGGGTTAGTAATTCTTACTTTTGGGTATTAAAGATTCTTACGTTTGGGGGTTAGTTCGCTTACGTTTCGGGGTTAGTAAGTCTTACGTTTTGCGGTTAAGGATTCTTACATTTGGGGGTTAGTTTTCTTACGTTTGGGAGTGAAGGATTCTTATGTTTGGGAGTTAGTTTGCTTACGTTTGGGGGTTAAGGATTCTAACGTTTGGTTGTTAGATTTCATACGTTTTTGGGTTAGTAATTCTTTTGTTTGGGAGTTAGTTTGCTTACGTTTGGGGGTTAAAGATTTTTATGTTTGATGGTTAGTTTTCTTACCTTTGGGGGTAAAGGATTCTTACGTTTGGGGGTTTGTTTTCCTACGTTTGGGGGTTAGTAATTCTTATATTTGGGGGTAAGTTTGCTTACGTTTGTGGGTTAAGGATTCTTACGTTTCAGGGTTAGTTTGCTTACGTTTGGGGGTTAAGGATTGTAACGTTTGGTATTTGGTTTTGTTACGTTTTGGGGTTAGTGATTTTTTCGTTTGGGGGTTAGTTTGCTTACGTTTGGAGGTTAAGGTATCTTACGTTTGGGAGTTAGTTTTCTTACGTTTGGGATTTAACGAATCTTATGTTTGGGGGTTAGTTTGCTTCCGTTTGGGGGTTAATGATTCTAACGTTTGGTTGTTAGATTTCTTACGTTTTGGGGTTAGTAATTCTTTTGTTTGGGGGTTAGTTTGCTTACGTTTGGGGGTTAAAGATTTTTATGTTTGATGGTTAGTTTTCTTACCTTTGGGGGTTAAGGATTCTTACGTTTGGGGGTTAGCAATTTTTATGTTTGGGGGTAAGTTTGCTTACGTTTGGGAGTTAAGGATTCTTACGTTTCAGGGTTAGTTTGCTTACGTTTGGGGGTTAAGAATTTTAACGTTTGGTATTTAGTTTTCTTACGTTTTGGGGTTAGTGATACTTTCGTTTTGGGGTTAGTTTGCTTACGTTTGGAGGTTAAGGATTGTTACGTTTGGGAGTTAGTAATTCTTACGTTTGGTGGTTAGTTTTCCTAGGTTTGGGGGTGAAGGATTCTTACGCTTGGGGGTTAGTTTGCTTAAGTTTGGGGGTTAACAATTCTTACGTTTGGGGGTTAAGGATACTTACGTTTGCGGGTTACTTTTATTACGTTTGGGGGTTAAGGATTCTTATGTTTGGGGGTTAAGGATTCTTACGTTTGGGGGTTAGTTTTTTAACGTTAGGGGGTTAAGAATTCTTACGTTTGGCGGTTTGTTTTCTTACCTTTGAAGGTTAAATATTCTTACTTTTGGGGGTTAGTTTTCTTACGTTTGGTTGTTAAGGACTCTTACGTTTGGGGGTTAGTAATTCTTACGTTTGGCGTTTAAGGTTTCTTACGTTTGGGGGTTAGTTTTCTTACGTTTGAGGGTTAAGGATTCTTACGTTTGGGGGTTAGTTTTCTTACCTTAGGGGGTTAAGAATTCTAACGTTTGGCGGTTTTTTTTCTTACGTTTGAAGGTCAAGGACTCTTACGTTTGGGGGTTGGTTTGCTTACGTTTAGGGGTTAGTAATTCTTACGTTTGGGGGTAAGTTTGCTTCCGTTTGAGTGTTAAGGATTCTTACGTTTGGGTTTTGTTTTTCTTTCGTTTGGAGGTTAAGGATTTTTACGTTTAAGAGTTAGATTTCTTACGTTTGGGGATTAAGGATTGTTTTTTTGGAGGTTAAAAATTCCCTTTATTTGGGATTTAGTTTGCTTATATTTGGGGGTTAGTAATTCTTATGTTTGGGGGTTAGTTTGCTTACGTTTGGGAGTTAAGGATTTGTAGATTTAAAGGTTAGTTTTCTTACGTTTGGAGGTTAAGAATCCTTACATTTGGGGGTTAGTTTGCTTACATTTCGGGGTTACTAATTCTTACGTTTAAGGTGAAGTTTACTTACGTTTGGGGGTTAAGGATTCCTACATTTTAGGGTTAGTTTTCTTACGTTCGTGGGTTAAGGATTCTTACGTTTCGGGGTTAGTTTTATTACGTTTGGGGTTTAGTAATTCTTACGTTTGGGGGTTAGTTTGCTTACGTTTGGGGGTTAGTTCGCTTTCGTTTGGGGGTTAGTTTTCTTACGTTTAAAGGTTAAATATTCTTACTTTTGGTGGTTAATTTTCTTACGTTTGGGGGTTAAGGACTCTTACGTTTGGGGGTTAGTAATTCTTACGTTTGGCAGTTAAGGATACGTACGTTTGAAGTTTCTTTTGGTTACGTTTGGGGGTTAAGGATTCTTATGTTTGGGGGTTAGTTTGCTTACGTTTGGGGGTTAAAGATTTTTATGTTTGGGGGTTAGTTTGCTTACGTTTGGGGGTTAAAGATTTTTATGTTTGGGGGTTAGTTTTCTTACGTTTGGGGCTTAAGGGTTCTTACGTTTGCGGGTTAGTTTTCTTACGTTGGCGGGTTAAGAATTCGTAAGTTTGGGGGTTTGTTTTCTTACGTTTGGAGGTTAAAGATTCTTACGTTTGGGGGTTAATTTGCTTACGTTTGCGGGTTTGCAATTCTTACGTTTGGGGGTTAAGGATTCTTACGTTTGGGGGTTAGTTTGCTTACGTTTGGGGGTTAGTAATTATTACGTTTTGGGGTTAGTTTGCTTACGTTTGGGGATTAGTAATTCTTACGTTTAGAGGTTAGTTTTAAGGATTCTTTCATTTGGAAGTTTGTTTACTTACGTTTGGGGTTTAAGGATTCTTACGTTTCGGGGTTAGTTTGCTTACCTTTGGGGGTTACTAATTCTTACGCGTAGGGGCTAGTAATTCTTACGTTTGGGGATTAGTTTGCTTATTTTTGGGGTTTAAGGATTCTTACGTTTGGGGGTTAGTATATCTTACGTTTGGGGGTTAGTAATTCTTACGTTTGGGGGTTAGTTTGCTTACGTTTGGCGGTTGCTTTTCTTACGTTTGGGGGTTAGTTTTCTTACGTTTCAGGGTTAAGGATTTTTACGTTTGAGGGTTAGTAATTCTTACGTTTGGGGGTTAGTTTTCTTACGTTTATGGGTTAAGAATTCTTACGTTTGCGGGTTAGTTTTTGTACTTTTTTGGGTTAAGGACTCGTACGTTTGGGGGTTAGTTCGCTTACGTTTGGGGGTTAGTAATTCTTTTGTTTGGGGGTTAGTTTTCTTACGTTTAAGGGTTAGTTTGCTTACGTTTGGTGGTTAGTAATTCTTACGTTTGGAGGTTTGTTCGCGTACGTTTGGGGGTTAGTAATTCTTTCGTTTGGGGGTTAGTTTTCTTACGTTTAAGGGTTAGTTTGGTTACGTTTGGGGGTTAGTAGATCTTACGTTTGGGGTGTAGTTTGCTTACGTTTAGAGGATAGTTCCCATACGTTTAATGGTTAAGGATTCTTACATTTGGTTGTTTGTTTTCTTACGTTTGGGGGTTAAAGATTCTTACCTTTGGGGGCTAGTTTGCTGACGTTTGGGGGTTAGTAATTCTTACGTTTGGGGGTTAATTTCCTTACGTTTGGGAGTTAGTAATTCTTACCTTTGGGGGTTAGTTTTCTTACGTTTAAAGGTTAAATATTCTAATTTTTGGGGGTTAATTTTCTTACGTTTGGTGGTTAGTTTGCTTACGTTTTGGGGTTAGTAATTCTTACGTTTGGGGGTTAGTTTGCTTACGTTTAAAGGTTAAATTTTCTTACTTTTGGAGGTTAGTTTTCTTACGTTTGGGTGTTAAGGATTCTAACGTTTGGTTGTTAGATTTCTTACGTTTTGGGGTTAGTAAATCATTCGTTTGGGGGTTAGTTTGCTTACGTTTGGAGATTAAGGATTCTTAGGTTTGGGAGTTAGTAATTCTTACGTTTGGGGATTAGTTTGCTTACGTTTGGCGGTTGCTTTTCTTACGTTTTGGGTTTGGTTTTCTTACGTTTGGGGGTTAAGGATTTTTACGTTTGGGGGTTAGTTTTCTTACGTTTGGGGGTTAAGGATTTTTACGTTTTGGGGTTAGTTTTCTTACGTTAGGGAGTTAAGAATTCTTACGTTTGGGGTTTTTTTTTCTTACGTTTCAAGGTTAAGGACTCTTACGTTTGGGGGTTTTGTTTGCTTACGTTTTGGGGGTTTTTGATTCTTACGTTTAGGGTTAGTTTTCTTACGTTTGGGGATTAACGATTCTTACGTTTGGGGGTTAAAAATACTTATATTTGGGGGTTAGTATTTCTTACGTTTGGGGGTTAGTTTTCTTACGTTTGGGGGTTGAGGATTTTCTACATTTAAAGGTTAGTTTTCTTACCTTTGGAGGTTAAGGATTCTTTCGTTTGGGGGTTGGTTTGCTTACATTTGGGGGTTAGTATATTTTACGTTTAGGGGCAAGTTTGCTTACGTTTGGGGGTTAAGGATTCCTACGTTTTAGGGTTAGTTTTCTTACGGTTAAGGGTTAAGGAGTCTTACGTTTCGGGGTTAGTTTTAATACGTTTGGGGGTTAGTAATTCTTACGTTTGGGGGTTAGTTTGCTTCCGTTTGGGGGATAGTAATTCTTACTTTTGGCGGTTAAGGATTCTTACGTTTGGGGGTTAGTTTTCCTACGTTTGGGGGTTGGTTTGCTTACGTTTGGGGGTTTCTTTTCTTTTGTTTGGAGGTTAAGGATTCTTACGTTTGGGGATTAGTTGTCTAACGTTTGGGGTTAAGGATTCTTACGTTTGGGGGTTAGTTTGCTTACGTCTTGGGGTTAAGAATTCTTACGTTTGGGGATTAGTTTGATTACGTTTTGGGGTTAAAGATTCTTACGTTTGGTTGTTATTTTTGTTACGTTTGGGGGTTAAGGATTCTTGCGTTTCGAGGTTAGTTTTCTTACGTTTGGCGGTTAACGATTGTTACGTTTGAGGGTTAGTTTGCTTACGTTTGGCGGTTAAGGATTCTTACGTTTGGTTGTTAGTTTTCTTACGTTTTGGGGTTAAGGATTCTTACGTTTGGGGGTTAGTTTGCTTATTTTTGGGGGTTAGTGTTTCTTACGTTTAGTTGTTATTTTGCTTACATTTTGGGGTTAGTAATTCTTACGTTTGGGGGTTAAAGATTTATACGTTTGGGGGATATTTTGCTTACGTTTGGAGGGTAAGGATTTTTACATTTTGGGGTTTGTTTTCTTACGTTTGGGGGTTAGTTATTCTTACGTTTGGGGTAAGGTTGCTCTCGTTTGGGGGTTGAGGATTTTTTCGTTTCGGGGTTAGTTTGCTTTTTGCTCTTGGTGTTTATTCAGTGGGTGTGAGGGAATATGGACATTACGCAGCACAAGTATAAGAAATTCGTTTTGACTGTGGAGCTATAAATAAGGCATTTGTCATTTTGGGAAGGTAGAGGTCTGGTAACGAGTACGTCTCTATGGTGACATCATAGCCACTATCACAGTGTGTAGTTCTGTCAGCACATCAACCCTTCAAAATTTCAACGCTGTAGATGTAGTATTTGCTTAGATATTCCAAATTTTGTGATTTCCCTTCATTTTGTGTCAGTCTTGTGACGTCACAAGTTGTCTAATTTGCATAAGCCTAAATCTTGAATAACTCGGCAACCAAGAATGCTATCGCAATAAAATAAATGCCATTCTTCATCATTTTGAAAGCTCTTCCTAATAAGCTAATAAAAGATTTCGCGTCATATACACTTTAAGGATTCTTACGTTTGGTTGTTAGTTTTCTTACATTTTTGGGGTGAAGGATTCTTACGTTTGGGGGTTAGTTTTCTTACGTTTGCGGGTTAAGGATTCTTGCGTTTGGGGGTTAGTTTGCTTGCGTTTGGCGGTTAAGGTTTCTTACGTTTGAGGGTTAGTTTCCTTACGTTTGGGGGTTAAGGATTCTTACGTTTGGTTGTTAGTTTTCTTACGTTTTGGGGTTAAGGATTCTTACGTTTCGGGGTTAGTTTTCTTACGTTTTGGGGTTAAGGATTCTTACGTTTTGGGGTTAGTTTGCTTATGTTTGGGGGTTAGTTATTCTTACGTTGGGGGGTTAGTTTTCTTACGTTTTGGGGTTAGTGATTCTTACGTTTAGGGGTTAAGGATTTAGACGTTTGGGGGATAGTTTGCTTACGTTTGGGGGTTAAAGATTTTTACGTTTTGGGGTTTCTTTTCTTACGTTTGGGGGTTAGTAATTCTTACGTTTGGGGTAAGGTTGCACACGTTTGGGGGTTAAGGATTCTTTGGTTTCGGGGTTAGTTTGCTCACGTTTGGGGGTTAGTAATTCTTACGTTTGGGGGTTCGTAATTTTTACGTTTAGGGGTTAGTTTGCTTACGTTTGGGGGTTAAAGATTCTTACGTTTGGGGGTTAGTTTTCTTACGTTTGGGGGTTAATAATTCTTACGTTTAGGGGTAAGTTTACTTACGTTTTGGAGTTAAGGACTCTTACGTTTGGGGGTTAGTTTGCTTACGTTTGGGGGGTAATAATTCTTACGTTTAGGGGTTAGTTTGCTGACGTTTAGGGGTTAAGGATTCTTACGTTTGGGGATTTGGTTTCTTACATTTGGAGGTTAAGGATTGTTACGTTTAAGGGTTAGTTTTCTTACTTTTGGGGATTAACGATTCTTACGTTTAAGGGTTAAAAATTCTTAGGTTTGAGGATTAGTTTGCTTATATTTGGGGGTTAGTAATTCTTACGTTTGGGGGTTAAGGATTTTTACGTTTGGGGGTTAGTTTTCTTACGTTTGGAGGTTAAGGATTCTTCGTTTGGGGCTTAGTTTCTTACATTTGGGGGTGAGTAATTTTTACGTTTATGGGCAAGTTTGCTTACGTTTGGGGGTTAAGGATTTCTACGTTTCGGGGTTAGTTTTCTGACGTTTGGGGGTTAATAATTCTTACGTTTAGGGGTTAGTTTGCTTACGTTTAGGGGTTAAAGATTTTTTTACGTTTGGGGGTTAGTTTTCTTACTTCTGGGGGTTAAGGACTCTTACGCTTGGGGGCTAGTTTGCTGACGTCTGGGGGTTAAGGATTCTTATGTTTGGGGGTTAGTTTTCTTACGTTTGGGGGTTAAGGATTCTTATGTTTGGGGGTTAGTTTGCTTACGTTCGGTTTGTTACTTTGCTTACGTTTGGGAGTTAGTAATTCGTACGTTTTGGGGTTAGCTTGCTTACGTTTGGGGGTTAGTAAATTTTATGTTTGGGGTTAGTTTTCTTACGTTTGGGGGTAAAGGATTTTTACGTTTTGTTGTTATTTTGCTTATGTTTAGGGGTTAGCAATTTATTCGTTTGGGGGTTAGTTTGATGACGTTTGGGGGTTCAGGATTCTTACGTTTGGGGGTTAGTTTGCTCACGTTTGGTGGTTAGTAATTCTTACGTTTGGTTGTTAGTTTTCTTACTTTTGGGGGTGAAGGATCCTTACGTTTGTGGGTTAGTTTGCTTATGTTTGGGGGTTAACGATTCTTACGTTTGGGGGTTAGGTTGCTTACGTCTGGGGGTTAGTAAGGTAAGGTAAGGTAAGGTAAGGTAAGGTAAGGTAAGGTAAGGTAAGTTAACTTTATTTAGACACGGTAAATCCTTCAGCAAATATGAGATATACATTCAGAGATAAAAGATAAAAGATAATCAAAATCATACTTAACTAAACTAACTAACCTAAACTACTGTTAACCACATACTAAAAGCTGTTTTACAAGGATGCCGTGTTAAAACTCATTTAAAACTGTGGTGACGTAGATTAAATTTAAAATTATGTAAAGATGTTGCTGCACGAAGGTCACTAGATAGGTTGTTCCACAACCCGGCTCCCCTGTAAGAGAAACTCTTCTTTAAACAATTGGTGCGGGGCGGAAGAGCCAATTTATTTTCAGTATTCCTTAATCGATATCATGTTACGTCGTTTCGAGAAACAAATCTAGAACTCAGATATTCAGGGGTCATTCCATGTAAAGATTTGTACATCATGATAGCAGCTGATTCCAATCTTTGGTATTTTAGTTTATTTTAGTTTACGCCAACCCAATGCCCGGAACAATTCATCGATGTTAGAGTCATAATTGGCACACATTAAAATACGGGCTGCACGATTTTGGAGCTTCTGAAGCTTTTCAGAGAGACCACTGCCACAGTTGCCCCAAACAACAACTCTTACGTTTGGGGGTTAGTTTGCTTACGTCTCGAGGTTGAGGATTCTTACGTTTGGGGGTTAAGGATTCTTACGTTTGAGGGTTAGTTTGCTTACGTTTGGGGGTTAGTAATTCTTACGTTTGGCGGTTAGTTTTCTTACGTTTGGGGGTTAGTAATTCTTATGTCTGGGGGTTATTTTTTTTTACGTTTGGGGGTTACTTTGCTTACGTTTAGGGGTTAGGAATTCTTACGTTTGGGAGTTAGTTTGATGACGTTTAGGGGTTAAGAATTCTTACGTTTGGGGGTTAGTTTGCTTACCTTTGGGGGTTAGTAATTCTTATGTTTGGTGGTTAGTTTGCGTACGTTTGGGGGTTAACGATTTTTACATTTGGGGGTTAGTTTTTTTACTTTTGGAGGTTAAGGATTCTTATGTTTGGGGGTTAGTTTGCCTACATTTGGGGGTGAGTAATTTTTACGTTTAGGGGCAAGTTTTCTTACGTTTGGGGGTTAATAATTCTTACGTTTGGGTGTTGATTTGCTTACGTCTGTGGGTTAAGGATTCTTACGTTTGGGAGTTAGTAATTCTTAGGTTTGGGGGTTAGTAATTGTTATGTTTGAAGGTTAGTTTTCTTACGTTTGGGGGTTAAGGATTTTTACGTTTGGGGGTTAGTTTGCTTACTTTTAGGGGTTACCAATTCTTACGTTTGGGGGTTAGTTTGATGACGTTTGGGGGTTATGGATTTTTACGTTTGGGGGTTAGTTTGCTTACGTTTGGGGTTAGTAATTCTTACGTTTGGTGGTTAGTTTTCTTACGTTTGGGGGTGAAGGATTCTTACGTTTGGGGGTTAAGGACTCTTTCAATTGGGGGTTAGTCTGCTTACGTTTGGGGGTTAGTAATTCTTACGTTTAACAGTTAAGGATTCTTACGTTTTGGGGTTAGTTTTATTACGTTTGGGGGTTAAGGATTCTTACATTTGGGGGTTAGTTTGCTTACGTTTAGGGGTTGAAGATTTTTATAATTGGGGGTTAGTTTTTTTACGCTTGGGGGTTTAGGATTCTTACGTTTGGAGGTTAATTTTCTTACGTTTAGGGGTTAAGGATTTTTACGTTTTGGGGGTTAGTTTTCTTACGTTTAGGGGTTAAGGATCCTTACGTTTGGGGTTTAGTTTTCTTACATTAGGGGGTTAAGAATTCTTACGTTTGGCGGTTTGTTTTCTTACGTTTTTAAGGTTAAGGACTCTTACGTTTGGGGGTTAGTTTGCTTACGTTTAGGGGTTAGTAATTCTTACGTTAAAGGGTAATTTTGCTTACGTTTGGGGGATAAGGATTCTTACGTTTGGGTTTTTTTTTTTTCTTACGTTTGGAGGTTAGGGATTTTTACGTTTAAGAGTTAGTTTTCTTACGTTTGGGGATTAACGATTCTTTTGTTTAAGGGTTAAAAATTCTTATATTTGGGTGTTAGTTTGCTTATATTTGGGGGTTTGTAATTCTTACGTTTTGGGGGTTAGTTTGCTTCCGTTTGGGGGTTGAGGATTTCTACATCTAAAGGTTGGTTTTCTTACGTTCGGAGGTTAAGGATTCTTACGTTTGGGGGTAGTTTGCTTACATTTCGGGGTTAGTAATTTTTAGGTTTAGGGGGAAGCTTGATTATATTTGGGGGTTAAGGATTCCTACGTTTTAGGGTTAGTTTTCTTACGTTTGAGGGTTAAGGATTCTTACGTTTTGGGGTTAATTTTATTACGTTTAGGGTTGAGTAATTCTTACGTTTGGGGGTTAGTTTGCTTCCGTTTAGGGATTAGTTCGCTTACGTTTGGGGGTTAGTAATTTTTACGTTTGTCGGTTTGTTTTCTTACGTTTTAAGGTTAGTTTGCTTACCTTTGGGGGTTAGTTTGCTTACGTTTGAGGGTTAAAGATTCTTACGTTTAGGGTTAGTTTGCTTACGTTGGGGGGTTAGTAATTCTTTCGTTTGGTGGTTAGTTTGCTTACGTTTGGGGGTTAGTAATTCTTACGTTAGGCGGTTAAGGATTCTTACGTTTTGGGGTTAGTTTTCTTACGTTTGGGGGTTAAGGATTCCTATGTTTGGGGGTTAGTTTGCTTACGTATGGGGGTTAAAGATTTTTTTGTTTGGGGGTTAGTTTTCTTACGTTTCAGGATAAAGGATTCTTACGTTTAGGGGTTAGTTTTCTTACGTTGGGGTGTTAAGAATTTATAAGTTTGGGGGTTTGTTTTCTTACGTTTGGAGGTTAAGGATTCTTACGTTTGGGGGTTAATTTTTTTTTACGTTTGGGGGTAAGTTTGCTTACGTTTGGGGGTTAAGAATTCTAACTTTTGGGGTTAGTTTGCTTACGTTTTGGTGTTTGTTTGCTTCATTTGGGGATTAGTTTGCTTACGTTTAGTTGTTAGTTTACTTACGTTTGGGGGTCAGTAATTCTTACGTTTGGGGGTTAGTTTTCTTACTTTTGGGGGTTAAAGATTTTCACGTTTTGGGGTTAGTTTGCTTCCGTTTAGGGGTTAGGTATTCTTACGTTTGGGGGTTAGTGTGATGACGTTTGGGGGTTAAGGATTCTTACGTTTGGGGGTTAGTTTGCTCACGTTTGGGGGTCAGTAATTCTTACGTTTGGTGGTTAGTTTTCCTAGGTTTGGGGGTGAAGGATTCTTACGCTTGGGGGTTAGTTTGCTTAAGTTTGGGGGTTAACAATTCTAACGTTTAGGGATTAAGGATACTTACGTTTGAGGGTTACTTTTGTTACGTTTGGGGGTTAAGGATTCTTATGTTTGGGGGTTAATGATTGTTACGTTTGGGGGTTAGTTTTTTTACGTTGGGGGGTTAAGAATTCTTACGTTTGGCGGTTTGTTTTCTTACCTTTGAAGGTTAAATATTCTTACTTTTGGGGGTTAGTTTTCTTACGTTTGGTGGTTAAGGACTCTTACGTTTGGGGGTTAGTAATTCTTACGTTTGGCGTTTAAGGTTTCTTACGTTTGGGGGTTAGTTTTCTTACGTTTGAGGGTTAAGGATTCTTACGTTTGGGGGTTAGTTTGCTTACGTTTGGGGGTTAAAGATTTTTATGTTTGGGGCTTAGTTTTCTTACGCTTGGAGGTTAATTTTCTTACGTTTGGGGGTTAAAGATTTTTACGTTTGGAGTTTAGTTTTCTTACGTTTAGGGGGTTAAGGATTCTTACGTTTGGGGGTTAGTTTTCTTACCTTAGGGGGTTAAGAATTCTAACGTTTGGCGGTTTTTTTTCTTACGTTTGAAGGTCAAGGACTCTTACGTTTGGGGGTTAGTTTGCTTACGTTTAGGGGTTAGTAATTCTTACGTTTGGGGGTAAGTTTGCTTCCGTTTGAGGGTTAAGGATTCTTACGTTTGAGGTTTTGTTTTTCTTTCGTTTGGAGGTTAAGGATTTTTACGTTTAAGAGTTAGATTTCTTACGTTTGGGGATTAAGGATTGTTTTTTTGGAGGTTAAAAATTCCCTTTATTTGTGATTTAGTTTGCTTATATTTGGGGGTTAGTCATTTTTATGTTTGGGGGTTAGTTTGCTTACGTTTGGGAGTTGAGGATTTGTAGATTTAAAGGTTAGTTTTCTTACGTTTGGAGGTTAAGAATCCTTACATTTGGGGGTTAGTTTGCTTACATTTCGGGGTTAGTAATTTTTACGTTTAGGGTGAAGTTTACTTATGTTTGGGGGTTAAGGATTCCTACATTTTAGGGTTAGTTTTCTTACGTTCGAGGGTTAAGGATTCTTACGTTTCGGGGTTAGTTTTATTACGTTTGGGGTTTAGTAATTCTTACGTTTGCGGTTTAGTTTGCTTACGTTTGGGGGTTAGTTCGCTTTCGTTTGGGGGTTAGTAATTCTTACGTTTGGGGGTTAGTTTTCTTACGTTTAAAGGTTAAATATTCTTACGTTTGGTTGTTTGTTTTCTTACGTTTGGGGGTAAAGGATTCTTACGTTTGGGGGTTAGTTTTCTTCCGTTTGGGTATTAAAGATTCTTACGTTTGGGGTTAGTTTGCTTACGTTTGGGGGTTAGTAATTCTTACTTTTGGGGGTTAAATTTCTCACGTTTGGGGGTTAGTTCGTTTACGTTTCGGGGTTAGTAAGTCTTACGCTTTGCAGTTAAGGATTCTTACATTTGGGGGTTAGTTTTCTTACGTTTGGGAGTTAAGGATTCTTATGTTTGAAGGTTAGTTTGCTTACGTTTGGGGGTTAAGGATTCTAACGTTTGGTTGTTAGATTTCATACGTTTTGGGGTTAGTAATTCTTTTGTTTGGGGGTTAAAGATTTTTATGTTTGATGGTTAGTTTTCTTACCTTTGGGGGTTAAGGATTCTTACGTTTGGGGGTTTGTTTTCCTACGTTTGGGGGTTAGTAATTCTTATTTTTGGGGGTAAATTTGCTTACGTTTGTGGGTTAAGGATTTTTACTTTTCAGGGTTAGTTTGCTTACGTTTGGGGGTTAAGGATTCTTACGTTTGGGAGTTAGTTTTCTTACGTTTGGGATTTAAGGATTCTTATGTTTGGGGGTTAGTTTGCTTCCGTTTGGGGGTTAATGATTCTAACGTTTGGTTATTAGATTTCTTACGTTTTGAGGTTAGTAATTCTTTTGTTTGGGGGTTAGTTTGCTTACGTTTGGGGGTTAAAGATTTTTATGTTTGATGGTTAGTTTTCTTACCTTTGGGGGTTAAGGATTCTTACGTTTGGGGGTTTGTTTTCATACGTTTGGGGGTTAGTAATTCTTATATTTGGGGGTAAGTTTGGTTACGTTTGGGGGTTAAGGATTCTTACCTTTCAGGGTTAGTTTGCTTACGTTTGGGGGTTAAGAATTTTAACGTTTGGTATTTAGTTTTGTTACGTTTTGGGGTTAGTGATACTTTCGTTTTGGGGTCAGTTTGCTTACGTTTGGAGGTTAAGGATTGTTACGTTTGGGAGTTAGTATTTCCTACGTTTGGGGGTTAGTTTCCTTACGTTTGGCGGTTATTTTTTTTACGTTTGGGGGTTAGTTTTCTTACGTGTGGGGGTTAAGGATTTTTACGTTTGGGGGTTATTAATTCTTACGTTTAGGGGTTAGTTTGCTTACGTTTAGTGTTTAAGGACTTTTACGTTTGGGGGTTAGTTCGCTTACGTTTGGGGGTTAGTAATTCTTACGTTTCGGGGTTAGTTTTCTTACGTTCAGGGTTAGTTTGCTTACGTTTGGGGGTTAGTAATTCTTACTTTTGGGGTTAAGTTTACTTACGTTTACAGGTTAGTTCGCTTACGTTTAAGGGTTAAGGATAGTTACGTTTGGTTGTTTGTTTTCTTACGTTTCGGGGTTAAGGATTCTTACCTTTGGAGGTTAGTTTGCTTACGTTTAGGGGTTAAAGATTCTTACGTTTGGGGTTAGTTTGCTTACGTTTGTGGGTTAGTAATTCTTACATTTGGGGGTTAGTTCGCTTTTGTTTGGGGGTTAAGGATTCTTACGTTTGGTTGTCTGTTTTTTTACGTTTGGGGGTTAAGGATTCTTACCTTTGGGGGTTAGGTTGCTTACGTTTGTTGGTTAGTAATTCTCACGTTTAGGGGTTAGTTTGCTTACGTTTGGGGGTTAGTAATTCTTACTTTTTTAGGGGTTAGTTTTTTTCATTTAAAGGTTAAATAATCTTACTTTTGGGGGTTAGTTTTCTTACGTTTGGGGGTTAGTTTCCTTACGTTTGGCGGTTCCTTTTTTTACGTTTAGGGGTTAGTTTTCCTAGGTTTGGGGGTGAAGGTTTCTTACGCTTGGGGGTTAGTTTGCTTAAGTTTGGGGGTTAACAATTCTTACGTTTAGGGATTAAGGAAACTTACGTTTGAGGGTTACTTTTGTTACGTTTGGGGGTTAAGGATTCTTATGTTTGGGGGTTAAGGATTCTTACGTTTGGGGGTTAGTTTTTTTACGTTAGGGGGTTAAGAATTCTTACGTTTGGCGGTTTGTTTTCTTACCTTTGAAGGTTAAATATTCTTACTTTTGGGGGTTAGTTTTCTTACGTTTGGTGGTTAAGGACTCTTACGTTTGGGGGTTAGTAATTCTTACGTTTGGCGTTTAAGGTTTCTTACGTTTTGGGGGTTAGTTTTCTTACGTTTGAGGGTTAAGGATTCTTACGTTTGGGGGTTAGTTTGCTTACGTTTGGGGGTTAAAGATTTTTATGTTTGGGGCTTAGTTTTCTTACGCTTGGAGGTTAATTTTCTTACGTTTGGGGGTTAAAGATTTTTACGTTTGGAGATTAGTTTTCTTACGTTTAGGGGGTTAAGGATTCTTACGTTTGGGGGTTAGTTTTCTTACCTTAGGGGGTTAAGAATTCTAACGTTTGGCGGTTTTTTTTCTTACGTTTGAAGGTCAAGGACTCTTACGTTTGGGGGTTAGTTTGCTTACGTTTAGGGGTTAGTAATTCTTACGTTTGGGGGTAAGTTTGCTTCCGTTTGAGGGTTAAGGATTCTTACGTTTGGGATTTTGTTTTTCTTTCGTTTGGAGGTTAAGGATTTTTACGTTTAAGAGTTAGATTTCTTACGTTTGGGGATTAAGGATTGTTTTTTTGGAGGTTAAAATTTCCTTTTATTTGGGATTTAGTTTGCTTATATTTGGGGGTTAGTAATTCTTATGTTTGGGGGTTAGTTTGCTTACGTTTGGGAGTTGAGGATTTGTAGATTTAAAGGTTAGTTTTCTTACGTTTGGAGGTTAAGAATCCTTACATTTGGGGGTTAGTTTGCTTACATTTCGGGGTTAGTAATTTTTACGTTTAGGGTGAAGTTTACTTATGTTTGGGGGTTAAGGATTCCTACATTTTAGGGTTAGTTTTCTTACGTTCGAGGGTTAAGGATTCTTACGTTTCGGGGTTAGTTTTATTACGTTTGGGGTTTAGTAATTCTTACGTTTGGGGTTTAGTTTGCTTACGTTTGGGGGTTAGTTCGCTTTCGTTTGGGGGTTAGTAATTCTTACGTTTGGGGGTTACTTTTCTTACGTTTAAAGGTGAAATATTCTTACTTTTGGTGGTTAATTTTCTTACGTTTGGGGGTTAAGGACTCTTACGTTTGGGGGATAGTTTGCTTACTTTTGGGGGTTAGTAATTCTTACGTTTGGCAGTTAAGGATACGTACGTTTGAAGGTTCCTTTTGTTACGTTTGGGGGTTAAGAATTCTTATGTTTGGGGGTTAGTTTGCTTACGTTTGGGGGTTAAAGATTTTTATGTTTGGGGGTTAGTTTTCTTACGTTTGGGGGTTAGTAATTCTTACGTTTGGGGGTAAGTTTACTTCCGTTTGAGGGTTAAGGATTCTTACGTTTGGGATTTTGTTTTTCTTTCGTTTGGAGGTTAAGGATTTTTACGTTTAAGAGTTAGATTTCTTACGTTTGGGGATTAAGGATTGTTTTTTTGGAGGTTAAAAATTCCTTTTATTTGGGATTTAGTTTGCTTATATTTGGGGGTTAGTAATTCTTATGTTTGGGGGTTAGTTTGCTTACGTTTGGGAGTTGAGGATTTGTAGATTTAAAGGTTAGTTTTCTTACGTTTGGAGGTTAAGAATCCTTACATTTGGGGGTTAGTTTGCTTACATTTCGGGGTTAGTAATTTTTACGTTTAGGGTGAAGTTTACTTATGTTTGGGGGTTAAGGATTCCTACATTTTAGGGTTAGTTTTCTTACGTTCGAGGGTTAAGGATTCTTACGTTTCGGGGTTAGTTTTATTACGTTTGGGGTTTAGTAATTCTTACGTTTGGGGTTTAGTTTGCTTACGTTTGGGGGTTAGTTCGCTTTCGTTTGGGGGTTAGTAATTCTTACGTTTGGGGGTTAGTTTTCTTACGTTTAAAGGTGAAATATTCTTACTTTTGGTGGTTAATTTTCTTACGTTTGGGGGTTAAGGACTCTTACGTTTGGGGGATAGTTTGCTTACTTTTGGGGGTTAGTAATTCTTACGTTTGGCAGTTAAGGATACGTACGTTTGAAGGTTCCTTTTGTTACGTTTGGGGGTTAAGAATTCTTATGTTTGGGGGTTAGTTTGCTTACGTTTGGGGGTTAAAGATTTTTATGTTTGGGGGTTAGTTTTCTTACGTTTGGGGGTTAAGGATTCTTACGTTTGCGGGTTAGTTTTCTTACGTTGGGGGGTTAAGAATTCGTAAGTTTGGGGGTTTGTTTTCTTACGTTTGGAGGTTAAAGATTCTTACGTTTGGGGGTTAATTTGCTTACGTTTGCGGGTTTGCAATTCTTACGTTTGGGGGTAAATTTGCTTACGTTTGGGGGTTAAGGATTCTTACGTTTGGGGGTTAGTTTGCTTACGTTTGGGGGTTAGTAATTATTACGTTTTGGGGTTAGTTTGCTTACGTTTGGGAATTAGTAATTCTTACGTTTAGAGGTTAGTTTTAAGGATTCTTTCATTTGGAAGTTTGTTTACTTACGTTTAAGGTTTAAGGATTCTTACGTTTCGGGGTTAGTTTGCTTACCTTTGGGGGTTACTAATTCTTACGCGTAGGGGCTAGTAATTCTTACGTTTGGGGATTAGTTTGCTTATTTTTGGGGTTTAAGGATTCTTACGTTTGGGGGTTAGTTTTCTTACGTTTTGGGGTTAGTAATTCTTACGTTTGGGGGTTAGTTTGCTTACGTTTTGGGGGTTAAGGATTCTTACGTTTGGGGGTTAGTTTTCTTACGTTTGGGGGTTAAGGATTCTTACGTTTGGGGATTAGTTTTTTAACGTTTGGGGGTTAAGGATTCTTACGTTTGGGGGTTAGTTTGCTTATGTTTTGGGGTTAAGGATTTTTACGTTTGGGGGTTAGTTTGATTACGTTTTAACGTTAAGGATTCTTACGTTTGCGGATTAGTTTGATTACGTTTTGGGGTTAAGGATTCCTATGTTTGGTTGTTAGTTTTCTTACGTTTAGGGGTTAAGGATTCTTACGTTTGGGGGTTAAGGATTCTTGCGTTTGGGGGTTAGTTTGCTTACGTTTGGCGGTTAAAGATTCTTACGTTTCAGGGTTAGTTTGCTTACGTTTGGGGGTTAAGGATTCTAACGTTTGGTTGTTAGTTTTCTCACGTTTTGTGGTTAGTAATTCTTTCGTTTGGGGGTTTGTTTGCTTACGTTTGGAGGTTAAGGATTCTTACGTTTGGGAGTTAGTATATCTTACGTTTGGGGGCTAGTAATTCTTACGTTTGGGTGGTTAGTTTGCTTACGTTTGGCGGTTGCTTTTCTTACGTTTGGGGGTTAGTTTTCTTACGTTTCAGGGTTAAGGATTTTAACGTTTGAGGGTTAGTAATTCTTACGTTTGGGGGTTAGTTTGCTTACGTTTATGGGTTAAGAATTCTTACGTTTGCGGGTTAGTTTTTGTACTTTTTTGGGTTAAGGACTCGTACGTTTGGGGTTTAGTTCGCTTACGTTTGGGGGTTAGTAATTCTTTTGTTTGGGGGTTAGTTTTCTTACGTTTAAGGGTTAGTTTGCTTACGTTTGGTGGTTAGTAATTCTTACGTTTGGAGGTTTGTTCGCTTACGTTTGGGGGTTAGTAATTCTTTCGTTTGGGGGTTAGTTTTCTTACGTTTAAGGGTTAGTTTGGTTACGTTTGGGGTGTAGTTTGCTTACGTTTAGAGGATAGTTCCCTTACGTTTAATGGTTAAGGATTCTTACAATTGGTTGTTTGTTTTCTTACGTTTGGGGGTTAAGTATTCTTACCTTTGGGGGCTAGTTTGCTTACGTTTGGGGGTTAGAGATTCTTACGTTTGGGGTTAGTTTTTTGACGTTTGGGGGTTAGTAATTCTTACGTTTGGGGGTTAATTTCCTTACGTTTGGGAGTTAGTAATTCTTACCTTTGGGGGTTAGTTTTCTTACGTTTAAAGGTTAAATATTCTAATTTTTGGGGGTTAATTTTCTTACGTTTGGTGGTTAGTTTGCTTACGTTTTGGGGTTAGTAATTCTTACGTTTGGGGGTTAGTTTGCTTACGTTTAAAGGTTAAATTTTCTTACTTTTGGGGGTTAATTTTCTTACGTTTGGGGGTTAAGGATTCTTATGTTTGGGGGTTAGTTTGCTTACGTTTGGGGGTTGAAGATTTTTATGTTTGGGGGTTAGTTTTCTTACGTTTGGGTGTTAAGGATTCTAACGTTTGGTTCTTAGATTTCTTACCTTTTTGGGGTTAGTAAATCATTCGTTTGGGGGTTAGTTTGCTTACGTTTGGAGTTTAAGGATTCTTAGGTTTGGGAGTTAGTAATTCTTACGTTTGGGGGTTAGTTTGCTTACGTTTGGCGGTTGCTTTTCTTACTTTTTGGTTTTAGTTTTCTTGCGTTTGGGGGTTAAGGATTTTTACGTTTTGGGGTTAGTTTTCTTACGTTAGGGGGTTAAGAATTCTTACGTTTGGGGTTTTTTTTTCTTACGTTTCAAGGTTAAGGACTCTTACGTTCGGGGGTTTGTTTGCTTACGTTTTGGGGGTTATGGATTCTTACGTTTGGGGATTAACGATTCTTACGTTTGAGGGTTAAAAATACTTATATTTGGGGGTTAGTATTTCTTACGTTTGGGGGTTAGTTTTCTTACGTTTGGGGGTTGAGGATTTTCTACATTTAAAGGTTAGTTTTCTTACGTTTTGAGGTTAAGGATTCTTTTTGGGGTTTGTTTTCTTACGTTTGGGGGTTAGTTATTCTTACGTTTGGGGTAAGGTTGCTCTCGTTTGGGGGTTGAGGATTTTTTCGTTTCGGGGTTAGTTTGCTTACATTTGGGGGTTAGTAATTTTTACGTTTGGGGGTTAGTTTTCTTACGTTTGGGGGTTAAGGATTCTTACCTTTGGGGGTTAGTTTGATTACGTTTTGGGGTTAAAGTGTATATGACACGGAATCTCTTATTAGCTTATTAGGAAGAGCTTTTAAAATGATGAAGAATGGCATTTATTTTATTGCGATAGCATTCTTGGTTGCCGAGTTTTTCAAGATTTAGGCTTATGCAAATTAGACAACTTGTGACGTCACAAGACTGACACAATATGAAGGGAAATCACAAAAAATGGAATATCTCTTAAGTCTTTTTCTGTATAAAACTGAAACTTTGTAGAGTTGTTATACTCATCACAAAGTTTCATGATATGATCCACTATGACATTTCCATGGCAACACAATGGGCTCCAGGCCCTCACCATCCAAAGGATAAAATCAGAGTTTCCCTTCCCAAGAAGCGCTTTTTGCTCTTGGTGTTTATTCAGTGGGTGTGAGGGAATATGGACATTACGCAGCACAAGTATAAGAAATTCGTTTTGACTGTGGAGCTATAAATAAGGCATTTGTCATTTTGGGAAGGTAGAGGTCTGGTAACGAGTACGTTGCTATGGTGACATCATAGCCACTATCACAATGTGTAGTTCTGTCAGCACATCAACCCTGCAAAATTTCAACCCTGTAGATGTAGTATTTGCTTAGATATTCCAAATTTTGTGATTTCCCTTCATTTTGTGTCAGTCTTGTGACGTCACAAGTTGTCTAATTTGCATAAGCCTAAATCTTGAATAACTCGGCAACCAAGAATGCTATCGCAATAAAATAAATGCCATTCTTCATCATTTTGAAAGCTCTTCCTAATAAGCTAATAAAAGATTTCGTGTCATATACACTTTAAGGGTTCTTACGTTTGGTTGTTAGTTTTCTTACATTTTTGGGGTGAAGGATTCTTACGTTTGGGGGTTAGTTTTCTTACGTTTGCGGGTTAAGGATTCTTGCGTTTGGGGGTTAGTTTGCTTGCGTTTGGCGGTTAAGGTTTCTTACGTTTGAGGGTTAGTTTCCTTACGTTTGGGGGTTAAGGATTCTTACGTTTGGTTGTTAGTTTTCTTACGTTTTGGGGTTAAGGATTCTTACGTTTCGGGGTTAGTTTTCTTACGTTTTGGGGTTAAGGATTCTTACGTTTTGGGGTTAGTTTGCTTATGTTTGGGGGTTAGTTATTCTTACGTTGGGGGGTTAGTTTTCTTACGTTTTGGGGTTAGTGATTCTTACGTTTAGGGGTTAAGGATTTAGACGTTTGGGGGATAGTTTGCTTACGTTTGGGGGTTAAAGATTTTTACGTTTTGGGGTTTCTTTTCTTACGTTTGGGGGTTAGTAATTCTTACGTTTGGGGTAAGGTTGCTCACGTTTGGGGGTTAAGGATTCTTTGGTTTCGGGGTTAGTTTGCTCACGTTTGGGGGTTAGTAATTCTTACGTTTGGGGGTTCGTAATTTTTACGTTTGGGGGTTAGTTTGCTTACGTTTGGGGGTTAAAGATTCTTACGTTTGGGGGTTAGTTTTCTTACGTTTGGGGGTTAGTAATTCTTACGTTTAGGGGTAAGTTTACTTACGTTTTGGAGTTAAGGATTCTTACGTTTGGGGGTTAGTTTGCTTACGTTTGGGGGGTAATAATTTTTACGTTTAGGGGTTAGTTTGCTGACGTTTAGGGGTTAAGGATTCTTACGTTTGGGGGTTTGGTTTCTTACGTTTGGAGGTTAAGGATTGTTACGTTTAAGGGTTAGTTTTCTTACTTTTGGAGATTAACGATTCTTACGTTTGGGGGTTAAAAATTCTTAGGTTTGAGGGTTAGTTTGCTTATATTTGGGGGTTAGTAATTCTTACGTTTGGGGGTTAAGGATTTTTACATTTGAAGGTTAGTTTTCTTACGTTTGGAGGTTAAGGATTCTTCGTTTGGGGCTTAGTTTCTTACATTTGGGGGTGAGTAATTTTACGTTAAGGGGCAAGTTTGCTTACGTTTGGGGGTTAAGGATTTCTACGTTTCGGGGTTAGTTTTCTTACGTTTGGGGGTTAATAATTCTTACGTTTAGGGGTTAGTTTGCTTACGTTTAGGGGTTAAGGATTTTTACGTTTGGGGGTTAGTTTTCTTACTTTTGGGGGTTAAGGACTCTTACGTTTGGGTGTTAGTTTGCCTACGTCTGGGGGTTAAGGATTCTTACGTTTGGGGGTTAGTTTTCTTACGTTTGGGGGTGAAGGATTCTTACGTTTGGGGGTTAGTTTGCTTACGTTTGGTTGTTAGTTTGCTTACGTTTGGGGGTTAGTTTTCTTACGTTTGGGGGTTAAGGATTTTTACGTTTGGGGGTTAGTTTTCTTACGTTTGGGGGTTAAGGATTTTTACGTTTGGGGGTTAGTTTCCTTACGTTTAGGGGTTAGTTTGATGACGTTTGGGGGTTAAGGATTCTTACGTTTGGTGGTTAGTTTGCTTACGTTTGGGTGTTAGTATTTCTTACGTTTGGTGGTTAGTGTTCTTACGTTTGGGGGTGAAGGATTCTTACGTTTAGGGGTTAGTTTGCTTACGTTTTGGGGTTAAGGATTCTTACGTTTGGGGGTTAGTTTTCTTACGTTTGGGGGGTAGTAATTCTTACGTTTAGGGGTTAAGGATTCCTACGTTTGGGGGTTTGATTTCTTACGTTTTGAGGTTAAGGATTCTTACATTTAAGGGTTAGTTTTCTTACGTTTGGGGATTAACGATTCTTACGTTTGGGGGTTAAAAATTGTTAACTTTTAGGGTTAGTCTGCTTATATTTGGGGGTTAGTAATTGTTACGTTTGGGGGTTAAGGATTTTTACATTTGGGGGTTAGTTTTCTTACGTTTGGAGGTTAAGGATTCTTACGTTTGGAGGTTAGTTTGAGTAGTATATGTTCATTGGAATTAGCCGGGTTAGTGGATCCCCTTGGATCCCCTTGGATCCCCTTGGATCCCCTTAATTAATATTCCTAAGCGTCGAGTCCATGACGTCATCTATTGTTATAACCTAGGGAAAAAATGCGTTCCTCCATACTAATAAATGTCTTCCTGCATACTAATAAGTGTCGAGGTTTACTAATGAGCGTCACTCTTGCACAAAGGAAACAATAGACATGCCCAGGCTTGCCCGCTCTATTCCCACCCTGATTGGATCTTAAGATTTATATTGTCTGTTTTGAATAAAAAGCGGTTAGATTTCGAAAGCGCTATCGTTCTTGCAATTGCTTTTGCTGGGAAAACTTTTTGTCGATTTTCAAAACGTTAGTACCGCTGAAAATGGCTTTTTTCACCAACGTTGTTGATCTTCAAGCTGCCTTGAGCGCTTGTTTAACTGTCCGCGACTAGGAGGTGTTGTTTGAAGCCCCGTTTGCTGGGAAAATTTATCTCCGATATTTCAGGTTATTCGTGACGATTATCGATCATTACCGTTAAAAAAAACAAAACACACACACATATATATATACACAAAGTGGCGCTGAAAACTCTATATTTCAAGTTTGTTTGACTATTACAAGACCGTTTTCTCCTATCTATCTCGAGGAAATGAAAAACTATTAAAGTCACGCACCGTTAGTCAGTTAATTATGCGGATCCACGAGCCTTAAGTTGCATACAAATTAGTTCAGTTCTGCTGGAAAAACCCAAGGGAGTATCTTGACGCATTAGTATATAATCAATTTTATATAACTTAACAAGGATCAATTAAAACACGCGACTCATAATTGCTAGCAATAGAACCACACAAGAGATACCGTTTAAAAAACTTTATTAAAAAACAATGAAAAAAAGAGTCCGATACACAGCGATTTTAAGCGGATGAAATTAATTAATCTTCATCTTCCTCACCCATGGAGTACTTGTAAGGATTAAATTTCTTTTGCCGACGTTTCCTCAGCCGTTTGCCATGAGCTTCATGATCATCCAAATAATTTACAAATTGAATCCGACGCCTTTTTCGCTTCGGGGGTTGTTGTGATGGGGTTTCTACTGTGGGAGGAGGGGTCAGGAAAGCAGGGTTTGAGGGTGGTGCAGGCGTGAGGCTTTCTTTGTATGGTTTTTGAGAGATAGCCGCTTGTGTTAATTCAGGTGTTACGTTAAAAGGGTTGAGGGGAGTGGGGAATGCTGACGTGGCTGTCGAAGAATCTAGTGCCCTTGATGTTAAGTCTGGAACAGCGCTGATTATTTCTTCCGGTCGTGTTCTTGAATTTAATTGTTCTTTAAAAGCCAGGTATCTGTTTTGCAACTGAAAGTATCGTTTAGCTTTTTCATCTTCCCGGAGATCGTTTCGAGAAAGCATGCCATCCATACTGCCCTTTATTTCTTCCATAGCTGGAAGTACCGGGGATGTCGCTATGTTTTGCTGCCTCAGATATTTTAAAAGCTCTTGAGGAATGTTTTCTTGAAATATTGCTTGGTTAAAGCCTTCTTCGCTGGGGAGGACGTTTGTTCGCAATCTACAGTTGTCTTGGGTAGTGGTTTTCAGATCAATCAACAGATAACCAAAAGGTCTTTTCACAGCCTCTTCGTACTGATTTAAAAAGAAATCCGTTTGGCCGGGATACATTTGCTTCGCCAGAGTCAAGATTTGCAATTTGTCTCGTGGATTCTTAAATAACACCAAATAATGACTGTTAAGGCTTATGCTGCGGCTACCTTTTCCCTGATGGAATAGATTCTGCACGATATAAATCACACTGAGATTACGATGATGAGAACCACGAGTAAAGAGGTTCACAATTCGCTTGTCTTTACTGGCGTCAATCATCTGATCATCAAACACGATCAAATTCCGTGTGTTTACATTAAAATAGGAATCCTGCTCCAAAGCCTTAGGAATGCCCTTGACGAATTCAATATGTGACATGGCGACTAGCATTTCTGTGTACGCAGGCTGCCATTGTGAATAACACCAAACGATCCTCTCCGGGGGAGGGTGAATTGTCTCTGAAGCTTGTTGCAATAGAGATCGAACCCAGGCCGTGTTTCCAGACCCCGTCATCCCGGCAATCATGGAAGTAAAAGGATGCTGGAAGCGAAACCGCTGACATTTTTCTGGAGAAAACGGCATAGCTCTGAATGGTGTGAAACTCGGCGACTCATTGTGCTTATTAAACATATGTCTTTGCATGTTATCTTTTCTACTAAAGGATTTTTCGCAGAAAGAACAGAACCAACTCATGTCAACTCAGTGACGACTTAACGTGAACTGAAAAAAACATCGAATGTGTCACATTTATATAGAATTAACCCCTATTTTTTTTTCCCTCCTCCTCCCCCTCCTCAATTCTATTGTTTCCCTCCCCCTCCTCCTCCTCCTCCTCCTCTTCCTCCTCCTCCTCCTCCTCTTCCTCCTCTTCCTCCTCCTCCTCCTCCTCCTCCTCCTTCTCCTCCTCAATTCTATTGTTTCCCTCCCCCTCCTCCTCCTCCTCCTCCTCTTCCTCCTCCTCCTCCTCCTCCTCTTCCTCCTCCTCCTCCTCCTCTTCCTCCTTCTCCTTCTCCTCAATTCTATTGTTTTTCCTCCTCCTTATTTCTAGTGTTTTCCTTCTCCTCAAGTCTATTGCTTCCCCCACACCCTACACAATAAAAGGGGGGAACTTACTTTCTTAAACTCATTCCATGATCATGTCTCGCGTTGTAAAGAACAACCGAGGTTTCCTTCAGCTCCTTTCTGATTGCCCTTCCAAGCAGCGTCAGTTTCTCTTGAGAACAGCTACTCCACAACAGTTGCATGCGTTATTGCAAGTTATTCATAATGTACTTACAGAAAACATACCAGTGTCTGAAGAAGTTAGGGCCATATTGCGTTCGCATAAGGATGCTCTTCTAAATCTTGCTCAGCGAAATGTTCCTTACAAGACAAAGAAACGCGTCCTTGTGCAAGAGGGTAGTGGGTTTATACAAGAATTACTGACCCCTGCAATTAGTAGCTTGTGGTATCTTATGTTATAAAAGAGACCGTGGATTCTGAAATTTGGTCATTTGTGTCTCTCTTTTAACGAGTGCTGATCAATATGAAGAGAAAGATAGATTTGGTTGAAGAAGAACACGAGAGTGAACATGAAGAAAGCGAAAGTTCTGATGATGAAAGCGAGAATGAAGAACCAAGAATAAAAGATGTCTTGAACAACCTTTCCAACGCCGTTTCCAGAAAGCACGCTTCTGAACTATTGCATAGTATGGCTGCTTCTAAAAATATCTTGTTCTGGACACCTAGTGGACTGTTACTCCGAAACCAGCGCGCAATACCAGTAACAAACATCTCAGAGCTGGTCGAGTATGTGTTACTCCCTCATAACGAAGATGTCGCCAAACCCCGTGCGCTCAATACTTTCCTAGATGGACTGGCAGAGCTCGGAGTGAATAAGCGACTGGTCAAAAATAAAAAACTTCTAAGCGATTTGTTAGAAAAAGAAAGAGGATACCAGGATAAAGAGGACGAATCAGGTAATGAGGCTAATGATGAAAACTTGTCAGACAGCAGTGAAGAGGAGGAAACCAGTTCTGAAAATAGCCAACCTGAAGAGTCTCATAACAGCGGCCTGGAAAATGATTGGGAAGAAGAAGAGGCTGAGAATAGTAGCGACTCAGTTGAAAATTCAACAATAGCTCAGGCAAAAGTTCATGATCCGTGCCGACACTGCAACAGTTCACATGGATATGATACCGTAGTCATGAAATGTCCTAAGTGCTTTTGGGAAGATAACTGTAAAGTTTGCCCTATATGTGATCACAAGATTCCTCTTGAACGAAAGCACGCCAAGGAATCTCTCCGTCGATGTTATGATTGTGGAGCGATCACACACAAGGATGAAAGGACATCAAAAATGACATTCTATCCCCCTAGCGATGACGAGGATAAAGATGATTAACGCTGTCATAAGAACTTTGCTTTGTACTTGAATTGTTAAACGATTTAAATAAAGAATTTTCAGTAAATTCTGAGCGTGTTTTATTTTTTCAGTGCGCGCCAAACATAACATGCAAATTAATTTAAGCAGGCAGGAATCGCTGTGTATTTAACCCTTTATTGTTTTTTAATAAAGTTTTTTAAACGGTATCTCTTGTGTGGTTCTATTGCTAGCAATTATAAGTCGCGTGTTTTAATTGATCCTTGTTAAGTTATATAAAATTGATTATATACTAATGCGTCAAGATACTCCCTTGGGTTTTTCCAGCAGAACTGAACTAATTTGTATGCAACTTAAGGCTCGTGGATCCGCATAATTAACTGACTAACGGTGCGTGACTTTAATAGTTTTTCATTTCCTCGAGATAGATAGGAGAAAACGGTCTTGTAATAGTCAAACAAACTTGAAATATAGAGTTTTCAGCGCCACTTTGTGTATATATATGTGTGTGTGTTTTGTTTTTTTAACGGTAATGATCGATAATCGTCACGAATAACCTGAAATATCGGAGATAAATTTTCCCAGCAAACGGGGCTTCAAACAACACCTCCTAGTCGCGGACAGTTAAACAAGCGCTCAAGGCAGCTTGAAGATCAACAACGTTGGTGAAAAAAGCCATTTTCAGCGGTACTAACGTTTTGAAAATCGACAAAAAGTTTTCCCAGCAAAAGCAATTGCAAGAACGATAGCGCTTTCGAAATCTAACCGCTTTTTATTCAAAACAGACAATATAAATCTTAAGATCCAATCAGGGTGGGAATAGAGCGGGCAAGCCTGGGCATGTCTATTGTTCCCTTTGTATTAGAGTGACGCTCATTAGTAAACCTCGACAGTTAATATTATGCAGGAAGACACTTAATTAGTATGGAGGAAGACAGTTATTAGTATGTAGGAACGCATTTTTTCCCTAGGTTATAACCATAGATGACGTCATGGACTCGACCCGTAGGAATATTAATTAAGGGAACGCACACGGAACGCAAGGGGAACGCAGTAACCAGGTTAATTTCCAACATAACCTACTACTAGTTTGCTTACATTTGGGGGTGAGTAATTTTTACGTTTATGGGCAAGTTTGCTTACGTTTGGGGGTTAAGGATTTCTACGTTTCGGGGTTAGTTTTCTTACGTTTGGGGGTTAATAATTCTTACGTTTAGGGGTTAGTTTGCTTACGTTTAGGGGTTAAGGATTTTTTTACGTTTGGGGGTTAGTTTTCTTACTTCTGGGGGTTAAGGACTCTTACGCTTGGGGGCTAGTTTGCTTACGTCTGGGGGTTAAGGATTCTTATGTTTGGGTTTTAGTTTTCTTACGTTTGGGGGTTAAGGATTCTTACGTTTGGGGGTTAGTTTGCTTACGTTTGGTTTGTTACTTTGCTTACGTTTGGGGGTTAGTAATTCGTACGTTTTGGGGTTAGCTTGCTTACGTTTGGGGGTTAGTAATTTTTATGTTTGGGGGTTAGTTTTCTTACGTTTGGGGGTAAAGGATTTTTACGTTTTGTTGTTATTTTGCTTATGTTTAGGGGTTAGCAATTTATTCGTTTGGGGGTTAAGGATTCTTACGTTTGGGGGTTAGTTTGCTCACGTTTGGTGGTTAGTAATTCTTACGTTTGGTGGTTAATTTTCTTACTTTTGGGGGTGAAGGATCCTTACGTTTGTGGGTTAGTTTGCTTAAGTTTGGGGGTTAACGATTCTTACGTTTGGGGGTTAGGTTGCTTACGTCTGGGGGTTAGTAAGGTAAGGTAAGGTAAGGTAAGGTAACTTTATTTAGACACGGTAAATCCTTCAGCAAATATGAGATATACATTCAGAGATAAAAGATAAAAGATAATCAAAATCATACGTAACTAAACTAACTAACCTAAACTACTGTTAACCACATACTAAAAGCTGTTTTACAAGGATGCCGTGTTAAAACTCATTCAAAACTGTGGTGACGTAGATTAAATTTAAAATTATGTAAAGATGTTGCTGCACGAAGGTCACTAGATAGGCTGTTCCACAACCCGGCTCCCCTGTAAGAGAAACTCTTCTTTAAATAATTGGTGCGGGGCGGAAGAGCCAATTTATTTTCAGTATTCCTTAATCGATATCATGTTACGTCGTTTCGAGAAACAAATCTAGAACTCAGATATTCAGGGGTCATTCCATGTAAAGATTTGTACATCATGATAGCAGCTGATTCCAATCTTTGGTATTTTAGTTTATTTTAGTTTACGCCAACCCAATGCCCGGAACAATTCATCGATGTTAGAGTCATAATTGGCACACATTAAAATACGGGCTGCACGATTTTGGAGCTTCTGAAGCTTTTCAGAGAGACCACTGCCACAGTTGCCCCAAACAACAACTCTTACGTTTGGGGGTTAGTTTGCTTACGTTTGGGGGTTAAGGATGTTTACGTTTGGGGATTTGTTTTCCTACAGGCCTGTAGCAGGGGGAGGGGCAGGGGGGCTTGAGCCCCCCCCCCCCCCCCCAGAATTTTTGGAAGTTAAAAAACAATCTGCCAAAAAATAAACAATTAAACCAAATTAATGGGCAGCAATCAGTCTTGAACTTTGACGCTGCAACCCTTCTTGTCAGTTTCCTTGGCTAACAGTTTGTTTTTATATACAACAGCAACACAGGCACTCCTACCATGTGAATTGGAAATAAGAACCAAAATGGATCGAAATCAACCATGAATCTCAACATAATCACGTATGATCGTTAGTAAATCATTACTGCGTATACTTGCAGCATTTTCGTTGCGCAGTTCCTTGCAGATTGTTTGCTTTTATGTTTTGGACCGTAGATCTTTTCAGATACGATATGCTGTAGTTCTTTTTAACATGGTTTGGCCATGTACTTGTGAAGGAAAGTTTTGCTTTTCTGCTGATTCTTGGTTTGGTCTCTATCATGTCGCTGTCGTGTTAACTTTTCTACGCAGTCCGATCAGCCTTGCAGAACTTCCTGACAGATAATAACAGTTTACAGACAGAGAAGATGGCTATAATTAGATCTGTAGGTAAACGGGACAGATCCGTTCCGAATTGTTATACAAAGTTTTATCAGAAGAATGAATAGATGCGAAAAAATCAAATAAATTAGTTTCTATTTGCCTAATTTTAGCTGCTAAGGTAAAATTTTAATTTAATTAACTAATCAATCCAGTATTACGAGTGTTGATCTTTCCGTAAGCGATCACCTCCCGTAAGCAACCACTTTGTCGTACACCAAGGGTGGTCGCTTACAAGAGAGAGTGACTTGTTTTCTAAGACATCCGATCATTTATAGCATTACAAATGTCCCACAATGCTCCCACAGTCGGATTCTTAATGCCCGGTTCAAGCCAAATATTAAAAGAGAAAGAAAAATTTCTCGTAATTTGTTTACGTCCTCCGTAAAATTAGGAAATTTCACATGGTAGTCCACGTAAAAGAAACAGCAAAAAATGTACCAAAAATTGTGATGCAGGTGCAAACTTATTGTTTTACTTACTAAATCTACTTTTTTGTTGTTGTTTTTCTTTCTTTTTTTTTCTGTTCTCGTTGCATCTTAAACTCCCTAATCAGTCCGTGTTTTGAGTGA